>NC_087486.1:4543522-4875188 GCF_036417665.1 Passer domesticus
GTCCAATTCTCAGGCCATTTGTGCAAGGTGTTGTCTGTTTCCTGTAACCAAAGGCACTCCCTCAACAACCCTGTGACACCCAAAGAGCTCAGCAACTCAAGGGACAAAATTATTGCTGCTGCTTGAGGAAAAAGAGTACCAAATCCAGCATCAGGGTCCTGCTGTGCCTGTCAGGGCACACACCTGGGAGGCTGAGCCAGTCCCTACCCTAAAAATGCTGCACTTAAACAGGCAGAGACGAAGGGTGCAGAAATACATGAACAGAAAAGAAAGCATCAAGGGATTGCAAGTGAGAGGTGCAATCAGCCACCAGCCCACCCCATGCTTTGCCATGAGCAGTGCAAGGATCCAGAGACAGCTGGAAGAACTACAGACTTTGGAGGTTTAATATGAGTTTTTATGGGGGCTTCCAGCTTCCAATCCACCCTTTCTTAACACCACCCAGGAACCCAACAGCAGCTACAGGGAACAGCGTGGTCAGCCAGGACTTCCCCTGGTGTCCCCAGCACATTGCCACAGACAGCAGCCTCACAGACAGAGTGTGTGACAGAGGGGTCACTGGTCCAGGGCCAGCAGGCCTGGGTCATCACCCCAGATCATCCAGAGAGGATGGCAGGTGAAGCCCCACTCCCCAGACCTGTGCTGCCCTCCCTCACCCTCCTGCAAAGAAGGTTCTAAGCAGACATGCTGGGGCTGTCCTGTAAAGCCAGCTCCATCCCTCTGTCCAGGGACAAGGGGGACAGCTGGGAGGTCATCTGGCAGCAGCCCCAGCTCGGGGAATTCAGGAATCCTTGGGGACACTCACCAGAAACCCTGAACTGCCCTCCACCACCTGGGCTTTGCTGGGAACCCAGAGGACACTCAGCCCGAGGTGGTGCTCTGGTGACAGTGCTTGGGCACAGGTGCCACGGGGCTGGGCTCCACTCAGGCAGGGAGCAGCACAGCAGAGGGCCAGGAAGAGGGTTTTTCTCTGTCCTAGCCCAGGCACAGTGGGATGAGGCTCTCCCTTGCACACCCAAAGCACATCCTGCCTCTCTGGCCTCACAGGCTGCCAGGAGCCACCTCCAGATCCCAGCTCTGGTCAGAGAAACCAAAGTTCCTCCGGTCCTACATGTTTTGGCAAAACTGAAGGTGAGCCTGGCAGAAACCAACCCCACCCCAGTGAAACCCGAGGCAGGGGTGCTGCACTGGGCTGTTCATCCCTTCTGCTCATGAGCAGTGGTGCTAATGCTGCCCACACTTTCTGCTCATTTGCTGCAGAAACTTTCTGTCCCCTTCCCACAGCTCAGCTGCAACCCCTCTGGCCATCTCACACAGCTTCAAAACCAAATCAATCCACAGAGGACCTGGGGGAGCTGCAGGGAGCCAGCCAGGCAGGGATGGAAAGGAGGAGCTCCTGACACAGGGGTGTTGTGGCAGAGCCTGGGGACCAGATCTCACAGACAGCACAGCAAGGCTCTGAGGAGAGAGGATGGGCATCCCAGACATCACAGGGCATGCTCTGCCTTCCCCACCAAAATGCTTGCCCAGAAGTATTGGTGCAGCATCACCCTCTTTGCAGGGAGAAGCACAAAGGTGACTTTACTGTTCAAGCAGCTTGGGGAAATAAAGACGTTTAAAAGCAGGGCCATAATGAGTGTGTTGCATGCACGTGTGCTCAGCTCCCAAGCTGCACAGCTCAGAGCTCTGGGGAAGTGGCAGGGGATGTTCAGGATTTTCAGCTTGCCTGCTCCTACTGCAGACACTCACACTGGTGCTGTAGTAGGCACCAAGAGCAGGAAAGGAGGCAAGAAAAAATGGGAATTGCCCAGACAGAGTCCAACTCTGTGAGCCTGGGGTGAGGTGAGCAGCAAAAAGACTTTTGCTGGGGAGGTGGCAATGTAGAGAAGGAGGACAAACCTGGCCACCCTCTGAGGATCTAAGACTCTTCTCCAGCTCTGATTCCCAGCCCCTGGGTAACCTGGGAAAGTCACTGAATTTAGTTTTACTCCTGTGAAAATGCTTCCCTCTCCTTCTCCAAATATAGCACCAAAGCAGTGGGCAGGCCCTCTCCTGGCCCAACAAATACCCAGCAGAACCAAGAGTCAGTTGCATAAAAGCCAAGTTTCTGGTAACCACTGCCTGACAGCAACAGGAGGATAAAGAATCCTGGCCACAAACACATATTTAGTAAAAAATAACTTCACAGTGTAAAACTTTAATTTGATTCCTGACTAAAATGCACAGGACTTGTAATTGCACTCAACATCACAGTCAGGAGGAGAGTGAGTGAGGCTGGCAGAGCTGGGCTTCTGCTCCACACAGACACAGAAGTTAATAACCATAACATTACCTTCCCATCAAAAAAAGGGAAGACAAACTGCATGACTCCTGAAGCTGTTTTTATCTATCTCCACTCTACGTTTTCTGCCATCCCATTAGGGCTGAGTTCCAAGCATTTGCACCATCCTTGTCTCTCAGCAACACAATTAGCCTGGAATTTATTTCTTTTAGAATAACTAAATAGTATTTTTTTTCTGGAGCCAAAGAAAGCAGGTCAAGCAAGGAGACATGTATATGAAACTATATTTCCAACAGAGTTGAGAAATTTAGAGCAAGTTTATAAGCAACCCACTGCTGATAGTTAAAGCACTTCTTGGGAAACAAATCAAACAGGCCAGCATTGTTAATAGTTGACCAATTATTGATCTTCCAAAACCAATCTTCCCATATCTCATGCAAAGATGACAACTGTTTGTTAACAAAAGTGAATTCAGTGAAAATTAATACAGCATATTCTGCTTTACTCCTGAGACTCTGGTCAGAAAATGGAAGATTTTCCCCTATTCCTTAGGCTTCATTAATAACAATCAACTGTACAGTGAAAAAGAAAGAAGAATTTTGTTTTGCAGGGAATTAGCACAGAATTATATGGCTGTGACACCAGAACACTGGGCTAGTCCCCCATCTCTGTGACTAACCCCAAACTACCATCATCAAGCAAAACATAAGGGTGATTTTTCTTTCAGTATCTCAGGGCAGGAGGGTGCAGAAGCTCAGCCTAATTCTTTGTGACCTTTGTGATCCAAAGCCCCCAGGCAGGAACCCTCCTTGGGAAGCGGCAGATGGCAAAGGGGGCCACGCTCTGCTGCTGGCAGCGTCCCCTGACAGCGCACAAACCCTGCCCCCTGCCCCCTTCTCCGACAGCAGGCAGCGTTGACTGCCTGCTCCCTCTTCTTCTCCTCCTCCTCGTTCTTTCCCGGTCCTCCCAACCCACGGGAATTTCCTGCGGAATCCATCCACCCGCTCCCTCCGCCTGGGCCCGCTGGGATGCGCCTGGCACGCGGCATTTCCAGCGGCAGCGGGGGCAAAGTTGAGCACAAAGGAGCGCTGCCCTGCACCGGCACGGGCACGGGCACGGGCACGGGCACGGCACGGGCACCGGCGGGAGCGGTTCCGCGACCCGCGGCACAGCCCGACCCTGCGGCCGCTCCAGCCCTTCATTCCCAGCGCTGCCTCTGACGCCGACGCTGCCTCCATCCCCCTCAATCCCCCTGGAACACCATATTTCCACGCCGGGGCCGCCCTTCTGTCATCAGCATCCTCCCCGCGCCCCGTCCTCCAGCACCGCCGCCACCCCGGCCGGGCTTGCGCTGCCGCGGCGGGGCCTGCAGCGCCCGCGGGCCCGGGGCTCGGCCCCTTCCCCGGGCTGGGGATGCGGGGCGGGGGGAGGACAAGGGGGATTTGCGCTATTTTTTCCCCGGCGCCGTGCGGCGGCTGCGGGCAGGCTGAGCGCCGCAGGTAGCTCGGGGCATTGTGGGATACATCCCGTGCATCCCGCACATCCCGGCCCGCACATCCCGGCCCGCACATCCCATACATCCCGCACATCCCGCACATCCCATACATCCCATACATCCCGCACATCCCGGCCCGGTCATCCCGGGCCCCCCGCACCTGCCCCCGGGGCTCCGCGGAGATGGGGCTCGGCGGCGGGCACAGCCCCGGGGAGCGAGGGAGGGAAGGAAGGATGGAGGGAAGGAGCGGATGGAGCCGCGCAGCCCCCGCGCCCACCCCCGCCCGCTCACCTGCGCTCCGCGGGTGCGCTGCCCGGCGCCGCGGGATGCTCCGCGGGGGATGCTCCGCGCCGCCCGCACAAAGAGCAGGAAATGGCTGCAGCAAGTGCACTTCCGCGGCTCGCTCTCTCCGCCGGCCCCTCCGCGCGGCGCGGCGGCGGGGGGAGCCCCGGCCCCGCCGCGGGAAGGGGCTGGAGCGGCGCGGGCGGCTCCTCCCCCAGCGGCGCGGGCGATGCGCGGCGGGGCCGCGGCGCTGCCCCCGCTGCCGGCCGGGGCCGCGCTCCCCCCGCGGCGCGCAGCTCCGGGCTGGCGGCAGCGCGGCGCCGGCGGCTCCCGGCGGCGAGGGGAAGGCCGCCAGCACCCCCGGGGCACGGAGGGGACAGAGCAGGGGGCTGCTGCATCGAGCCGCCACCCCGGGAGGCTCGATGCTGGCGCAGCGGGTGTGGGTCCCTGATAAAGCAGGAGCAGGCTGGGATGCTCCATCCTGCTGATGCTGCTGGGCTTGCTGGGTCGCGGGTGTTCGGCCCCGGTGCCCCTCGGAGGAACATTGATAGGCGTCACCTACCATCTTAACAAACGCCCTGGTGGCAGAATACATACACATCTAGAGAACATACAGAGCCTCGGATGACTGAGCGTGCTGGGGATCAAAACCTGAAGGCAGCGCCTTAGCTCAGAGATCCAATCCTTTTCTGAGTCAGCACCGCATCTGAAGGGTCTTCCTTGTGGCATTTTGGGCATCTGGCTTTTTTTTTTTTTTTTTTTTTTTTTTTTTTTTTTTTTTTTTTAGGGACAAGTTTCCAGTCCTGCTTTTACTTCTGTTTAAAGCTCTAAGCTCTTCAGATGTAGTGTGAAATCCAAACTCACAGCTTTCAGAGCTCACTGCCTCATGGTGACTGATACAAACCCTTTATGGGGCTGTCTTGCTTGTTGAAAGGCACTGGTGGATACCCAAGGATTGATGGAAGTTAGATACAGGTCTAGGTGTATTTCTGTGGTGGCCCTGGCAGTGTCCCTTTCCTGAGCATGAGCCTGTGACACAATCAGATTGCTACCTGGCCTTCCCTGGATTTGAGACCCCTCCAGTTCCTCAGAGGCTGCTGCTGCTGTCCATGAAGGTGTGGGGCTGAGCTTGCTTTATGTGGGTGTCTCTTGGCTCTGTGGGGAAGGCTGGACACCAGGTTTACACTGCAGATCTGCTGCTGTAATTTGAATGGATGCCATGGGCTGAAGGCACTGGGGTCTGCAAACTAGAAAAGCAGCAGAACAGTCTTAGGCACTAGATTTGTTTTAAAGGACAGGACCACACCTGAAAAATGTATCAATAAACCTCTGGGCGTAGAAGCTTTTTCTGCATAGCATTTCTTCTTTGGGGTTTGAACTAGGTGACCTTTAAAGGTCGCTTCCAACCCAAACTATTCTATGATTCTGTGATATCTACAACTCTATCTCACCCTTGACTAGAACACATTGTAGCCATCATTCCTCTTTTTACTATTTAATACTTGTCAGAAAAAAATCAGTAAGTGAGCATTGTTACTGCAGACACAAAAGATTTAACAGTAAATATTCTGAGGCTGTGGGTAAAGGTTAGTTCAAGAAATCTGGCAGAAAAGTCTGCTGTGGACTTTTTTTTGCACAGTTTAATCTGGTCCCATTATCAGCCAGGCTCAGTGTGATGGGAATTCCATGAATCTTATGATTCTATTTTAATTTTCTGCTCCATGTTGTCTTAGCTGGTGCAAGGATAGAATGAGCTTCGCTGCATTTGTCCTGCAGATTTCCCTGCAGTCTGGGGACAATGACAGCACGGGGCAGCCCCAGGCAGCTGCAGCAGCACTGTGTGCATCAGTGTGTGGAGAGGAGAGAACACGGTGGTGGGGTGAGCTGAACACAAGAACACACATGAATTTGTGCTGGCTGCCAGGTGAGCTTCAGCAGAGCCATTCACCTGAATCCTGCTGTGCTGACAGGTGTTCAGAGAGGGACAACACCAGCCACATAAAAACACGTTCATTAAAAAACACTTTAGGTAATTCTAGATTTTTTTTCAGGCCTGATTTTAAGGTGATTGTGCACTGGAACAACACCCACATCTGCAGGGGGACTGACCCATGCTCAGAAAAGAGCTTTTCATGGCTAATGCTGCCACGCTGCAGTCCCTGGTCCCCACTGAGAAGCATCAGCTGCTCTTTCTAGATGAGGTTCCTGCTTGACTGCCTTTGCTAGCAGGAGCTCCAGCCTGGCTGTGCCTGTGCCTGGCCATCTCAGCAGCAGCTTGGGGACACGCTGGGACACAGCTCCGAGCCCTGGCTCCAGCCAAGTGTGCAGAGCCCTGCACCCACCTGGGATAACCAGCGGGGAAAAGGAGGGACAGGCACAGCCTCCCACCCTGCTGAGACACAGCCAGGCAGAGGGGCAGCAGCTGAAGCGTTCAGCACGTGTGAAATGCTTTCTAGGGAGGCAGGGAAGGGGTGTTCAGAGAAAGGTGACTCACTTTGCAGTGGGAGACTGATATTCTCACCTCTGCTTTGTGGGGAACGGATCTGGCCAAGCCACGTGAAGGGCACCCAGCTAAACTTGCCATAGACACTGCTGAGGTGAGGGAAGATTTTGTTAGAGTGCATTGTTATCATGCAGCTATCCCACTCTGGCACTGCCCTTTTGAGATTCCTGAAGTGCCCTGTAAATTATGAGGAAGCACCCTCTGGGAGCACTCAGATATTATCACCCCCAATTTTATGAAGATTCAGAGAATTTAAAGCCACCATAATGGATATTTAGACCTAAAAATCTGGTGTCTATATAATAAATTACCATATTTGCAGAGATTCTGAATGCTTCCTACTCCCATAAACCCAGCACATTGTGTAGCCCCAGAAGACAACCAGAGTTCTGGGGAACAGAGATATTTCAGAAAGCCTGTTTGCACCTTGGTGGAGGGTATTTGATTATAGGTGCATGATTTTTGCAGTTTTGCTCACACATAGTTAAAGTCACAGTTGGGACTCAGCAATTTTATTGTTTGTAAAAGTTCATATTGTGTGCATAGAAAGACTGCAAAATAAAACTGAACATAAACAATCACAATAATATTTTGTGCAACCCACTCTAGCTAATAAATATTACACTTATCCTGATATAAATATAACTTCAGAAATGTCACCTAACAGAGCAATATTGCTGCTCCTTAATAGCCATGTCCTCATGCTCAGCAGCCCCCTGGGTCCTTCAAGGATGGTGGGGGCAGTGAGCTGAACTTTGTGAGCCTGTCGACACCCCTGTCACAGTGTGGGGAGATGTGTAAGGCAGGAACTGATGCCTTGCCCATTTCCACATGCTTGAAAAGATATTCTGGCTCCTAAAAGCCACCCTAGAACAAGGAGCTTGAAAAATACCAAAAATTAAGCCTCCTTCTATGAAGAAATAATTTGACACAGGATATATGAGATCATGGGATTACATTATTTCCTTGTTCCATTTTTGTTGGCAAACATATTTGAACCTGACTTGTGTAAAGACAGGAGGTTGCTGCTGGAAGTTTGCATTTCAGAGATTTTGTAAGCTGTTGTCACGTAAGGTTTCCTCGTGTTCTCACCTGCCCAAACAGAGAAGCATCAAAAATATACGTTGCATGTCTGCACATATCATCTGTGAGCCCTCCTGACTTCCCTAGTGATTGTTAATGCTTAGCTAAAAGTCCTGATCTTATTTACAAATTCTGCAGGACACCAACACCCACACTTTGGGTTTGAAGTCAGTTTTGTCAGAAGAGTGTCTCTGTCTTGCAGTGAAACCACAGATCTTAATGGAAATACCAGGAGATGGATTTTGTTTACACCTTCTGCTGTCACCACATAATGAGGAGGAAGAACCCAGGCACACCATTCACCCTGGTCTTTTTTTTTTTTTTGGTCAGTGCCTTTGTTCACAGAAGAGATGGAGAAGTCTTTACTTATGGTGATTTTGTTACTTTTTAAAGTTCTCATGACCACTTGTGCACTGAGCACATACTCTGCATGTTTTCTCCTCCTGGCTCCCTCCTGAGCCTTCTGGCTCCTTCCTGCCCAACACACCAGTTCAGGGGTAGATTCCTGTACCTTTCACAGGTAATCAGATCCTGGGACTCTGTCTTGTCCTGGACTGTGCACACATAACACTCTGCACTGCCCACTCCTCCATACTTTGTTGGAAGAATTTGGGTGGAGGTCACACATTAATCTTCTGATGTGGAAAGACTGAAGAAAAAATCAATATAAACATTCAGCTTTGACTTCTCCCCTCCAAGAATGTCTTCATTTGCATCAGAGTCCCATTTTCCCACTCACTGTACAATGCAATTTGAGAGAATTTCAAGACTCTTCAGCACATACATTTCTTTTTCTCTTCCTCCCTCACAAACTCATGTGCACACACAGATACCACTTCAGCTTACCAGGTATCCAAATCCTGTTCCTGTTATGCCACAGTTGCAGAGAAAATCATGCAAAGGGAAAACAAAACCACCTTGAAATACCAGCATCAGAAATGCAGTCACTGAATCCAGCCTGCTTCTGTGTCCCCCAGGCTTATTCCTGTTCAGAGCTTTCAGGTCCAGCCCACTCTGAATTAGAGAGCCAGGGAAATGTCTAAGCATTCCTCCTCATTTAAAGAAAGCTTTTTTTTTATCTCCCTCCAGGGAAGACCTTCATTTGGGAGTTCACAGAGTTAGAACAGCAATGTCAGATCTCTAGATTTTGAGGCTGTCTCTTCAGAAGAAACACCCTTGCTGGACTGTGTGGTTCAGGACTCCATGCTCAATAGTCACTTCTGCTTTTAAGATGCAAACCACACTCTTGGCCAAACCAAAGCCTGTGTCTGTCTAGGCTCTGGAAAGCCTGGGGATATCTTGTCTGTCTGGAAGTACCAGCCTCTGCCCTCTCCTTCTCCCCAGGCATATGGCAAGTGTTTATGGTGAGAGGATTCCTGTTAATGCTTTGTTAGGGAAAATCCAGCCTTCTCTCTCCTCAGGACTCTCTTGGCTGTGCTGAGCATGCAATGCCATGATTACACATCAAACTCAGAGATTTCACTCAGCTGAAACAGCAGAAGAGAAAAGGATGGCCGCTCATCTTTCCCCTGAGCAAAGGAGAGAAGAGAGAGGAAGAACATTAATGTCAGCTGGAGAGGAATGGCAAGGTTAGCAAGGAAAACCTTGGGAAGAAACTGAGGATTAAAAAAAATACAATCCATTCCTATAGAGAAAATGCCACTGGAAGAACCAACTTCCTTCTGTGCAATGTTTCTTTTCTATTACCAGTGAATTTGGCTTGGTGGACACTAAGTACCTTGTAATGTCTTGGCTGTCATTTTTACCACCCTAAGAACTCAGCTCCACAAATCCACAGTTTTCTTAGCAAGGGAACTGTGGAATTAACTTGAGTTAGGTGCACTACATGGGCTTCTCAGTGAAGTCAAATAAAAGGCAGAGAGTCTAGAGTTTGCTTGCTAGTGTAGATGAAAGCTACAGTGCTTCACCTCCAGGATTTTATCTTCTGCTAGCATGTGGAGTGCACAAGTCTCTCTCCTCCTTAAAGCCAAGGGGAAGGGAGTTTTCTTTGGGGAATAGGGCTATCCAGTACAGTACTCACCATCCTCCAGCAGTGGCTCATCACCTCATAAATTGCCTTGGAGGCCAGCTTGGGTTTGTAGAGCCGAAATCCTGCGTTGATTTCTTCCACCACCTCTGCATTGGTGCGATTCTCATAGGGGATTTTACCTTCACTGAACACCTCCCACATCAGCACTCCTAAAGCAGCCAAACAGGAGAAAATCACAAAGAGGCAAATAAAATCCTCAGCAGGGCCACTTTTCACCTGCTCTTCTCTGCAGCTCAACATTGGTGCCAGTTACTTGGAAAAGCATTTTCACTTGGATTCTCAGTAGAGAGCTGAAAAACCAGGCCCTAACACAGCTGTAGAGTTTGAGGATGCCAGCCAAGATCTCTGGTGCTCTCTGAAGCATCTCCCTGTTGAGTCTGTGATGGGCCTGAGCACCCAGCTCCCACTGTGCTGCTCACAGCCCACCCCAGGAGTGCACAGCTCCAGCCACAGCTCCAGCCAGCAAAGGGCAAGGGAGACACAGAGTCCACAGGCAGAGACTAGCAAAGGTTATAATCCTGCATTATTTACTGCTGGCCCCAGGGCTGAGTGGCACCCCATTGACTGTGAGCTGTGCACAGCACACTGCCCCATTCACTGTGTGGGCTGGAGAGGGGCCAGGCCCATGAGTGTGCCAGATCCACAGCCCAGGGGACAGCCTTTGTTATGGCTTTGGGCAAAAACACACAGCAGTGCCCTTATCTGTGAGGGTCCAGAAGGGAGACCAAAGAATGGACACAAATCGTCAAACAATGCATTGTGGAGCAGGAAATGAGGTGAGAAGTGTGAGCAGTGAAATAACATTTTCAGATCGGCATAAAGCTAATGGAATCAGCAGAGCAAATTTGGAAGGGCAGGGGGTTTGAGTGAGGCATGAGTGCCCCAGGACTGACATGCAGAGAGATGGAGTGCTTAAATGTCTTTCCTCTCCTCTCCTCTCCTCTCCTCTCCTCTCCTCTCCTCTCCTCTCCTCTCCTCTCCTCTCCTCTCCTCTCCTCTCCTCTCCTCTCCTCTCCTCTCCTCTCCTCTCCTCTCCTCTCCTCTCCTCTCCTCTCCTCTCCTCTCCTCTCCTCTCCTCTCCTCTCCTCTCCTCTCCTCTCCTCTCCTCTCCTCTCCTCTCCTCTCCTCTCCTCTCCTCTCCTCTCCTCTTTCTTGGACACTCCTGAACAAGAGTTCATTACTTGTATTATTATAATACTTTAAATTTGCAATATTTGTAATGTTCTGAAGTATCTCGGTAGTTTGGTTTTCTTTCCTTTCTATCACTTGAATGTTTTAGGCTTGCTTTTCTAAGCCATTATTCAGGCAACACACCCTTGGAGTCCAGAGGATGCAGTGCTGAGGAGAGTTTACTTGAGGACTGAGCCCCCTGTTTTTCCCAGCTGGGGCTGTTGAATTTTCTCCATTTTGACAAGAGCTCCTTACCAAATGACCAAACATCAGATTTGGTGCTATAGTTGCTGTAGGAGAAAACCTCAGGGGCAGACCACTTGACTGGAAACTTGGTGCCTGAGGAGCTGGTGTACTGATCATCCAGGACAATCCTGGAAAAGAAGGAGGAATGCTGAGTTACCCCATCTCTGACAGCCTCAGGGGACCGTGCACAGCCCCAGTGCCTTTACCTTGACATCCCGAAGTCAGACACTTTGACCACGTGGGATTCCCCCACCAGGCAGTTCCTGGCAGCCTGCAAGAAAACAAGGTGCAAAGGCATCAGGTCAGAGCTAAAACCCTGTCACAGCCACTCAGGGGCTTTTATCCTGGAAGAGCAGATCATGCTTAAAAAAGGAGCATCAAAGTGACATCGTGCCATACAAAGAGCACAAACCCCTGAGCTTCTCATGCTTTCTGTACATTCTGCAGCATGATCCTGTTGCCAGAAAAGCTGTTCAGCCATCACTCTGACAGGCCCTTGTTGCCCAGAAAGGGTGGAGCAAGACCCTAAAATAGCCACAGCTACTCACAGTCACTGCATGCCTAATGAGACTGCAGCAGTGACTGATGGAGCTTGACTGAAAACCCCTTAATTAAAACTATTTTATCATTGACGGATGCTTATACATGACTTATGCTAGAACAGGTCTTTTTGTAATATTCACTGGTTTTAGATATGAAGAGTGGTCAGTACTGTGGCTCTTGGGGAGTCAAAGAGTCCACTCAGGAAAAAAAGACAAATGTTATGGCTTGTTTCTTCTCTCCCAAAACTAGTCAAGGGGAATAGATCGATCGGCCCTCCAGGGCTTGTTTGTGTATTTTTTTTCCCCCAAAAATATTTGTGCTGCTTTTGCAGTGAACAGATACAGGTTCTCCTATAAACAGACAGGCAGGAGGAGTGTGGAAGCTGAAATTAAGGAAGAAAGCAGAGGAAAAAGCCCCTCTGGAGCAAAAAAAAAATCCACATGGGACCAACATACCAGATCTCTGTGGATGACAGAGTTTTGCTCCAGATAAGCCATTCCTTCACACACATCCAGGCACATGCCCAGCAGGGTTTCCTTGGAGAAGCTGCCCCGCTGGCTCCTGAGGTAGTCGGACAAGCAGCCGTTCTCCATGAACTCGAACACCAGGCAGATGGGAGCATCCTCAAAGCACACACCATAAAGCTGGACCAGCTTGGGGTGAGACAGCTTCCTGTGGGGTAGGGAGGGAAGGTGGAAAAGAGGCTGAAATAGGCTCAGTGCCTGCTATCCTCACAGCAAGTGTGTTATATACAGAAATTTATCAACAAGGCTGCACTGAGCTCACTGCAAAGGCCAGCTTTGCAGATGTGTAGACCAAGGACTAAATATAATTCCATTTAAATGGCAGTGGTCACCAAAAGATTTTTCTGTGTGGAAAACCATTCAATCAAAAATAAAATCAATTTCTGTCTCTCTTGTGGGGAGGGAAATGCAAAAAAATACAAAAAAGTCAATAAAACCATATTCAGTTGTGCAAAGCAAAACATTTTACATTTAAGGCTTTTCAATGAAATTACCCTTAAGTTTTAAGAGACCTTTTCTGAGAAAAACCACTTTGCTCTTCAAAATGCACCATCAGTTATCCTTGCCTTCCTGAATAGCAGGGATCTGGAAGACCATTCTGGACATTGATAGACTTGGAAGCAGAGTAATTCACCTACACTGTGAATTGCCTTCCTTTGTATCCACCAGAGCTCACCAGTTTATTTACTATTTAGATACATAGCAGATAATCCAAGTTTGAATTCCCTACTCAGATTCCTGACTTTCATTCAGTGTTATGAATCCCACAGGGTGTGGTTGTTGTGGGGAATCTACCACTTACATCAAGACTTTGGCTTCCTCGATGAAATCCTCCTCAGACATTGCTCCTTCACGGATGGTCTTTATGGCTACTTTGGTCTTGTCTAGCAAGTAGCCAAGGTAGACCACCCCAAACTGACCACTGCCAATCTCCTGCACACGGGTGAGCTCAGAGGCATTGATGACCAATTTTCCTGTTGGTTGCAAGGGAGAAAGAGTTAAGGACTGAGCAACAGAATGGCAAACAAAAAGCTTTTGTGGGTTAAACACTGAGGCAGGACTCCAAGTGAGACTGTTTGGCTCTCCCTCAAGTTGCCTGTCTGACCTCTGATAGCTCATTTGACTAGTGCATGCTGCAGGTTATGTTCAAGGGTAGGAACAACAACATCCCCTTTCTCCCTCCTTTGTCTTGCCTATCCAGTTCTTCAGGGAGGATTGTTTTTACCATGCTTATGTGCAGTACCCAGCACAACATGGGGCTTGAGTTTCTTTGAAGTCTCCAAGAATTACAATAAAGATGATACCAGCAAAATTCTATTGACAACAATATTCAAATGAAGGCGTCTTTCAGGAGGGACTCAGCCTTCATCAAATTATTCTATGCTCCCATTTCCACCCCCTTCATTCAGCATTCATTTTGGCATTTAATGTTGACTTCACTGAGACCCTGGGGTTCTCATCACCTCCCTCAAAGCACTGCACAATCAGTTCAGTCCTTTATCAACAGCCATGACAAAGATGACAAGCTGGTGAACAGTGCAGTGCAAAGACCTGAAGAAAGCCACTTATTGTGGCTGCAACCACACAAATATCCCTCAATACCCGTGGGGATGTGCAGGATCACCCAGCCAGCCAGCCAGGAGTGTGATTCCCAGGCAGTCATGGGAGAACCTTACCGTAGCTGAGGCCTGCAGTGATGGGGGCCTGTTTCCTCCAGGAGGAGACCGCGTGTCGCAGCCGCGTCACGAGACCTGGGGACACGGGGACAGCTCCTGTTACTGCACAGCCATGGGGGCCTGGCTGCCACCACCCCAGAGGGCAGCTGGCATTCTGGAAGCACATTTATTGCACTGAGTTCTCAGCTCCACTTGAGGGCAGCTGAACCTCTGTGCAGGCTCTGGTTTCCTGCCTGAGAGAAGGAAGCCAGTTCTGAGTGCTTTCAGCTTATTTCCCATTCTCACATCCAGAGCCTTGAGTCTCTGTAAACTCCAATGAATTTCCAAAGGATACTTGGTATTTATAGGGTATTTTTGTAGCCCATTGTCTGCCTTGGTACTCCTGGACTGTAGGATGGGATGGATACATGTCTGGTTATGGATACTGGCCATGTTCTTGACTTCGTGTCAAATCAAGGCTCAGGGATGGATCACCTCAAGAAGGCCCTGCAGTGAAGTTCCAGCAGATAGCTTGGCCTGGCAGTGGTGATACATCCCCAGGACTCTCTATAACATGTCATTATGACGTCTGTGTTGGCCACGGTCAGCCTTAGAAGGACAACCAGAGTGAGGATGTAATGCTGGAAGCTGGCCTGAAACGGCCATTTCAGAATAAGTGGGAGAAAAGGTGATGCTGTTTAACACTTCATTGTAAGGACAGAGGGCTTGGGAGCCCTCCTTCATTCCAAACAGTCACCTGGCAAACCAGCAGCATCTCTGTTCAGCATCAGCTTCTCTCACCTGCTGCATTGTGCTGGTGGTAGTTGATGAGGTCAGGGATGGAGTCAAACACGTGCTTTTCTGCCAGGTAGTATCGCTTGGGAAAGTCAGTTGTCTCATTGATGTGATAATGCTTTATAACAGGATTGTTGTCCATGCTGAAAAAGAGGAGGTTTTCTTTGAGAGAAAATAGTTTGCAGCAAAAAGACAGGGATTTGGGGTATGAACAGAAACAAATGAGCAAAGGGGAGAACCTTCCCCCAGAAAGAATGGGAGAGGAGCAAGCAGTGAGCTGCAGCTGCTAATGAACTCTGGGTACTTGTATGTTCTCCCTCTCACTCACAGAAGGTCTCATCTCGAGAGAAAGGCTGAGGTTTTCTGATAAGAGAAGGTTGTGTACTAAGTTTCTCTGCCTCTTCTTTGTGAAACACAGCTTTCTGCCCCATCACTGAAACCCCTTGCACTACCCATCTCTGGTGAGTCCAGCACACAGCTCACATTGATCCCACTGACACTTCAGGGGACAGTGCCATCGGAATGACAACCCCAGTGATGTCCAAAGGACTATTTATGGGCACATATTTAGATTCAGGGAGAAGTGAAGCCTTTAATACACTTTGGGACTGGCAGCTGACTCCTCTGCCTTTTTTGGAAGTGTTTTCCCTCCATCATTTTCATGAGCCTTCTGCTCTCTCGTTATAATGCCAAAACAACTACACAGAGATTACACACTCATAGAAGCCATTTCATTGATGTAATTGATGTGAAAAGCTGCTGAGCTCAGCTGTACCTTAATGCTTTGGTGAAAACAGAGACTGTGTACATGCCAGGCTGCCTCGAATCTCTCACCATGAAGGCCCCTTCTCTACCCTGGAAGCAAAGGAAAGAAAAATGGTTAGAGACATAATGGAAGAAAAAAAAAATGTAGGCTGGGGGCAAAGCTGTGCTTATTTCAACCCTGTCATGAAGATGTGCTAAACATATAGGAAAATAAAGAGCCATCACCCCACTGACAGAGCTTGATGTGTTCCATGCATAGCTCTGGTGGCTGCTCAGGGCCTGCAGATCTGTCTTGGGTGTTAGGTGCTTTTACCTCAGCTTCCTCTCAGAGGAAATGAGATTTAGGCACTTGTGCTGAGTACATGTGGGTGTGCCTCTTTGTCCCTCCAAATCTCTCCTCTGGAAATTCTGAATCCATTGACTGCCCTCAGCCCTATCTGACACAACACATGTTCAATGAAATGTGTGGCCAAGTGGAAAGGCAAACCCCTGTGAGTGCTCCCCGTGGAGTGAGCAGCCACAGAACAAATCACAGTTTATCCAGCACCAGAGAGTCCATATGGGAGTGTAGGAATGATAATGTACCAATCTACCCCAAACTGGAAAACCTTGGACATGATCCTGCCCTTTCACAGGTACACCAGCCATCCAGGATCTAAACATAAATGGGTAAGAAAGAAATCCTCCTGCAGTCTGACACTCACAGAACAATTTTTCTTTTTAACTTTTCACTGTAATTGTTTTCCACTCATCTGAAAGTTAAAGTGCCTCATAGGGCATGATCCCACTAGCCCAGATGGATGAGATGGCAAAGGAGATTTAATATCACAGTTTGGCTGGAATGTGCTGTACTGACCTATATATTGGTAATAAACACCACATTTTTCTTCGGTTTGCAGATAAAGAAGATTTTCATCTGGCATCCCAAGTGCCTGATTTTTTTCATTTTCTCCTCCTTTGCTTTACATGGTAGGTTTCCTCCATTTCATGTCTTCTACCCACCCACAACACTTGATGCAGGGCAAATCCACCAAGTGCACCCAGCCTGGGCCTCCTTCCTAGAGCTTTGATCAGCTCCAGCTGAACACAGAGGCTGAGCTGCTCCTGCATCCCCAGGTTTGAGCTGCTGGCTGTGCAGCTCTGCCCAGGTGGGATCAGCCTGCTGAGCTGTGAACTTCCAGGGTTGCCCCTTCAGTGTCTGCACAGCATCTGCTGCAACTGCCCCACACAATCTCCGGCACAGGAAAGCTCTGAAAAAGGTCTCTCTGCTGCTGTAGAAGCATTTAATCACACACAGTGAGGGCTTCAGGACTGGAGGTGGGCAGGTTTTGGAGGCAGCATCCTGCCCAAGTTACTCTGAGCTCTATTCTTGTCCTTCTGCTCTCAGCTGACACCAAGCCTGGCCAGAGATCACTCACAAACTTGGCCACATTTTTGGGGGGAGCTGTGAGGCTTGCAAGGCTTTGAAACAAAAGTCTCTGCAGCCACATGGGGGTAGTTACCACAGAAAAGTTGTACTGGTAGGGCTGAAAGAAAAAATAAGACCACTAAACCATGTGTGGACTTTTCCTCTAGTACTTTGTACAAGAATTTTTAAAACAGCACAAAATTGCTGCTAATTCCATAAAATATTACTGTTCCAGGAAGGAACACTTCATTTGTGTTTATTAACAGGGCCACCTGTTAATGTAAGAGCTGATTAAAAAATTAAGGCTGTGTTTGTGTGGAAAATTTGAACAAGAAGCTTATTCTTTATATTTTCAGTACAGTCTTCACTGGAAAACTCTGGCTCAACTGAAAAATGAAAGATGTGTGCTTACACGCACACACACAATTAAAAAAACAAAACCTACAGCCATACTTTTGGCTTTCACCCAAAATACTTCAGCACAAGATTGGTTAGATTTTCAGAGAGCTACTGGCATCCACAGGCCTCCTGCAGAGACAGAAAAGATGAGCTAAAATCACAGTTTTCAGCTGGCACAGTGCTCTGAAGCAGTGTTTTCCTCCAGTCCCAGTTACTGGGCGTGTTTGGATTGCACAGCTCCATCCATGTTCAGCTAACATGGGGATAAGGGGGTGTGCTGGAGGTCCTTCATCTTACATCACACACTAAAGACACAGAGCAGAAACCCAGGGTTCATCTCTCTTACACACAGCAGCCCTTGGGGGGCTTCATTTGTCATTAATTAATTATTATTTCCCATCCCCCCTGTACATAACACTGATTTACCTCATCCCTGAGCAGTGTTTCTGCCTTGCTTCTGCTGATGTTCTTATTGTACCACCTGAAAACATCAAAAGACTCCAAGTCAGCATTTCTAGGCCAGGAAAGTTTCTCCTGAGGAGCTTCTGAAGGGAGCATCCCCAGGGTGGAATGTGAGGTGGGGGAATGTGAGCTTCAAATCCAGGGCACTCAGAGGTACAAGAAAAACACAGGCACATCTTACTCATAAACTTGCAGATTCTCAGGTGATTTTTCCACCAGGTAGCTGCTTGGCACGTAGCCTTCATGCCTGTTGAGAGGCAAGACAAGTGTGAGTGTGCTGACAGACTGCAGCTGTAGGAGTCAGCCTTGAAAGCTTTGCCTGCTCATTGCATGATAAAAGTGCTGGTGGTGAGGTACTGAGTGGGGTTACTGGAGAAGAAAACAACTGATTGCATCTCTAAACTTGGAGAGGTTCACAATTTCCCCCCCTGTGTATCACTGCAAATATCAGTCTGAATTGTTTATTGCTGTAAAATTAACTTTCAGGTCCTTTTCTTCAGCTGCCTGAAGCAACAGCAAATGGAAGAAGGTTACCCCTGTAAATAAGAGGATGCTTTACAAAAGGGGATAAACATGTATGTTAATGGAAGAACAAACTGGAATTAGAAAGGATTTGCACATTGGCTGTTGAAAAGGGACTTACCCATTCTTATCTTGAATCAGCCACCAATGTTCCTCAGAGCTGTCAATCACATAATATTCCTCATTATATTGTAACGTCAGCTCCTGTGGGTTCTGGGCTTCATAGTCATATATGGCTATGACCACTGCTTCCCTTGGGTCCAGCAGCAATTTCTGCACAAATTAGGCAAAAGGCTCATCACATTCACATTCATATTAATATCAATATTCATAAAAAGCAGTGGCATGCTCTTTAAAGTGGTATTTTCCTGGCACTGGTGTCCCCTGGGTTTAAAAGCCTCAAAGCACCCAGACCATTTAGTGGAGTGTGGTGGCAGCAAGAGATTCTTTGGCACTTTCAAACAATGAATTTCATATAAAAATTTCAGTTGTACAGAAAATATCCAGGGAGTGTTATCACAGGTGAAATTCTAGGTCACTGCACTGTGGTGAACACTAATAAGGACATATTCCCCACTGGTAGTTAATCACTCGGGGCAGGACACTAAGGACAGCATCACTGCACTCACCCAGTTATCTTCAGGAGTGGGAGGAAGAGGTTTCTTTGAGGCTGAAAAGAAATTGAGAAAGATAATTTGAAGTAGGTGAGGACAAAACCAAGGGAAAAACCACCAATGCAATGAATTGGTACAGGTGATACAAACCCAATGAACAGTGAGCTCTGGACTTTGAGAGCAAGACTTGCCAACTACACAGCGAGTCTCAGCAGGAATTGGAAACTGGGGTACAGATTGGTTAAGGCATCAAGGTAAAAAATACAAGGTAAATGTTCCTTTGGTGAAGAATGATTGACCACTTGTGTTCATTTTCAGGAGACAAAGTAAAGATTATGCTTGGCCATTGAAACCACAGAGGAAATATGGTTTTGTTTGGTTTGGTTAAAATAGGACATGTCCTGTTGAATGCATTTATCTCAAGAAAGTTGTTATGGTTTACTGACTGACCACAGCTGATCAAGTTCTTAGTTCTCCATCTCATTCCAATACCAGCTCCAAGCATCACACAGAGGAAAATGTGAATTCAAAAAAAGATAATTCCTTACATACAGTAAAAGGTAAGCCAGAACATCCAAAGAATCCAGGAACGTGTCTCTTTATGGAAATCTAACATAATATTTTTTGATGTTCTGTACAAAAGAGATTCAGTCCTCTACTATTACTAGGCATAAATATTTCCCATGTCAGGATGGTGTTAACAAGTCCCTTACCATTTTTGGTGGGGTCATATACCACACAGCCAGCTGCCATCTTCTCTGTCTGAGCACAGCATCTCCACTTGCCATCCAACCAAAAGTCTGGATGACACTTTGAAGCCAAACTGTTGTTGTATCTGATTTCTGAAAAACATTAGGGGAAGAAAAACAAGGGGGGGATATGAATTTATTTGCATCCTCGTTCCTTCTAGAAGTCACCTAGAGCTAAATGGAAATAATCTGCTCTTTAAAGAAGCTTCTACAGGCTTGTTTCAAATAGTCCAAAGGAGGGGACAGTCTACAAATGTTGAATGAGAAGAGGTGATAAAGTAGAAGCTTGGAGTAGGGGAATAACTGATTGCAAGAGTCCGTGCATGAACTTCGCAATGTCTCTATCAGGCACAAGTTTTCAGAGGGAACAATACAGCAGCAGTGCTGTAAAACAGAAAAAAAGCTGTGACAGAAACCTGGTGCAGTTTTATGTAACTAATTAACACCTTCCTCACGTCAAGAGCTCTGCCTCTCTCTGCCCCCAGTGTTGGTTACTGCAGCACCTTGCGAGTGAACCACAGCACAATTCAGGAGGTGAACAGGAAATGAAAGCTACCCACAAAAAATGTTCCTTAATAATAATGATTCTCTAGCAAGGTTGTCATCTAACCAAAAAAATCTATTAATAAAAGCTGAAATTTTTTCTGTGTAGAAAAGGTTATTTAAAAAAAATAGCCGTAGGAAAATCCTCATCTCTTCTTGAAGAAGAAACCTCAAATTACAGTCATTTATTAAGCGTTTACTCTAGAAAGACACAAATCACAGAATCCAGAATTGGTCAGGCTGGAAGGGACCACAGTGGGTTATCTGGTCCAGCCCCCCTGCTCAAGCAGGATCATCCCAGAGCATGTGGCACAGATGGTTCTGGAATATCCCCAGGCAGGGAGACCTCACACCCTCTCTGGGCAACCAATGCCTGGTCACTGCACAGGGAAATTCTTCCTCATGTTCAGGTGGAACTTCCTGGGCATCATTTCTGCCCATTGCCTCTTGTCCCATTGCTTGGCACCAGCAAACAGAGCTGGTCCATCTTCTGACACCTCCCTGCAGACACTGACAGACATTAAGGTCCCCAAATAAACCATCCTACATCCAAATTTCCCCTGCCTGCTGAAAACGCACCCGCCAGATGTACAAGCATTTTGATTTTATAACCCACTGCCTGGGTTATAAACACTCTGACTCTGAGATTGGAGACATTGACACCTCCTGCTCATTTTCTCAGCATTATTTGTGACAAAGCTGGTCAGACATAAGCCACGGTTGGGTGGGCAGAGGGGTTTTTACCTTCCTTCAGCGTGAGGACCCATCTCTGCCGGCTCTCGCGGTTGGGGGCAAACACGTAGAGGATGTAGCTGTCATGGACAATCTGGAGAGGGGGTAGAGAAAGGAGCCAGCCATGAGAAGCAATCCCAGAAGCACTGGTCACAAGGGAGCCACCCAAGGAAAGAGGCTGTTACCAACAAGCTACGTGCCAAATGATGATGTGGGGAAGTGGAGGAGCAGGGGCTGCTCAGATGCAGCTCTTAACCTCTGTCTTAGGTTGGAAATGGGTGTGTATTCTATTCCTATCTGATGAGGCAGTTCTCTTCTGTTCATTGGGCAGTTTTCTTTATCTCCGCCCAGGGGGAGGAGCCAAGCATTCCTACCTGGATATAATCTGAGGTTTGGAATACCACAGCAGCCTCTTCCCATTGGATTCTGAGGAAGACCAGGCCCATCTACAGCACCCCTGGATCTTCAGAGGAAAACTCCACCCTTCTACGGGATCACTGCTCATACCTGACACTGCAGGAGGGCTGCAGCCACCATGGAATGGGACTGCTGCCACCCTGACCCACAGGGTGCCAGGTCCTGTTCTGACTCTTGACAGTGTTGTTTTGTATTGCTGCATTTTTTTTTTCTTCCCTAATATAGAACAGTTATTCCTGCTCCCATACCTTTGCCTGAGAGCCCCTTTAATTTTAAAATTATAACAATTCAGAGGGAGGGTTTTACATTTTTCATTTCAGGGGAGGCGTCTGCCTCCCTTAGCAGACACTTGTCTTTTCAAACCAAGAAAACTTCACTGACTTTTGATTATTTAAATTGGAGCAGAAGTTCTGATCAAGAACCCAGTGTTGGGTTCATTAATAAATGCACTATGAAAGAAATGCTATTAAAATACAAAATGAAGTGATGTCTCTCTCAGTATGGTCAACAGACGGACTCACCTGGAAAGGGTATTTGTACTGACAGGGAATGATGATGTCACTTCTCACAATTTCCACACATTTAATCCTGGAAAGTTCCACAGAACCCTTCAAAGTCCTTTTTTTCTAAAAGACAGAGGAAAGCACTTGGTTGATGCTAATGATTGTGGATTAAGTGAATAATTAGACCAGACTGTTGCGTCTGTGGGAGATTTAGTTTTAATGGAGCAGAAGCAAATTAACTGATTATGTAAGACATAAAAAAAATTAAAGAATAATTCTTATATTGGGCATCTCTATATGTATTCCCATACACATACATATATGCACATACATATATTTCAACTCAGCACATGGATTTTAGAGAACCAGTCAAAACCTCTATTTGAAATTCAGCTTTTACTTTTTTTATTCCAGCAAAATGAAGTCCCTTTTTAACCAAAAAAGAACTATTTTCATTAAATTTTTAGTTTACTAACACCCCTGTTTCATACTGAAAAGATATAAACCAATAAATATTTTATTTAAAAAAGTTTGTGTACTGAGAATTTCAAAACTATGCATTTCATCCAAAATGCATATTTTTACTGTATCTGTCTTCCAAAAAACTACAACATTTCACTATTTTTGTTTTTTCTGGCTTTTCAGCTAAGAAAAAAACAACAGGGGATTTTGAAATAAGTATTATCCTCAAAAACTTGCCAGCAAAGCTGTTTCTCTGGCATCCTCTGCTGTGCTTCCATTCCCCAGGTGTTTGGGTATATCAGGTACCCAAATAACAGTATGGGCAGTGGGAAAAGAGTAAAAAGAGCCGATATTCATGGATCCCAGCTGTCTTGGTGTGCCTTATTCCCTGTGGAATCCTCACCCCACTCAGCTTTTGCAAGACAGGGGTGAGGGCAGCTGGTGGAGGTGGAGCTGAGGCTCAGCCTCTGGTGCTTCTGCAGGATCCACTACACGAGGTTGCTCTTCAGAGCGAGCTGGTTTCCTGTTTTGATTCATTTTCAGTAGGGATTAAGCACTAGCTGTCCCCCCACTCAGCTTTGGGACAGCGCGACGGAAATCAGTGAGGTTTAAGAACACCAAAAACACTGCAAAGCTTCTGTTTTCCAAACACTGGCAGCAGGACAGAGCCTGAACTTCAGCTGCTGCCTTGTACCTGCCACAGGTTATCACTCACTCAGCAAGACTTTGGCAGCCTTCTACCCTCTCTTGGGCCCCAACTCTTTGTGTCTTACACCCTCCAGCTCCTCTGGTCCCTTTTTCCCTCTGTCACCACCTCCCTGCAGCTCTGCCCAGTGGGAAGCAGCCATCCCCACCACTGTGCAGCCCCACTGCTGCTCCTCTGCCACTTTCAGAGTTAAATTCAGCCTAGACCAGGGCAGCAGCTCATGCCAATGGAGATGGGGGGTGGTTTGCCACAGAGCACTGTCAAACAGCCTCAAAGCAGAGAGGCCCCGAGGCTCCCCAAGCCTCATTCTTGCACAACTGGCTGGGTATTTTGCCTCTGTATAACTGGACTTGAGGCAAAAGAGGAAAATTATTACAGCGTGGTCTCACATTGCTCTTGCTGGCCTCGGCTGGTGCATTTGTGGTTTGTATTTGTATTTGCTTGCAGTTTAACCAGTGTCTCTGGATTTACTGCCAGGACTGTCTCCTGTAGACATCTGCCTGTGTAGCTCTCTGGAGTGTGGGATTCTCCTAAATCAATAAACCCAAGGCTTTAAAGCACCCCTAAATGTAAATGCCAATTAGCTCTCGAATGCTGGCAAGCCTTAGAAGGCCTTACTGCACCCCATTTTCATCATTTATTTCCTTTCATTCTTATCTAGTCACTTCTTTCAGACTTGGCTTCCTCTGTCTCTTCTTCAAAACCTCCTCTATCATTTGTTCTACCCCAGGGATTTTTACCCTTTTGATGAGGCACAAAGCCATTTATATCCTATAAAAACCTTCAATTTTGTTAGTGCTGAACCCTCCTTCATCTCCTTCCTTTGAAGTCCTGGGGTTTACCCACATGCATTCCTCCCCTGAGGCTTTAGCAAGCGATGCTGTGCCGGGCAAACCCTGCACACTGGTTTTTGTTGGTGCTTTTCTGGACTCTGGTGAAAGACAGGGTCCAGCCTTCTCAAGGAGCTTTGTGCAGCTGCCCTGCAGCTCTCATGACCTACTGTGTTCCTTTTAATCACACAATTCAGTGATGGAAGCTCCTCATAATCTCATGTTGCAGCACATTGGTGTGTGTCTCACAGCCAGAGCATTGCCCAACAGATCCTCAGCTGATGGGACCCTGCTGATAGAAAGCAATTATAGTCCTCTAGCAGGACAAACAACTGGAATTACCACTCACAAACCAGGCATTACCCAGAAACTGGGCTGGAAACTAAACATATCCCTGCTTTTGTGATGTCTGACCACACTTTAATCCAACAAAACCGTTGGAAGGAAGGGGAGAGAAAAGGCTCTTAGAAATGGCCTCTGAAAAACCTCAGAGACTTGTTCCTAAAAGGCCGAGACAAAACATGCTGACAGATCTCCATTTGTTGTTTCCAGTCTGCCCAGAGTATAATTGGGTAGATGTTTTAGCTGGCTGGTCAGTAAAAGCATCAGTGGTCTTGCTGTGAGCCATGTGTGGAAAGAACCAGGGCAGGCTGCTGTGCCATGAGGAGCAGCAGCACACGTGCTGCAGAGGTTTCTTTCTGATTTCTTTCTTTTGGTCCATGACTTGCAATAAATCAATTCTGGGAACAGCTCTGAAGGGAGCCAGGTACATCACAAGGCCAGTGCATTGATATCTTCATCTTTGGTACTCCCCCTCCTCTTCCTACACGTCTCCAGCAGCTCTTTCATTGATTAATCCTTTGGTTTGTCTCTGCTGCATAAATCAGATGACTCCTGATTGCTTTAGATGCTGGGATAATTGACCATGGGACAATGGACACAGCCCTACCCTGCAACACAAGGAGGCATCTCCCTGTGCCTGCCTGAGGAATGAGCTGCCTGGCTCTATCATGTGCTAAAACCAACCCAGCACCACTTCTCACCCCAAAAAAATGAATCACTTCTCTCCAGCTCAGGGGTAGGGGCAGGGATGTGGAGCTCATGGTGAGAAGGCAGGGAGCCAGCAGTGGCTGCTGCAGGTGACACAGGTCTGCTTGTGATCACACTTCTGACCATGGCCCTGCACCCTCAGGCTTCACAAAGCTCAGATCTTGTAAGATACGGGGCTGAAAGGCTCTGCAGCGAGTGTTTGGGCTCCAGGTCCCTCCGTGGTACAGGTTTTGCTGAGCCCCACTGTGTTTATCAAAGGGCCCTGGCAAAAGGTGTAGCCACCAGGGCTGGGAGCAGAGGGAATGAGAGGAGAGGCAGGGGAGAGCAGAGCCTCCTCTCAAGGAGCAGAGGAGGAGACCCAAGGCAGCATTTCTTGGCAGGAAGGCAGCACCTTGTGCTTCATAAAGCTGGCTTGGTTCTGAAGTTGCGTAACAACTTGTGTCTTCTTTCTTTTGTTCTGGTGAGGGGAAAACCAAGCCATCAAAGGTTCATGTGGCCCCAGTCTCCTCAGCAGCAGTCCCTGCTGAGGGCTGTCCACGCTGCAGCTTGGCTTTCCTTGCCCAGTGGTGTTGTGTTCCCCTTCCCCTCCCCATCTCCTGTGCATCTCTTCCTGTGCAAGGCTGGCAGTGCCTCCTTGGCAGGAAGGTAGGGTAAAACTGATTTATAGCAAGGTAGGAAATTCCAGTTCTCAGCAAGCTCGACCACAAAAACATTTCCATCAATGCAAGCATTTAATGGCCTTCTCTGTACCATCAGGGTTTGGGGTTTTTTGGTAAGAATCTGAGCCAAAGTTCATTCCCTGTTTTCACTCACAATCTTGACTCAAACGAGAAATACTTAATTGGTGATTAAGTAGATGAAGGATCTTGCTTTGACCCTGTGTCACCTGTTCCCTGTCTTTTTCTTTCTCAGCCTGAACAGAGGCAGCAGCTGATTTTGAGGGCTGTGGAACTGCCCATGGCAGAGAGCTCAGCTGCCTCGGTCAGCTTCAACCTTTAAATGACTGACGTGTTCCTGCCTTTCAAGGACTTTTCTTCAGGCCTTGCTCAGCTTCTGAAAGAATTTGGAAAGGAATTTCTTGGTGTAGAAATAGCAACCAGAAGCTTATGAGATATCACTGGAACAAGATGGAATTATTTTTAATGGTAGCCCTCCTGATAAAGTATTTTTCCACCAACCAAAATACCTGAGCTTGAACTTGAACCTCCTTGAAAAGTGTTGATACAATTACTTTCTATCTCTTATCATATTCCTTATCTGTGGAATGTGCTGTTTTTCTCATTAATAGTTAGGATATTAAGAACTGTTGAAAACTGGATTCATAGCAACCTTTCCTGGACACTATCTTCATTCAGTATTTTGTGAGTTTTCTCATAAAAATGTGTTTTCTCACATTAGGAACACTGATAGTTTCAGGGCTTATAAGAAATAAAACAATGTAACTAGTTTTTAATTTGAATGTGAAAACTAAATTAAAGAAATAGATTTTTAAAAGAAAGTTGTAATGCATTTTGCATTTTCTGTCACAGTAACTGTTCTAAAGGAAAATTGGAGAGGAGTGATAATTGATGACACTGGGATTTTCTGTAGAACCCTGGTTGTTGTGTTATATTTTAATACCTCCAATGTATTTTGCTGTATTTGATATTTAAATCCCTTAATGTGTCTGCTTGTCTTACCTGCCCATCATGACTATTTCATCCTTCAGCTTAAACTAAAAGAATAAATAATTTTTTTTACTGCTGTTTTCACATCTAAAGAACATGAAGGTGTTTTAGGGGTGGGCACACCCTGGATGCAGAGTGCACAGAATTGTGTTAAATAACAAAACCATCTGCAACTGGTGCTTGAGATGCCTCCATTCAATTATTTACTATCCTTACACAGTCCTATAGACCAAATCCAGCCTTGTACTTCCACCAAATCCAATTCCAGAATTCTCTTTGGCTCAAGTCTTGTCCAAGATGGTTATCAGGGTGCCCATCTCTACAACAGTACAATTGGCTGGACAAGAAAAGAAAATCAATGCCATCATCAAGAAACAGAAGGGGGAAAAAAAAGAAAAAAAAAGAGGAAGATTCTTGGCTTTCAAATGAGCTTTCTAATATGATGAAAATAAGCCTTTTATGTTACATAAAAGCACATGGAACAACTCCTGAATACTATATTAGTTTCTTCAAAGCTGTTCTTGACTCCAGCAAAGACTGGGAACAGTGGATTGCAGTGAATGAAGGATTCAGTGGAAGAAAAGAAGCTAAATTAAATCAACTACATGACATCACTTTTGCATGAAAAAAAAAATCTAAGCTTTAAGGCCAAAATTAAAAATCAGTCAGAAAGGATGAAAGAGTATAGAGAAATGGGCAGGCATTGCAATAAAATCAGTTACAACGTTGATTACAATATTAAAAAAGTCAAAGGCACGGGGAGCAAAAATTGGCCACAATAGAGAAGTCTAACAAAAGGTAACTATTAGGAAGACTCATATTTATTGTTGTATATTAAAATTAGGAGGTATTCCTTCCTTCTTAAAGATATAAAAGAAAACATGGGTTGAAGATTTTGCTACGTCCTCAATGTTCTCTGACAGAAGAAGGATTTGAGCTTTGCAATTTAAACAAAATGGAAGTATCCGACATTTGCTGCAAAAACATTGCTCAGAAGGAATTTAAAACATTTTCTTCAAAAACTAAAGATTTCTTCAAAAACTAAAGATTTTTTAAAGATAAATACACAGAAAAGGACCTAGTAGGCACTGAATTGGGCAGGAACAGAAAGGGCAAGTAGAAAATTATTATAATCATATTCTGGAAGGTAAAATCAGTTATTCCAGCAAAAAAGAAGCTATTTTTATTACCAGACTTTACCACATGTTTGTGTAGTTAGAAATGCCGCAGACACCAGACACAGAGAACCTGCATTTTGCTCAAGGCAACCCTGTCTAGACAATATCACCACCCTGAATCAGGAGTCGTGAGTGAGAACAGCAACAGACAGGAACTTTGCAAATATCCAGAAAAACAGTGGGTAAGATGGACTGGAACAGGTTGATGAAAGATGTGGAATCTCTGTCCCTGGATTTGAAGCAGTGGGCAGTCAATGTTACAGCCTGCCTGGTGTTGGTGACAGACCTGCTCTGAGTGTTGATCTTATCCTGGCAAAAAGTCTGACTAACTGAATTTAAGAAATGCTCTCCAACCAGCATTACCATGACTCTGTGATTTCACAATAGAAACGAGGCTCATTGTGACAAACAATATCAACTTCATCCTCCAGCAACTCAAATAATATCATTTGGATTATTCAAAATTCCTGTTAAGTTTTCAGAGATGTACTAGACATTAAGGCCCAAATTTGTACTTTGTCTCCCTCTCATTTAGGATTGTATTGATTTTATTGCATAAAAATTGATTGAAGTGGGAGATGCAGGCAGATGCCAAGTCTGACTTTGTGGGTGATATGTGTATTATTCATAAATTAGTTGGAGACATGAATCAGAAAACAAGTGGTATTGCAAATTCTGGCAAGCAAACAGTACTAACTAATAAATACATGGCAGGTTATGAAGAATGACATATCTAGTCAGATGTATTTATTTGGAAGGTTGTCTTTAAAACCATAATTAAATTCCCTTTAGGTGAGGACTGCAGCTTCATGACTGCTAAGGAGAAATATCCCTGCTAAGGTGTTCAGAATGCACAAAGCAATGAGAAATGGTATGAATGGCCACTCCAACTAATAAGAAGACCAGAAGGAAGATCTTCAGAATAAAAGTTTTAATCTCTTTACATTAAAGTTTTGGGGAAAAAAACTAGGTTGGATTCTGTGTAGAATAACCAAGGTGAGAGGGACTGGACTGAGGAGCAAAGCACTGCTTTTTGCCCCATGGGTAGCTGGAGGCTGCAAGCAGCCCCACGCGTAGATAATGCTACAGAGCAGCTGGAGCATTTCTGGGATGCTGATAAAAGTATTTTCTGCCAAGTTTATTTGCTTGTTCTCATGTAACAAGAGACTCAAAGCAGATTTCAAGGCCCACTGAAGGGCCATCTTTGCCATCTTTATATGTGAGTATCAAAGATCTGAATGAAAGAGCTCAGGACAAGGCTGACTCATTCTGTGTGACCTCCTGAGCATCTGACCAGTGTAGGAAGAATTGTGCTGATTAAATGAAAAAAATAACTTGGCCTTTTCTGGGTGAGCCTTTCATTGCTGTCTTTATCAGCTAATAATAGCCCCCAAGTGCATGAAGATACAAAATTTCAAAATATTTATGTCCCTGAATGATTTACCAAGGAGCATAAGCTGTTGAGTAAAGGGGGTGTGGATAATTCACCAGTTAAAGTACTTTTGCTGCATCGAAGTAAGAATATTTGAAACTCTGTTCCAGACACCTCCCCAAAGGGATTCACTTCTCTCCTGCTTTTGCAGAGCAGCAAGTGTACCAGGACCCTGGGAGTATCACAGTGTCTGAATTATCCTTTATTGTAGTGAGGATCAAACTCATTGAAATAGTTAAAATTATTACTGCCATGTGCTTGTTTATTCACATGTACAGTAGCTACAAAATCAGACCTTGAAACAAATAGTTTTTGCCTTTGGAATTGATTTGCATGTTATAATAAAGGCACTTCTGATGTCCTTTAGCAGAGATGGGGGCTGAATACATGTGCCTGTTATCAGGGCTTTGCTTTATGCTAAGACAGCCCTGCATTGTGCACTGCATAATGAATTCCAGAAAACACAGCTTCTTATTGTTGCCAGTTATTGGGGGCTCATTCTCCTAATGAGACATGTAAATATCTTTCATTAACATTAAGGGCCACTGTGTGCTTGGCCCTGAGGAGAACAGTGCTCTCTGTCAGCTGTGGCAGAAAGATGAAAATTACAATGAAAATGCCATTACAGTTACTGTAAAAAACTCTTCCTTTATGATGCCAGTTGTCTTGACAGCTTTGGATATCATTTGCAAAAATATCCCTGTAGCCTTTTAGCCTGCTTATTTCCCTGTTTTTGGACTGATACAAAAAAAATTCTTTAATGTTGTTTTATACCTTTGATTTAAAAATGCAGAGAAAGGGACTGTGTGTTAAACCCTGTTAAACACAGGCAGACTGTATAAACCAGGGCTTAATACATAAGTGTGTACTTTAAGTCATCCAACTGAAATCCGTGGGACTTCTCAAACTTTTAAGCAGTTCAGTAGTTGTTTTACCTGACTTTGTGCACAGGCTGTTGTTACTGACTGAGCAGGGACTGGACAGATGGGAACTATACAGTACAAAACTCTGAGAACAGCAATCCACCAGACAGGTTGGTAAGGGGTTCTTAAAGACACCCATTGAAAACCTGTGGTGAAAACATTCCCAGAGATCTCCCTTGAAAAATTCATGCTTTAAAAGCTCAGATATGTGCTGGGCCCATCCGTATGTCAGTCCATAGGACTTGAGAATGCTCCTCATCACTGCAGCCAGCTGTCAGCAGTGTCCCTAAACCTCCAGAGCAGGACCACCTGCAAACTGTCCCCTGGTAACAGCAACAGCCTGCTCTGACCTCTGCCAGCCCAGAAATTATCTGAGAGAGCCCCTGTGGAGCAGAGCCAAGCAGTGCCAGGGACTGCACCAGACAATCAGCACCAGATCATTGATTTCAACATCTGCACATGGTGCTGGTCCTGGGAATGGCACAGCCCACGTGCTGGGCAGGGATCATTGGAATCCTCCCTCCACTGGCTGTGAACTCAAATGCTGTGGGTTGCCTCCATTCTGAGCACAAAACAAAATGGTTCTTGCAGGGGCTGCCCTCAGCTTTCCTCTCCAGAGCAGCAATGGCCTGATCAAGCAGAGGTCTCACCAGCATGCTCTAATTTTGATTACCAAAGAGGCTAATGATTGGCTCTGGGAGTGTTTCACAGGACAAATTCTTCTTTCTTTACTTTGTGACAAATTCTTTTCATGTAACAACCTGATTTTCATAGTTTGTGTGAGAAGAAAAATCACCATTTCATGGAACATCAGCCCTGTGATTACAAGTATACCACCACACCTCAAATGTGCACAAGGTTCTAAAGTTGTATGTGTGTTTACCTACATATGTCTACACATATATATGTGCATTAAAAAATATATAAGATAAAGTGAATGATGCACCAAACCCTCATCTCACCTAAATGACCTTTTGGAAGACTCAGAGGGAAAATTTCCACGAACACACAGTGTGTGAAGTCTGTGCCCCACTGAAAGTCACCAAGTCAGATTTTCCAAACTATTTCAGTCCCTAAAGATGCTGACAAGACACCTACTGCAAAAGTATCTAGTCAGAGTTCCATTCAATTCATGTCAAGCCCACCAAGACTCAGAAAGCACCAAAGAAAACCAGTAGCGAACATTTCTCTAAACACCTACACCTACAGCAAAATCACTTAGATGCTTTTCAATATTTAGCCCTAAATAATTAAGTGGAATAGTTATAATGGAATCTAAAATCTTACGAAAATGACATTTGAAAAATAGTTTGGAGAACAAACAAAGACAGTCTCAAACCATAGACAGTCACAGCATGCAGTAATGAATATTGTCCTGTTTAAAATGGAGGTGAGAAAAACATGGACTAGAAAGTATAAGCAAGAAAAACATTTCATTGGGCATATTTGAGAGAAATTGCATGTAGGTGAAAATTACTATTAACCTTTAAACCTTCTAACTTTTAAAGCTGGTTTGTAACCCCAAATAGGTTGTGATAAAATACCAGGGCACATCGTGCTTTTTTTTTTTTATTGTTGGGTTCTGTTTCTACTTAATTTTCTGCAACTGAGCAAGATCAGATGGTCTGAAGTTGCCAGTGCTGCATCCAAGGCAGCACAGTTCTTCTCTGCCTACAGGAACAGTGCCTAAACAAAATGGATTAACAGCATGTTCAGGGACTGCTGGAAAACAAGCAAGATTATTTACAACCGTAACGAGGCTCCGCAAACATCCAGCTAAATAGAAGGAAATCATTTCCACTTCACTAGAGCACTAAACACAATGGGGTGCACAGATTGACTTCTAATTTTCTTCATATTTAGCAAATGAGCAAAATGCAAAGTTGGGGAAACAAAGCCTGGCCTGAGCCTGGATCCCATCATCACAGCCCATCTGAAGCTAGCTCCAAAGACCACACGTGTAGCAGCTGAATTTATTTTAAAATGCTAGATGGATCTCCCTACCAGCCATCAGCCTGATGCCCCAAAAAAGAATGAGAGTGAAGATCTGTGGAGTATTTTTTCACAGATACATTCAGGGTACACTTGTGACTTTTACAATAGGCGTCTCCATGTCACCCTGTCCCCATGTGAAGTGCCAGGCACAGACTCACACAGTTCTTACACAGCCCATGCCAAATTCCTACAATAAAACTAGATCCTTCCTATAAATTTGTAGTCTTCTTCCTCCATTCACAAATGCCTGCTGATCAGAAGCTCTAAATGACCCATTTGACCAATTTTCAGTGCATGGTGCTGCAGCAAGGACCAGAAAAGTTAACAAAATTTAACAAAGATCATCCTTCCCTCCATTAGCATCCTTCCCTCCATTAAACAAATTCCATCCTTCCTCCCACTGCTCTGAGAGAGAAAACGACTGACGTACCCCGTGGCGATGCTCGTAGTAAGCCAGCTTGGATTTGGTCAGGACAAAGAAGCGAACTTTAAAGTTGGAGGGTGAAGTCCTTCTCTTCTGCTGGGATTTCTTGATCAGCAGTTCCTCCAGGAGCACACAGTTATTCATGGCTGAGCCAAGAATGTTTGTTTCCCAGGACATGGGAACTCTGTGCTGTGCTCACCGTCAAAGAAAGAAACACGAGAAAGAAGACAGTTAATTTAGAAAAAAAAAAGTGTTCAAGAGGCAGCGTAGGTGCTTTTGAGCTTTATCTTCCCATCTACAGCAAAGCTTCCTTTCTGTCAGACCATAACCACATCCTCTCTGAAGCCATAAGGTGAACAGCACACATTGAAATATACGCTAAGGTAAATGTTGTGGAAAAAAATAACACTTGAGGGACATGCAGTAGATGTGAATCAATGATTAAGGATAAATTAAAGGGGTGTGGCATGATTAAGCATCTGTCTCCTACTGGTTCATCTGGTAAATACTGTTATAAATGCATGCACCCAACATGGATGTACAGGATAAGTGTCCTGTTCAATGCTAATTAAGAATGTGCATTTTCCATAAAAACACAATTTAAATGTAGCACTTAATGTACAGATTTGTAGAGACTCTGCTTAAGACAATGCAGTGTCATAGGACAGAAACAAAGCCAAACTGAAGCTGTTGCCAGCTGATGCTTATATAAAAATAAAAATAAAAATAAAAATAAATTTAAAAATAAATATGGTGGCCTTGCTGAAGACAAGATGCAGCAGATATTGTAACATTTGTTGTGTTGAAGTCCAGTAAATCTGTACTTCATTTCTCAGCCGAGTGACTGAGTGCCAAGAAACTCTTGTGGTCAGATGACACAAGTGTGTGATCTCCCAAAAAAGCATCACTGCTGTCAAGGGGGATTTCATACCTATTTGTAGATTAGGATAAATGCTCAGGCCAAATTTCCCAATTCTTCTACAAGCCAGTCTGCCTCATACAGCACACACGTGTAAAATATGCAGAGTTTGATGTGAGTATTTTGGAATTGAGCCCTCTGTAAGCAGCAGTTATTTGGATAAATTCCAGACCTTGCACCTCCAAAATATAGGACCACTTTTGTGTGCTCATAAATTTCCTTATGCTCGAGAATTTGCTGGTTTAAATTATGCTCTGAGATCCTTTCTTGTAATTAATGAACCAAAAAACGTGCAGTAGGATGCCCTGATAAACCTATGGATTTCACTGTACCTGCAACAGTGAATTACCCTGAAAAAGGGTCTTGATCAACAAATATTTCACTTGAGTCAGTACAGCTGAGTTCATAATGACAATTTTTAACAGCATTGCATTTTTAGCTAGTAACAGTAGCCAGGACTATGACTTTTTCTAATCTCTCCTTCACACTAAATGTACGCTATTGAGGACTTGGTGAAAAACCTTTGCAGCTTGGGCCAAAGCGGTTTGCAGTCTACTGGCAGAGATGTACACGTTGTCTTATCAGAAAATGGAATATAAATAGAAATACAAGGGTGTGACCTTACAGCTGTACAGATGAAGAAGAAGTGCAGGACAGCAGAGTTGAGAAGCCAGCACTGAAACCCCTGAGAAGAGAGGTGCTGCTGGAGATGGAGGATGTGGGGGAAGAGAAGATTAACCAATGTGGTGAGTAGTGGGGGGAGAGCTAAGAAATTATTTGAACACAGTGACTGACAGCTTGATTTGTTCATGAGATAAGAGATGAGTTCTCAGAGGGGCACGGAGAAGGAGCAATTTGATCAAATACACAGATAAGGGGCTTGGCAACTGCAGTGGATTTGGTGTAAACATGGCATGATGTGACACCATGGCTGGCAGGAAGGGCTGCGAGGGGCCAGGAAAAACAGGGAAGAGAGAAACAAGGAGAAACTGAGAATACAGATTGATACAACACATGCAGAAAGATGCACAAGAAAATAGGAAAATAACTACAAGAAAATAATCACAGATTTTGGCCTGGAGTATAAGAACTAGCAGGACTGAGCAGGCAAGATCAGCCTCTCTGAGTATTCCATGGTTTTAATGAAGGTGGGCCAGCTAAGAGAGTAAACAGGGAAAATATGAATGACCCTGAGCAAGGAAATAAGTCAACACAGCCAGATTTGGTTAAACATGGGATTTAATACAAACGTAGATTTCATATAAACATGGGTGTTGGTTTCAGTGAGAGCTGCTAACTAGTTCTGTTTTGCAATAGCTTTATCAGCTGATAACTCAGCTGAACTGGGGAGGAAAGCAGTGGCTGATGTATCTTTATATCACTCTTGCTAGAGATGCACCCCTTCATTTTTCTTTTTTCACTGTAATTCCAAACCCCATTCACAGCAAACTCACAAATGCTTGAGTGTAGCAAGCCAAAACGAGAAAGGAATGATAAGTCTAAAGAATGTATAGCCAGGTTGACACATATAAACAAAAAACATACGGTTTAAGAATTGTATTTATATTTAATGCAAATTTAGGAGAGAGTAATGTGTTTAACTGTATTGAATTTCCTATTCAATACAGTTAATCACATTACTATTTTAAACTAACGTTTTTGGCTCCTTTCTAGACATTTGTCATTATCGATCTGGGTGAATAAGGGTTATAACCCTTACAAAGAAAGCCACAGGCATTGAAGTGCTTCAGGACCCTTCTACAGTTGAGTAGGATATATAAATATATGTAAATATATAAATATATAAATAAATATATATATAGGTAGAAATACACTACTTGCCCAGGACCAAATTGGCTGCAGGGCTGGAATGTGTGAGGGTCTCTGCAGAGCTCCAGACACAAATTACTGAAAGGGCTCCTCAGGAGGGCTGGAATACCCCACCAACACGAGTACCTCATTTCTGGAACCTGACCTTGTAGGATGGTACACTTTTACACTCTATGTGCCTTTCAAGGCAGCACTTGATACTGCAAAGCACAGAAATTCTGTATCCTTTGTAGAACAGAATTAAACATAACTGTCCTGAATATCTTAAAACCACTGTAAGACTAAACTTCATGATGAGGGATGATAAATTTTTAAAGTATCCTACATCTTCTCTGCTTCCAGTGCTTTTATAAAGCTTCCTACCATGTACCCTTTGACACTTTTCTGTCCATATGCAGGAAAATCTGAAATATTTTAAATTATTCAGATTGAAGTTTGAGCTGCTGTGTGCTCTAAATACTCCTCTGTGCTGGGCAAGTTGAGGTTGTAGATAAAGTTCTTCTTATCAACTGTAGCTTCAGTGGACTTTTTTTCTTTCAATCACCTTTGTTATTTCCTTGCTACCTCCTGTTTTATTTCTGATTTAAAAAAAAAAAAGTTATTTTATGGATTGGATTTTTTTCATAGGGGTTTTACCCAGATTATGCAGCTCTCACTTTGATTACTGCAGACTGAAAATCTCCCCACCCGCACATCCTGCTCTGATACCAAGGTTTATGTCCTGAAGGCGGCAGAGAAATTCATGAAGTTAAATATAGGTAATTTTTGTTTCTGTAAAAAAAACAGTCCAGAAGGCTGCAGCTCTCTCTTTACTCCCTTAAATTGACCTATATCCTTCTATCATGTGCAATATTTGGGTCAGGTTTGCTGCCTGGGTGCCAGCTCTTCCTTTACACCAGCTGCTAAATATGATTTTTACTCAACTTCTAAACTTCCATAATTCAACCCTATTTTGCTACTTAGCTTAGAGTGTGAAAAACTCTTATTTAGGTTACCCAGCTATCCTGCTTCTTTAGCAGTTCATTATCACCCCAATAAACACGGCTGCAGTGGACTCAGAGCACAAGACAGAAAGCTGCAGAAAAAGGGAAGAATTAGCCTGGTCTTTACCAGCCAGCTGCATCCAGCTTTCCTCCAGGTCTTACAACTGCACCTTTGAATCCCCTCACACGGCTCCAGTGACCCAGGGAGTTGCAGAAGCACAGCAAGATTTTCCTATGAACTGTTGGGGAGCCCTGGGAAAGGGGATGTCTTGTTCTGAGCATCTGCTGGGAGGATGAAGTGAATTATCCATCATTTGTGGATTTGTGGATTTTACTCCCAGGACTGGCAGTAACATAGAGAACATGCTTTATACTGGAGAACTTGCACAGGGTTAGGACAGGCTCTTCTCTGATGAAGGGACAATTAATCCTTTCCTCAGCTGTTCTCTCTCTGGCAAAAATGCAGAAAGGAAAACCTCATTTCATGGGGGTCATACCCAATCTGGGGTTTTGTTCCAGCTCCTTGTGTCAGTGCCTGGCTATCATGGGTCCTGTCTGCTTCTGTCTCCCTCTGAAGACAAAGGTGGGACTTGCACTGCTGGCAGAACGTGCTGCAGGTCCCAGGCTTTACCCTGGCAAATTGACACGTTTGCCATACCCAGGTCACTGATGGCTGGACAGGAATTTATTCTTTGTGCCATGCAGATGCATTTTTGGAGACATGTACATTTACATGTTTGAGTATGCACTTAAAACAGGCATGTGAGCAAGAAAACACTCAGCATTAATGTCTGGCTTAAAAATCAGGTTGGGGGGCTGCTTCCAGAGACAATACTATAACTATGAACATAGGAAGGAGTGCTGGGTGAGTCCATCAAAACATGCCTGGATTTTGAGCCCTATCAGTTTCCTAACAGTAGTGAGATACCGGTTTTATTGCTAAATAACCATGAAAGCTCTGTTTTGAGCTTTAAATCTGTTTGATAACAGGCTGTAGAGCAAGAAAGAGTTCAGCTGTCATGCACTGCACTGTGTTGTGCCCCAGTTTTCACATGACGGGAACATTAAACTCTTTTCCTACATTAGCAGGTGTGCCAGTAGGCTGCAGCTGATATTTTAGTCTGAGGAGTCACGAAGAAAAGGTTGTACAGCACTGCACTGCAAATCCATTTACTCCCAAAGCCACAGCGGGAGACAGGGAGATGGGAATCAACCACAGCAGATGGAGACATAAAGCTTGGTTAAGTCTCCTTCACCCCCAACAGGCTCCTTTTCTCTCGCCCTCCTCCCTGGTATATCCTGCAACAAAGCCTGTAACAATCACCAAAAAAGGAAATTCCTGAGCTCACTGCTTAAGCAGGCTATAAGATATAACCCTAACCTATGCCCAACAAGAGCCTGGAACTGAGTTTGACTTTGTGGTTGTTTTTCAGACAACATGAGAAAAACACAAATTTATTTATTTATTTATTATTTATTTATTTATTTATTATTTAGAGTGCAATAGCAGCAAGAAATGAAAGAAATCTGTTGTAGCACAGAAGAGAGCAGCACTGTTCTAAGAGCGTGCTTGAAAATGGGGTTTATATTTACTGTGCTTCTACAATGTTTGGATTCCAGTTCTGCTAAAATAACAGCATACTGCAATGGCACATACTGTACACACTGCTGCTGAATTAACAGAACTGGAGTGCTTGCTAATGAAACATGCCAATTTGCATAAAATTAGTTATGAGGAAAATGAAAATAAACTTAACCAAAGCTGTAAATTAAGATGTTGAGTCTTTGAGGCAGAGAATATCGTGGTACTGCTTCACCATCTGCTGAAGGAGTGTCCAAGTTCATTCCCACAAGCTGGAGATGATGTAGGAATTGTGCTTCATTACCAGTGGTAGCCTTGTACTGGATATTATTTCAGAAAAGAGCTGGAATGCAGCAGGAAGCAAACTGTAGAGTGCTGCACTTGACATTCCCCATCACTCTTAATTTCTCATTTAGAAGCAGTGTAAGGAGCAGTGTCAGCAGCTCCCTGTGGGCTGCAAGGGGTCATCCACGGGTCTTCTGGGAAGCAGCCCTGCCACCAAGAACAAGACTGATGTTATATCCCCTCTGTCCTGGCCACCATCATAGAGAAAATGAGTCAAGGAGATCACAGAGATCGAGGAAAAAACAAGAGCTTGGCTCTCTCTGCCTGCTCCTGTTTGAAGTCACAGCATTTTACATCTTTGCTGCACGGTTCACTGAGTGCAAGGCACTAGAGAATCAAGCTCAGCTCCTGTAAAAAAGAATGTGAAATCAAGTCTGGAAAGTCCAATAAAACCAAAGGTGTGCTGGTACCTCCTACTACACGTGTTATCTCACACATCTCTGGAGGTGATGATTTTTATTCCTTGCCTGTCTTTCAGAGTATGATGTAACAAGATGATTTGAGACAAGATAAGAGCTTTCTGTCACACAAATGGAGAGGACAATTCCCCACCCCATGTTCCCAACCTTCTCCTTTCCTTCTGCCTATGCACGCTCCTCTCTCAAAAGCTCTCCCTGATGCTCACAGGGCACACAGCACAGTGTGTAAACTCATTAGAAAAGCTGAAAACTTCACAAAAAAAAGCCTGCAGTGATGTTTTTATGGGGTTTAGAGTTTCATCAGTTTGCTTTGCAATCCAGTGCCTGATGATGGAGGCACAAGCAGTGACAAGAAAAGGCTGCACAGCCTGCGAGGGGCTGGAGGAGCAGGGAGGGAAGAAAGGAGAGAGGGATGAGGAAGCAGGAATAGGGGTGAAGGAATGAGATCATCTTTTCCGAAGCAGTGTTTTAGTTGCAGGATGGAACTGCATCCTTGTCTGAATTCAGCAAATTGCTTACAAATGAAAACAAATCAGCCTGTTTTGCAGCCAGGCTTGTACTCACTGAAAATTGTAAAGTGTAGCTCAGTTTGGAATATTTAAATATTCAACTCATTGTAAATTGTAAAGTGTAGCTTAGTTTGAAATATATAAATATTCAGATATTCTGTGCATCACTTCAGGCTTTCTCATCAAATAAATCCTACGATTCTGGATCTTTGCATGTTCCTAGAAATAATTAACAGGATCCAAAGTAATTATCATTCGATTGATTTTTTTTTTTTTAGTAAATGATCGATCTGGAAGAGTGAATCTGTAAATGACACCGCGTGTGTGGTGATGGGTCGCTGTCACCAAGGCCATTGCTGCCATCTGCTGAGGGAGCGAGAACGGCACAGAACCGGCCAAGTGCCGAAAAATCCTTCTCTGCTGGCCATTCAGAGAGAAAACCCTGCAGAAGCGATGCCAGCAAGCCCTGCTCCACCTGACCCGGTGAAAAACAGACATGCACCACGTTAACTTCAACTGCCCCTGGAAAAAAACTGAAAGAAAAGCAACGGAGCCCAACTGTTGTCACAGTTATGGTCAGATTTAGCGTATTCTGCTGCAAACACTTCCCAGGGGGACCTCAGAGGTCTCTTCCAACCTAACTGATTCTGTGATTTCTGTGCTTTCTGTGATTTCTGTGATGCTGTGTCTCCCTGACGAGCGGCGTCCCCGCTGTCCCAGCACCCCGAGGGGCGCCGGGCTGGTCCCTCCCGCCCCGGCGGGTCCTGCCGCCTCACAGCGGCTTGTGGCGAGGGAGCCCCGCACCCTGAGGGGCCACGGACTGCTGAGGGGTCACAGAACGCTGAGGGGCGCAGAACACCGAGGGGCCACAGACCCCTGAAGGGCCACAGGACCCTGTGGTCCACAGACCCCTGAGGGTTCCCCGCGGCCCCAGGACGGGGCAGCCCCAGCCACCCCAGGACGGTGGCCCCGCCCCCGAGCGAGCTGAGTGGAGCAGCGCCTGACTGCTTTGCACGACAGCCAATCAGAGCGCGGCACCACGAGGCCGCCAACCAATAGGGAGCGGGAGGAGAGGGCGGCCGGGCGGAAGCGGCGGCGGCGGCGCTGAGGAGCGCGGCGGGCGGAGCGCGCAGGTGAGGGCCGCTGAGGCCTCTGAGGGGTCCGTGCTCTCCGGCGGGATGTGCTTTTGGCTCTTGTCTCTTCAGCACTGGTCTGCGAGCCCCGCCGCGGGGTTTGGGCCTCCCCAGAGCCCGGCTCGGCGCAGGGCGGCCGGTGTGGGCCCTGCCGGGTTTCTCTCGTGGGCGCGGGTGAAGAGGGGAGGCCGCACGAGGGCACTTGGTGATGCTGAGGGTATTTGGTCTGGTCAGCCTGGAGAAGGGAGAGTGAGGGGGGATCCTACGGCCGGCTGCAGCTTCCCCCCGAGGGGCAGCGCCTGTCTCTGCCCGCTGTGACGGAGGGAACTGCTGGAGCTGTGCCAGGGGAGCGTTACGTGGATATTAGGAAAATGTTCTTTGTTCAGAATGTAATCGGGCACGGGTTCCCCAGGCTCTCCTTGGTCACAGCCTGAAAGAGTTCAAGAAGCCTTTGGGACATGCTCTCAGGCACGGCGGGGGATTATTGGGATGTTTTGTGCAGATCCTTGTGTATCCCAGCTTGGGATATTCTGTGATTCTGGGGGGTTTGCTCACCAGCTCTCACCTAGGGAAGGGGGTCACCCCTCTCCCTTTGGCTGCCCAGTGTACAGGTTGGCCTTTCATATTTAGGGACATAAGTGTTCTACATGCTTCTTAGTACAGTTTATTTTGCTATAAGTAAACCTTAGTGAAAAGGTAATACGGATTTGCCAGGAGTTTCCTGTATTCTGCATACAGATTTGTCTCTTCTGGTTCATTTTCTCACAGCCATATCCCGTATTTTGTCTTTGTTTACATTATATTTTATAATATATATTTTTATAGTTTATATTATAACCTTGTGGCACAAATTGTTAACGTTTGTTTCTTGGGTCATTCCCTAGGAATCTCATCTGGCAAAAATGGGTGAACCTCAGCAAGTGAGCGCCCTTCCTCCTCCTCCAATGCAGTATATCAAAGAATACACTGATGAAAATATCCGTAAAGGGCTGGCTCCAAAGCCTCCTCCGCCTGTGAAGGACAGCTACATGATGTTTGGGAACCAGTTCCAGTGTGACGACCTGATCATCCGGCCCCTGGAGAGCCAGGGCATCGAACGGCTGCACCCCATGCAGTTTGACCACAAGAAGGAGTTAAGGAAACTCAACATGTCCATCCTGGTCAACTTCCTGGACCTCTTGGACATCTTGATAAGGAGTCCGGGGAGTATAAAGCGAGAGGAGAAACTGGAAGACTTGAAGCTGCTTTTTGTCCACGTGCACCACCTGATAAACGAGTACCGGCCGCACCAGGCGCGGGAGACGCTGCGGGTGATGATGGAGGTGCAGAAGCGGCAGCGCCTGGAGACGGCCGAGCGCTTCCAGAAGCACCTGGAGAGGGTGGTGGAGATGATCCAGAACTGCCTGGCTTCCCTGCCCGACGATCTGCCTCACGCAGAGGGCGGGCTCAGGGTCAGCGTGGAGCCCACGGACGCTGATGATGGCAGCAGCTGCGCTGGGCAGAGCGAGAAGCAGAGGGAGCGCTCTGCTGGCAAGAGGGATCAGGTTTTGGACAAAGATGCAGCGATGTGCAGCATTATTGATGAGATGACGTGAAGCAAACAGCTGGTTTTGTTAGTGCACCACAGTGAGGGACAGAAGGGGTTCTGAGGGTACACGTTGTATTTTGTTTTGCTGTTGTACAAGCAGATGAAGTTGTGCACCTCTTGGAGGTTGTGAGTGACTGGGCATGAAAATGTTTAAAGTTTTGTGGTTTTTTTGTAAAAATAAAAAAATCTAATTTTTGTTAAGTATATCATGTAAGGTGGTAGGCACAGATTAAAGTTGGATTTTCCTGTTGTACTTTCATTTGTTGCTGCTTGTTTTGGGTATGCCATTCTATAATTCTATATGCTGAGTCAAGAAGAAATTCCTACAGAAATGATGTTTTTTTCTTGCACAAACAACACACAGGAGCTTGGAAAACAGTCAGACAGAAGCTCAGATTACATCAAGGCATTACTTATGGTCTGTGTTTGAGGTGAAATCTAAAGCAAGTGGGTTAACTGTTGTCCTGTAGCTCTCACATAATTTTATTGTGTGACCAGAAAATCTTCCCTGGGATCCTGGCAGAGCCAGCCTGCCCTGCCTTTCCTATTTTTGCAGAGCAGTTGCAGGATCTTGCTGGTAATTATCAGACTTGTTCCTCTAGCAGCTGTTTCCTCAGAAACCACAGGAGCTGAGAGGAAGCTTTTTCTTAGGGAGTTCTGCTTCCAGCTGCTGCATGCAGAAATCTCCCTTCATCCCTGTATCACTTCTTTCCTACAAGTATGTTACCAGTTTGTTTCTCAGCTACATCAATCCCTTGGTTTTCCTGATTTTCACTTAAAACACCTGTCAGTTGCTGCCTCTGTTCTCCCATAAGGTAGTCATGCAAGGCAAGGTTCCAATTTTAGCATCTTCCACTCTTAAATAACTCCTTAGTACTTAAATTCACCTGTGAATTTAAAACACTGTGAAGTAGTTTAGCTGCTTCAGCAAAGGACGTTTCGTGGCCCTTGATCACAGTTCTAGCCCAAACAGTACAAAAAGACAAGATATCCTTGAGGAGAGTGTGGTGATCCAGGCACAGGGAGAGTGGCCAGGGAACAGCATTTCTCAAAAGCTGCATTTCAGCATTTTGTCAGCGTGAACCTTGAGTCACAGTTTCCACACTACTTTTTCAAGTCTCTCTCTCCTGGATGTTTACACAAATGCACGTGGCATTTTTAAATATGAAGAAAGACTGGCATTCCATTAGGCTCAATTGTGTAACAATTTTCCAAAACCACCAAATTATTGCAGCCAAAGAAAATTTGCCAGAAGATGCTGAGTGCTAGAACCAGAAACTTAAGATGAAAAGCTTGAATAGTTCATCCTACAAATCTGTTACTTGGCCAAACCCTCTCCACTTCCCACAGTCTGCTGTGTATTTTGTAATCTTTTATCCAAATCTTTTATCCAAACCGTGTCTGCTGTGGCAAAAGCAGGTGTGGGAAGCAGTCTGGAGCAGTGGATTACTGACAGTCGTGTCAGCTCAGTGCTGCTGTCAAGTTTCACTTACAGTCATCAAACAGATCTGGAAAAAAACGAGAAGCAGATTTGTGTGGTTGTTGTGATGTGTTGTCACCTCAGTCAAAGCCCCGCCAGCAGGAGCTCCGTGCACTTGTACCCTGCCCCAGCAGCTGTGTTGCAGCACACAGCACAACCTCGGGCAAGACAGCCCAGACTGGAATGAGAGGCACCCACAGCTGTGTCTGGAGATGATGTGCTAAAAAGGAAACACAGAAGTTCACAAAGAAGAAATTTCTTGAATGAGAAGGGTGACCAGGAGCGCTGTTTGTCACCTTCAGCCAGGATGTTGTCTCACATCTGCCTGAACTGGGCTCTCCTGGTGCTGCTCACAGGTGAGGGGGCAGAAACAGCTGGATGGAGGTGGGTGGAGGTAACACACACCAGGGATTCTGAGGGTGGCAAGGAGAATTTTATCTTGCAGAAGGAAGAGTGGCCACACAGAGGCTGCAGTTCTCTGTGTTAAAATAAAACTTCAGTTTTTCAATTTTTTTTTTAATAGAGTTCTAATGGCCTTCTTTCCTTTGTGAAACAGAAACATGCTGAGGGTATGGTGGTTTTAAAGATGCTGCTTCTTGGGCTGGCTGCTCATCTTACTAGTGGGCTTTTTTAGACGGTGATTTGAGCAGAGACCTTTAAATTGTTTTAGAGAAAATGTAAAGCAAGGACATTTCACTTTGGCAGGTGTTGTGAAGATGAATGCTTAGGTAGACAGGGAAAAGACCATCTGTGGCTTCTGGTGTTTTTTAGCCATATGAAATATTATTGGGGCAAATCGATAATTTTTCCTTTTTTTTAAATCTTGAGGGAACAGTCCTAGATTTATAAGGGCAACAGCAATGAAAACAACATGTTGCAAAGTGGTAACAATAAAGACAGACATTAATAACTTGGTGGTAAGATAAATTCAGTAGAAAGAAAAGGGATATTACACATATTTCTTGTAGTTCTTTATAAAGCTTTTTATGATGAGTTACATTTTGAGCTTCCTTTTCATATTGGAGTAGATAAGCTGGTTTCAGGTACTTATTTCTAGTGTATTTTTTTGCTGTCATGGATGGTCTGCTGCGTGTTAGGGCACTCTGTCTTGATCTGAGTAGTGTGACAGAGCCTCCTGGAAGCGTGACAAATTATGGGGAAGCACACAAGTTAGAAACTATGTAATACTTAGAAGAGAGAATAAGGTAGTGGAAAAAAAAAGTGACTATATATAATATTCCTCAGAAAAGCCCTGCAACATTTCTTCTGATAAGAATGGGCAAAACCTGCCTTAAGGCAAGAGAAAAGGAAATTAATTCAGCGGTGATCATTCAGATGAAACCTGGAGTTTAGTTCATTGAAAGGAGGGAAGAGTTTCCCACAGTGGTTTTGAGAAAAGTCATTTACTGTTCCCTTGTGTGTGGCTTGGGTTAAATGCACACAAAGGAAACATTTAAGAGCCAAGAGACTGCACCTGGCTCAAGAGAAGTCACAGTCTCTCCACCTCATTGCCTATGTGCAGAAAATAGGCAGAGGCTGCAGAAAATGTTATTTCTCTGAACATGTCCCTGGCCTGATCATCATCCCTCACTGCACCAGTCCTGCCAGGACACAGATATCTATTTGTGCAAAATCTGATCCAGGAAAGCCGGGTGTTCTTTGAGAGATGGGAGCTTTCAGGACATGCAAGATGCACAAGAAGCTTCCCCTTGCCCTGTGCTCTGTAACTGTTTGTCTTTTTGTCCCCAGGCTCTACAGTATCAGGATTTATTGTGATGGGAGAGGCGGGTCAGAACATCACCGTGCCCTGCCACTACAGTGTTAGGAACAGAGACAGCATCACCTCCATGTGCTGGGGTCGGGACAGGTGCCCCAGTTCAAAGTGTTCCCAGCCCATTATCTGGACAGATGGCTGGAGGGTGACAGAGCAGCACAGCAGCAGGTACCAGCTGAAAGGGGACCTGCAGAAGGGGGACGTGTCCCTGACAATCGTGGACGCCAGGGAAACAGACTCTGGGAGCTACTGCTGCCGTGTGGAGATCCCAGGGCTGTTCAATGATCAGCTGATTAATCTCGAGGTTGTGGTGAGGAAAGGTGAGTGCAGAGGAGTGCTCCTGTGAGTGCCATTGTGGTGGATCTGCTCCTGGGTCTGGACTTCAAAGCTTGTGCTGGAAATGATTTCTGCAATCATCCTTAAGAGTGATCTTGGGGACCTTGCACATCTGCTGTTAGTGCTACCTCAATTAAGCTGCCTTTGGCAATGTTGTTGTCCCACTGCAGTCACTGCAGTTAAAAAAGGATGTGATGCTTTCACGGAGCATTCTTAGAGACACCAAAGAATTTAAAAGGAAGGGCAGCATAAAGTATTCATCCAAAGCTTTGTTGCTGCACCTTTGTCATTGAAAGCTGTGTTTGATTTTCCTTGCTTCATTCTAGATTAAAGCCCAGAGATGCACAATTGGTATAGAGAAGCTTTTTATCCATTCTTCCTTTGATTTTTAGTTTTTCCCTTGCTTGTGATACTATATAGAACAAGTGGCTGACAAATGTACTTGTGCTTTGCTAGCAAATTTTTATTATAAAAACACTGTCTCTTTCTCAATATGCAAATGCCCAATAAGGTTAATTCTGTGTTGATTTTGTTTTATATTTTAACATCAGCAAGGATCTCTACTGCAAGTCCTCACACTTACACCTCTGAACAGACCTCAGGTAATTTTTATCCAAGTGTTAATAGCATATACAAGCCATATTGCAAATGGGGAATCTTAGGAAAGAAAAAAACTGATGATAGACGATGGAAGTGTCTTGGCTAAAATTTATTAAACATTACAAAAGATCAGAACTTGGATTTAAATTCTGCTTGGTATTATACAGAGTCTAACAGAAGGAACTTGTATATTTGGGAGGAAGCTGCTTCCGGGTGTGAGGCTTAAGTAGATGTTTTAGTGGTACTGCAAGCTTTGCTTTTATTTGACTTTTATTTTGGTTTGTTGGGTTTTTTTGTGGTATAAAATCTCACCTCATTTCTTCTAGAAATGCATCCCATGAATGGTAAACCACAACTTGTAGGAGTTGGGTGTTCCCATTATTTAATCAGAACTGTTTTATTGGATTAGCTCAAAAGAACGTCAAATTGAGAACATCAAATTGTCCTGCCTCCTATAGCAGTCAGCATCAGATGATTAAGGAGAATGGTAGAAAAATGTAGTTAATTTTGTGACACAGTGCCAAATTATTCTTCCACCCTAGTGTAAGGTGTGTCCCTGAGGCTGCCCAGGGCCTGTGTGCACATTTAATAATGTGAGGTCCCTTGTTGCAGGGGAAGAGAGAGTGCTCAGCTATTCCTCATTTGTTTTCTCCATTCCCTTCACAAAAGGATAAACTTCTATCATGAACCCACTCAGCTGAATCTTTCCAGTCTGAAAAGGACAACTTTAATTTCCACTACACGAGAGAAACCTCGTGGTGTAGCAATGGCTTATTTTCTGGATTCTGGAAAAAAAAAAATCAGGGATGCCATTTGTATTTCTCCCTCTATCTTGGATCTTTTCAGCTAAGCAGCTCCAAATTAGTGTTGCGACAGTTGCATTTCCTTTTTGGAAGAAGAAGTGAAAACTTTCTCAGACAGTTTCTATTCTAGTTGCAAATAACGCTGATTCCAATCTTAGAACTCAGGGATTTTCTTATCCCTGTGACCTCTTAGCTGGTGGTGGAACAGTGTTTGAAGTTTTCAGAATACAAGGTAGTGTGTGCATGGTGACACTGAGGGAGATGGGAAAAGGCAGGTGGCCACGTGCTTCTGATTTAGAAATACTCTGGAATCTGCAGTGGAAGCTGATGATCCTGTCCTCTTCAAAATAAAGCTTCTGGAATAAATGTTACAATTTAAAACATAAAAGCAACCAGCTGGGGGTTGGCACGGAGGGTACAGGAGATTTTGTGTTCAGAAGTTTTTTGTGTCATCTGACAACACATGGAAAAACTGGGACTGATGATAGATGAGACAGAAATTTGTAGCTCTTAATTTTAAATGTTGCAAACAGCTGTGCTCTGGGAAATTACCTCAAAATGTGCTGCAGGTCCTTATGCAAATATATCACATTTTGTTCAGTCTGTTTACTGTATAGCTGCCTGGAGCTTTAAAAGTATCACCTGCTTTCTGTGACTCTGCATCATGTGCTGCTTCAAGGCCCTGAGATAATCTTTGTCAGTTTTCAGCTGATAACCCAAGTTTACTTTGTGCATAATTTTTTGCTTCAAGGCCAGGTTGGATGGGGCATTGAGAAACCTGGTCTGGTGGAAGGTGTCCCTGCCCACAGCAGGGGATGATATGGGTTTTAAATCCCTTTTAACCCAATCTGTTTTATGATCCTATGGCCACTGTTTCTTGGCTCCAGCACTGACTGGTAACTCCTTCCCAGTGTTGAGATGACAGTGAGAGCCAAGTATTTCTTAGAAGGAGTTCAAAGCTCTGAAAAGGACAGCAGAAATTTCAGTATTCAGAGTTTTGTGCTGCCCTCTAAAGGCACCAACCTCATGATATGCAGAGCCCAGACTGCTGATACACACAGAAGTTCAGAGTCCAAAGTCAGCAGTACAAATTCTTTGTAGAGGCAGAGCAATTCTCTGTGCAATGGATGTGTTTGTCTTGCCTTTGCTCAGGTCCTGGCAGCACCAGTGAATCCTCCTCCACTGTCACAAGGACCTGGCCATCAGATTCTGCTTCAGAAGCTCCTCAGACTGTAAGCATCAACCTTGCTGTAGCACACCTAGACAGAGTGGATGGACTTGAGAGGTTGCTGGGTCATCCCTACAGGTCACTTCCACTGCTTTTGTCTGATTGCAACAGAATATTGTTTAGTAGTCTGCGTGTTTAGTGGTTATAAAGAATGCTTATGTGCTCATTATTATGGGGGGTGAGGGGTACGGGGAAGAACCCTGCTTAGCATGCATAAAGTACTTCCTTCTTGAGGGGGAAGAGCTTTAGCAACATCTGTATTTCCTTTCAGGCCTCTACTCCCTGCTCAGGCCCCTCAGACTGCCTGGATGTGACTGCAAACCTGCAGGTATGGCAGGAGTGGAGCTTGGGCCACCTGAGAGCGCAGGGGTGCCCTGCACTCCCCCTGCAGAGGGGCTCAGACAGGCAGCTCTGTGTGTCCTGCAGCACAGGTGGGAGGGTGTGACATCATGAGACATCTTACTAATTTAAAAAAAATCGCCAAATATTACTAAGCCTGAATAAATGGGATTTGTCATAACTTCAGGTCTTCTGAAAATCTTGAAGACTGTTTAACAGCACGGTTCACACAATTGTTGCAGAGATTCTGCTTGAAACTGGGCCTGTCTCTCACATTCGGTTTTGGTCTCAGGTGTGCTTTTCCTGCAGAGTTGCAAAACACACAGAAGGCCTTTGGGTGTTGCATGGGCTTCTTGCTGTCAGTTCCTCTAATGCTCCTTGGCTTGTGTTTGACAGAACACGTCTGTGTCACTGCCCCGCCAGCAGCACCCAGAGCATGGGCTGTACATTGGGCTTGGCTTGTGTGCAGCACTTCTGCTCCTCCTGATTTTGGCTCTGCTCCTCACTAAACGTGAGTACTTTTCACTCAAGGATTGTTCAGATTTGTTCAGCCACAGCTGGGGCTGATGTCACATTTCCCACTTCAGGGCAGGGAGCTGAGGTCCCAGGATGCCCCTGTGCTGTGGCTGCTCACAATGGGAATTTCCTCTCCTGAAAACATTTTTGAAGTTCCTTTATTTAGTTTCTTACACTTGAGTTCATCTTTGAACCTACTACTTTACTTGCTTCTAATGGTTTAAACAAAATTAATTATTTTTGTTCTTTCTTTCTTTTCATTCTGAATGGTCCTTAGAATATTTTTACAACACGAAGAAGATGGGTGGTTCTGCAGGGTAAGTTTTCTGTTCCTGCTTTTGCTAATAGGACAAATGAGGTTGCAGAAAAAAAATGTCAGTGTGCTGACCATTCCACCACATACTTTGGCTTTCTTTTTTAACCTCAAGTTAATAGAAAATATTATAAAAAGAAACTAATAACTCCTGCTACTTTTTGTTACTTATTAAGCAAAAATAAGTGTCACTGTCAGTTGACCTTAGGGAGCTTGCTAACCTCAGGTGTGAATTGTCTCATTAGTGGAAAGATGATTCATTATCAGTCACGATCACATGTTTAAGCATATTTTACATGTGCTGGTAAGCTGGTTGATCTGTTCTTCTGTGGTTTTGTTGTCTGTTTTTGGTTTAACACCATGGGTTTTTACTCTTTTGTGCAGCTTTGTTGCATTTTGGAGTCCACAAGGTGTGGGAAGCCACAGTGCCCTGGAAGAGGAGAATCATGCAGAGGAAAATATTTATATCATACACTAAGGACTGGATGCATGGCTGCCTTTGTCATTGCTGGGACATTAAACAGTTTGCAAAATGTTGGCTGTTCCCTCTGCTCAGCAGCTGAACGTGACTGCACTACTGAAGCATTATTCACATCCTAATAATAAAACAAACAAAAGCTACACTTTAAATTAAAATCTTTATCAGCCTTTTCCAGAGACAGAAACCAAAACTGGCATTGGTGGAACTTTCCATTTCCTAAAGAAAGTTATGATTGTATTTATTATCTGCTTCAAATTCTCGCTTCCTTGTCGGAAAAAAAAAAAGAGGAAGTGCCAGAAGGGCACAATTGTGTTCACTGTGGGTTCTATCTGCCACCTTCCACAGAGTCTGTGCCATCAGAGGGCAGAAGCAATCTAAGAGCTGTGTGACAAAGAGGTCACATGGCCAGTCTTGGTAGTATTAGTAGTTTAATACAGACTTAGTTGTATTTTCATTGAAATCAGGTATGGCCTGTTCTGGTAACAGCTCAGCAATGCAATATATTAATGTCTGTCCACCTGGAATTAAATCTGGAGGAGCTATGGCTGCTCACCCCAGAGGGGATATCCTTGAAGCCTACAGCATCAGTACCTCAATGGGCAGAACAGTCACAGCTTGTGTGCAGAGAATTATGACTAAGTGTGAGTTTTTTTGACAAAGTACATCACTGTTTTCCTGTGGCTTTCTCTCTGGGCACATCTTTTCCCTGAGAAGCCCTTGGGGTGGAAAGTCTCACCTCAAAGTCTAAAAAATCTGAACAACCTTTCCCCCTGCCTTTGTAAAGTTAATGAAATTATTTTCTTAGCCTGCAGAGAAATCATGGACATTGCACAAAATATTGTCTGGAAGTTGGCCTTGCCTTCACACATCTCTAGATATCAAACTGCTCTTAATTCCTAAGAATGTTGAATGTGTTTGATGGATTTTACCTCAAAAATGGGAAATATCTGTGGCCAAGTGCCTTTCCTCTATTGCTCTTCAGTTAGTGATGTGCCCCAGCTTTTATTCTCTGTAAAACTAAACTTTGGTTTACTTTAAATAAATAAATAAATGGAGTCAGTCCTGTGGGTATGAATTGCTGAGCAAGAGACACAACACACCCAAATCATCTTTAAGTGGAAGAATGAGTGTCCCCAGTTGTTTTTAAGAACACATTTTAAACAGATGTTGGGAAAAGAGCAGAAAAGCAGCACAGGCAGGAGAGACACCAGCTCTTACCAAATATTGGGCAAATAATTTTGTCCTGAAGCTCATCGTGGGCAGCAGTGTGGAATTACCCAAGACAGACACTGCTGCCACAGGAAAAACTCACAGATGCACCACAAACTTTCTACCAGTGAGTTAAACTCCAAATGATTTCAACAATGCAATGAGGCATAAAATCAGTAAATATTTATGTTAACAGCTGAGACCCTTGAGGCTATGATCTGGCTGTGCTTTGGGGGAGCTGGGGTCAGTGGAGAAGTGACCCCTCCTTGTCCCAGCTGGTGGAGATGGGAGGGCAGTGGTTCCCCCAGGGGTCACAGAGGGTCTGCCTCAGGTGGGGTCGTGCAGGTGAGTGGTTTTGCACTGACTCACAAAGGAGGAAAAGGCTTGTCCTGCTGAGGAAGGAAGAAGTGGAAAGCAAACTGGGACAGGTGACCCTGGGGTGCTTTGGATTTTCACTCGTGATCTCTGTTCTCCTGGGCTCTCTGTTGTAGCAGGCTGAAAAGGTGAATTCATGGCTGAGTGAAGGGTGGGAGCACTGATTTTGTGTGATCACTGATCCCAGGGCCAGGAAAAGTGATGGACAAAACCAGCTCTGCCATTTTCTGTCTTCACATCCTCTACAGCTTTGTGTGAGAAGGTACTGAATCCAGAAACAACCTGCTGGTGTCAGACTGTATTTTTGCACTTGACTATTAATAACAATTACTGACCCCAAATCTCTGCCCCAGCTGCAGACAGTGCTTTCCTTCTGCCTGGCTGAGCATGTTGCTGCTGCAGGCTCCAGCCCATGAGCTGGAGGAAGTCTGATCTGGTCTCTGAACTGGCTCTCAGGAAACATCTTCAGCAATTTCTGCTTTCCGCAGTTTTATGTAATCAGTCTCTTCTGGGGTCAGAGTTAAACATGTGGGATCTCCAAAATCATCTGATTTCAACTACTTATGCTCTTAAGGAGTTTGTGGGCCAGCCTTAAGATTCCTAATCATAAAACATGCTTGTCCATAAGGATTTTAAAATTAATATTACAGACTAAAAATCAGATTAATTCTTGCATCAGCAAGTTTTTCATGTAAAATAAAGTTCTAGAGTATCTGATAACCAAAATCTTTCATCAAGCAAAATCTTTCTGCTCTGCAGCTGCTTGGTAAGCAGACTTTGCAAAGGTAGTGTGGAGTGTATGCATGCAGTGTAACACACATCCACAAAGGCAGGAGCTCCCTGGGCTTTTCACTACCTGCACTTGTGTCAGTGGATCTTGGAAGAGGCATTTCAAAATGAGCCTTAGACACAAGCAGGTGGCACTTGGAAGCCATTCAGCCATCAGGAGATTGTCTGGCAACACACTGAGCTGGTGAGCTGAAAACTCTCTTTTTTGAGACACCTCTGCCTTTTCTGCCTGCAAGAAGCCACCAGACAGCAGTACAAAAGCAGAAAGTGCCCCGTGTGTTTGTGGTTCTTCCCAGCACACCTGGATTTTGGATGGCCTTTTCCAATGCACTGCTGGCCCAGCCTTGCTGGAAAAACAAAGCTGATAGGATGCTGTGTTCATCCTGGGCCTTTCCTGGTTGCCAGTTCTATCTGGACAAGCTTCATGGGAATTTGTAGCTGAATAATGACCCAACTTTGTGCCCCAGGTGAGATTCAGCTGCTCCCTGCACTGGCATCAGATGTACATCAGCTCACAGCCACTGCTGGGTGGTCAGTAATGGGAGAAACTATGATCATTGCAGGGAAAAAATCTCCAGGATATTGGATACCTCAGCTTTCATTAGTTCTGTTCACAGAGCAGCTGGGGCTGGCCATTGTATGAACTGAACCTGGTGGAATATAGCAAATTAGGTATTTTACTCATTGCCTTTACTGCTAACATTTTATTTGCTTTTTTCAGTGCTAGCAAGCTGAAGGGTGATATTTTCATGGGCTTGACTATCATGATAAGCCCAAAATCTCATTACTAAAAATGTAATGCCTGGTTAACAGCCCATCATTTTATCATTTGAACTTGAAATTGCACTCATTTGCACTGTGCTGCATTTATGTGCACAGAATTTTGTCTATCTGCAATTCTTCATTCCTGACCTTACTGCCCTGAATTACTTTTGCTTTATTACCCAGCTATTCCAGAGAACTTCCAGAGAACTTATTTGTCAATTGGTCAGAAAGAAATAAAACAGTCAGAAGGAGTGAAATGTATTTCTTGAAGATGATGTTGCATTTCTTTGGGAAGGATGTGGTTTTGGCAACAAAAATATTTGCAACAACTTCCTCCAAGGCTGTCTTTGCAAACAGAAAATGAAGCTGGGGAAAGAGAGGGGTCTTCAGAAAAAAGCATGGAAAATGAGGGATTAAGTATGTGTAAATGAAGACAAAATCTGAGGGGAGACTATGCCAAATGTTTGGGGGTGTAAAAACACAGAATTTGTTCTTGCCACTCAGGACCCTGGAACAGAACTGGGCCTTAAGAGTTCCAAGGAATGTCAAAGCAAATAGAATATTGAAATTTCTGGTGATAGTACCATGCTGAGTGCCTTGGAAGAGGAAAGGTGAAAAGGACAGCCTGTTCCAGGGTTTACTGCCCTGTCACTAAATACTTCCCAATGTCCCCTGCAAAGCCCCCTGGTGAGCTTGGAATCATCCCCATGTGTCCTGTCAGTGGCTACCAGAGAGATCAGCATTTCCCTGTCCATGTCCCCTCCTCAGGAGGCTGCAGAGAGCTCTGAGCTCCTCTCAGCCCCCTTTTCTCCAGTCCTGGAGTCCTCAGCTGCTCCTCACAGGACGTTCATTCCAGCCCCTGCTCAGTTGGCCTTGTCTGAGCACATTCACAGAATCACAGAATTCATTCTGTGTTCATTCCAGCCCCTGCTCAGTTGGCCTCGTCTGAGCACATTGACAGAACTCACAGAATCACTGGGTTGGAAGAGACCTTAAAGGTCATCGAGTCCAGCCCAGTCCCAACACCTCAACTAAACCCTGGCACCCAGTGCCACATCCAGGCTTTGTTAAACACACCCAGGGATGGTGACTGCACCACCTCCCCAGGCAGCCATTCCAGAACTTTATCACTCTTTTCATAAAAAACGTTTTACTAATATCCAACTATATTGCCCTTGATACAGCCTGAGACTGTGTCCTCTGGTTCTGTCACTGCAGTACCTGAATGTCCTTAAATTGTGTGGCCCAGAGCTGCCCAGAGTGCCCCAAGTGGAGCTGCAGAGCCCTGAGCACAGCGGGAGATCCCCTCTTTGGCCAGTTCCTATCCGGAAGCGTAGAAAAGAAACACTTGCAGCGTGTAAAATCTGGAAATGGAGAAATGAGATTTCAGTGGGACTCACTCAGGCTCAGGAAAGGATAAGATCTGGTTTCCTCTGCTTCCACTCGCTGCCCTGGTGTCTCTGTCAGCCAGAATGTCCCATTTTGTGCTGTTTCACTGGATGATGATACAGATCTTTATAGGTGAGTCTTCACCTGCTTTTTGTGTGTTTGCTCAGGAAACTAACATTGTTTTCAAATGAAAACCAGCAACACTTGTTTTGTGAAAACAAAACAGTGAAAAAGATCATAATTGTATACAGAACTTCAAAAATTCTCTTATTTATGAGTTAATACTGCTTGAGGTTTGTGGCTTTTTCACTTTTTAAAAATGTGTGCAGTTTCCTCTGTGTTAGTTCCCTTGTTCTCTCTTCCCTTGCAGAGCTCCTGAAGAATGAGAATGGCTTTTTGTTATCTGCTCTTTAACTCAGCTCCATGCTGAGAATGAGTTGTCTTGAGGTTCAATAGCCAGTTAAATGCTTCTTTTCTGTTTATCAGTCATACTCTCTGCAATCTCATCAGTAAAGAAGCTTCAGTAAGGAAAAAAATAAAAAGGATTGATTGGTCAAAGATTCTAAATATCTTCTGCAAAGTAGGAAAATTATTCCAGGAATAAATCAAGGGAAAAAAAATCTTATCAAACATCTGTCCTGGCTGGAGGATGAATATTTTTGTCCGTTCAATTAACAGTTTGTGGGAGAGAAGACAACTACAAGAACAACTGCTGGAATTACTGCTTAGTGCCAGGTGCCCCTGAGGGTGGGTTTGAGGAAGACTGTACACAAATATGAGTATACTTGTATGGTCTGACCAATTATGAATACCTCTGTCTATTTTGGATGGGATATTAAACTTCTGCAGTCCATTTCTCTCTCTCTGATGAAGGACTTAAGAACGACCTCACAGACTTCAGTAAGAACAGCCAGGCAGAGCCTGGATCAAACCTGTTTGCCTGGAAGGTCGGGGCCATGGAGAGGGGTAGGATTCCCCTCCCAGGAAGAGCAGGGTCTCAGGAAGCTCCTAATTGCAAAGACACGTTCATTCCCTCCTATTTACTATTTCCTTTGGAAAATGAGTCTGTAGAAGAGGCTGCACCTGAGAAGTAAGTTATTTAATCCTTATTAATCCTTATCCTGAGCTCTCCTCAGCAGCCTGCAGTGCAGGCAGATGTTGGCAACATTAGCTTCACAGAAATTGAAAGAGGATTTGAAACTGCAAAACCTGTAACTTTCTAACAGGAATACTAGAGGGAAACTGCACTGAAGACACTCTGATGCCTCCTGTCTTTCCTCTTCTTCTTTCAAAATTTTTACTTAGTTATTTATTTACTAAGTTCAGGGCTCTGCTTCTTTCAAAGAGAAGAGCAGGCAAATTTTCATTTGTTAAAGGATTGCTTAATGAGGCTGCTTTTGTTCTGTGCAGAAATGGGCTGAAATAGCAGAAGACAAGTCCATTTCTCCTCAAGAAGCAGTGACCTGAATTCTAACAACAATTTTAGCTGGTTTTGCACATATCTTTGATGGACCTTCTTGAAAGAACGTGTTAACCTGCTCATGACTAACCCCTTGCTCTCACAGAAATACTTTCAAGGTCAACTGCATGTCTGGTTTTGTCTCCATAGAGAGAAGCTGTTTTCTCTGTTTTGCTGTTTCAAGGCAAATGAACCTTCCCTTTCCAGGGGCCAAAGCCACCATCTCGCAAAGCCTTATCCTGTATTCGGGAATTCAGTTTCTGGCATCTCCTGCCTTCATTTCTCTGCAGAAGCTCCTGCCCTTCATGCCATATTGCCTGTTGTTTTGTCTGCCTCTATTCTTTCAGCATTTGGAGCTGTGGAAACCTGAATGGGTTGGCTTCTCTTGCCAGTGGGATGAGCAATAACAGATCTGAAATGTCATCCCAATAACAAGTCATGAGGCAGCCTGCCACAGACTAAAGCCTCACCTAGGGAATAGTCCACTAAAGAGAAAACAAAAGAGACATGGACACAGTTGGAAGCATCTGTTTGCTACCTGGGAGTCGTGCCAAAAAGGAAAGGCATTCAAACAGCTGGCAAAATAGAAATGTTTGGCAAACCAGGGCCGAAGCTGGTGATAATAGCAGCAGCAGCAGCAGCAGCAGCAGCAAGTCCTCTTTGGGGTGAGCAAGCTGGCCATGAGACACCAGATCTGCAGGGCTGGAGGACAGGTCTGGTTGCTCCCCCAGGTCCCCCCAGTTCCTGCTCCACAGTGTGTAAATGATAACATGGGGGCAGAAGAAAGGTAGGAAGACTGACATAGACCAGGTGAATGTAAACCAGGAAAGATTTGTTCCTGTCTGGGAATTTTTTTGTGTAGTGCCTTTTGTGAAGAAGAAATCTCTAGTTTAAGGCAATATAGGAGCATCATAAACAGTTAAGAGAGAATAATATATTGCAAATATTAAGACCAGATGCCAAGGTGAGTATTGGCTCTAAACATGAACCTAAGCTGGTCACCAAGAGTAAGAGGACAAAGAAAGTGTGTATGTGCTCTTTTTAAAATCAGTATAACACCAACAACTAACGTTTCTCTGTAGAGAGAGTTCCACAAGTAAGTGGGATTGGTTGGCAGGGCTTGCTCAGTGCACTTTCTGAGAACAGGTTCCTACAGACAGATCCCACTGCTGTGCCAGTTTAATTAGGCCCTAATTTCACACATGAATAGGTATTTTGGACTCTGCTTTTGAGACTGTCAGTGAAAGGCAACTGTGACAGCATTTCCTTTTTGAAGGAGGTGATGGTGGGCTGAGAAAACCAGATGTCTTTCACAACAGGGTTCTGAACAGCTTTCAAACATCCTCCTAGGAGAGGAGATGGGATGGGAGCAGAGTTCTCAAACTTCATTTGCAGAGGCCCAGTTTGTGCTTGGGCTGCCAGTGATAGACCCCAGCTTTGCTCACCACGTCTGATGTATTTTTTGAGCAGCTGACCAGGACCAGAGCAAGGAGCGGAGCAAAGCAAAGCCTGAGAGCTCCTGGCCTGTGGTGCCTGGGTGCACAAGCTGCAGGAGAAGCCTTGGGGATCAGCAGCTGTGACCTGCAGGCAGGAGTGTTTGTTCACACGTTGCTCACTCGCTGTGTTGTGTAGGCCACCCTCAGAGGCTGACAGCACTCCCCTCTGCTCCTTCTCCCTGACAGCACACGCGGTGTCCGAGCCCGTTGTCAGAGGGACAGAGGGACAGCCTGTGACCCTGCCCTGCTCCTACCGCGTGGCGCGGCGCAAGGACATCTCCGACATGTGCTGGGGCAGGGGCCCCTGCCCGAATTCGAAGTGCACCAACAAAATCCTGCACACCAGTGGCACCAAGGTGGCGTTCAGAGCGTCCCAGAGGTACAGCCTGCGGGGGAATGTTTTCTTTGGAGACGTGTCGCTGACGATTGGGGCGGCCAGGGCGGAGGACGCGGGCGTGTACTGCTGCCGCGTGGAGATCCCCGGCCTCTTCAACGACATCAAACGCAACATCCGCCTGGAGGTGGCCAGAGGTGGGTCTGGGGGCCCTGGGGGCACGGCCAGCAGGGACAACCCGCTCCCTGGGTGGTGAAAATTGGGGTCTGTCTGCGCTTTTTTGGGTTTTTTTGGCCAAAGGTGTTGTTCCCAAATTACACATTTTTCAAGGGAGATCACAGAGTCACAGAAGTCACACGGAATCACTAGGTTGGAACAGACCCTCAAGATCATCAAGTCCAGGCCGTTCCCTGACACCTCAACTACACCATGGCACCAAGTGCCACATCCAGTCTTTTTTTTGAGTCACAGTCAATGTGCAGTTTAACTAAAACAACTCCCTAAATTTTACCCTTTATTTTTGCCTTTCAAATGAATATTTCATTTCTCGTTGTATAGCTTGGCTTGACTTTTTAAAAGATGATGGAATTAAAAAGGGATTTATAATTTAAAGAGCTCTTGCAATGAAATTCAGTTTTTCATTGGAGGTTCAACCCAACACTGAAGACTTTAGTTTCATTCATGTTGTAAGGAGACACATGAGGATGGCCCACCCTTAAGGGTGCTTCCTTCCCCTTAAGGGTGGGTCCTCAACATCCACATATTTGGAAATTCTGTCTCAGAGTCTTGAAGGGCTTCTTCCCCTTCCTATTGTTTTTTTGAACTGCAGGATAAAGCAAAGTCTTGCACAGAAAAAAAAAGAGATGATACTCACCCTCCACAAAGCCGAAAAACAATTTTTTCTGGCTTTTACAGAGTGCAATTGATGTTCACAGCACATTTGTTTGTCTTTTTTAAACAATACAACAGGAGTGAGGGTTGTAAAATGCTGCAGTTGCTTGTCTGCCCCTGAGGCTGAGGGCAACAGGCCATGAAAAAAGAACCAGTTGCAAAAATTAGCAAGAAGATTGTAGCTGAAAAACAGAGTTGTTTTATTAATTGCATTTTTATGAGGACATTGAGAAGTAAAATAACAAATTTTTCAAGCTTTGAGGTTCTACCACACCAGGTTCTGGCCCTTCCATTTCTACAAGATGGTTAAGGAGGGAGTGTTTGAGACTATAAAAAGAAAAGCAAATCTATAAATCTGTGAATTTCTCGGACTGGTCATGCTTTCAGCTAATTAAAGTAGTAACTATCCACCTTCATTTTCAGTATTTTAGCAGCCAGATAATTTTTATTAATTTCTGCATTGGCTTCCCTCAGGGTTGGTTGTGAATGCTCTGACCTGGCTTTTTCCTTGGCTGTGTTTTATCCATGCAGCCCCTCCAGTGACCACAACCACAACCACCACCACCACCACCACCACCACCACAACCACCACCACCACCACCACCACAACAGAAGCTCCTGTTTTCTCCACACATTTTACAGAAACAACTTCTGCTCCTCAAGCAACATCTGATCTCCAGCCAACACCAGAGACTACAGTCCTGCTGACAACCAGCACCCTTCCACCAGCAACCACAGCCCCTGAGTCTCCAGCAGTAACTACAGGGGAGACTTCTGCTCCTCCAACAACTGCTGGGACAGAAAATTATATTTTTCCTGAGATTATGGTGGGAACGAGTGCTTTCCCAGATTTTCCAACCACTTCCCAAGCAGCTGATGTGACAACTGAAGATGACATGTTCTGCTCCACACTCCCTGGAAGCACAGAGGGTAACCAGCACCAATCCTTCCCTTTTTCTGTGGAGCAGAGATGGTCTGTGTTAGCCTGGCTGGCATCCTAGAGACTCTCCAATACTTATATTTGTATCTGGGAAGGTCTCTCTGAGATGCCTAAGGGTGTGTTTCAGGGGGTTTAGGCAAAGGCAGGTCAGATGTTGTAGATGATGCAAAATTGGGGTGAACAGCAAAGGCAGCAGAGGGTCAGGCTTCCTGCAGAGGAGCTTTAACATGGAGAAATAATGTGGCAGGAACCTCATGAAGTACAACAGAAATAAATGTGAAGCCCAGCACCTGAAGTGGAGTTATTGAGATTCACTGAACTGTGCACTAATTCTTTTTCTTGATTTGGGAAAGACAATTGACATTGTCTGGTGAAAAGTTTAGTTTGGAGTATGTTCTGCTTGAGAAATAGTGACAATTCAAAAATTGAGTATTTACATTCTCATCTCATATGAAGGCTGCTGCTGTTCTTAGTGATCAGAGTGATCTGTTATCAAACCATTTGTGGGTTGCTACTTCATCCACATTACTGACTTCATTTCCACAGATTGATGTCTATACAGATTTGAATGCCATGTGGAGACCCTCTAATTAGTGATCTTTATCAGCATTACTTTTTACTTTGTTTCAGTGCCTACTGAATTCCCAGGTACACTTCCAATTGCAGAGGAAACCGCCACCTCTGTCCTGATGAAAGAGATGTCAGCCAGGGGTGAGTAGGAGAACATTACAAGATCAGAAGTTGCTTTCTCGGAGAAATTAAAAAAATTGGCATAAACAAAGTGATTATTCATTGCATCTGGCAGTATCCAGGGTCCACACAGCAATTGCTTGAAATCACAATGTAACAACAGCTGAGAAAAACATGCTTTTATTCCTCCAAAAGAGGTTGGCTTTGAATTGCTCATGACTGTCAGGTATTTCGGGTCTGAGAGAAGTCAAAAACCAAACTTTTCAACGTGGCTGAATTCTCAGATGTCTGATTTGTCATCACTGTGAGTCCATTGAGATTTCCATTTTAAATCTTTTCTAAGTGTTGTGCTCTCAACAGAGAATTTAATGCTAAAATTCAAGGATGACATGTTGTATTTGGACTCTTAGTTCCAGTAAGAGCCATGACTCAATTTTTAAACCCACAGTAATTTGATTTTTGCAGGTCTTCTTTTGATAGACCTGAAGTCTTACAGCAGAAAGAGTGTTCCTTAATGCCCCTGGAGAGGGCTCACAGAACTGGTGTCTTGAACATTTGTGAGGGTTTCTCACTCCAGTGTCACTTGTCTCCCTTCTGGGGTGATGGATAATGCCTGTATTTTGTCATTGTAAATATCAAGTTTTACAAAGGGTCTGAGCTCTGGGATTCTTGGGGCAGCTTGAGTTGTGGCAGTGAGCTGGAAAGAGCCACCACAACAGCAGCAACAGCAGCAGATGTGCCCTGTTGGTGTGAGTCACTCCCACCCGTGCAAAACCTTGTGTTGGGCTGTCACAAGGTGTGAAAATGCTGCAGCACCATTTGCTGGTGTCTGGTGAGAGCCATAAGCCAAGCCCAGTTCTTGGCTCTGTTTTGTTCACTCTGTGAAATAATGCACTAAATGCACCCAGCTCAGCTTGCTGTAAGGCAAGGGAAGGCTGATTTGTTGCTGGACATTGTGTTGATATTAGAACAGCTGGAGAGAAACCCAGGGTTAAGAGCCCTCCATCTCCAAGAGCAATTTTTGGCAGATAGGTTGGGTTGCCTGGGGTGGATGGCTCCTCAAGCAATTTCTGATCTAATGGCTCTGATTTAATGTCTCTTCTCTCTTCACTTGCTTTCCCCCAGCTACAACCCTGCCAGCACCAGCCATACTTCACACCCCAAAAATATCTTTGCTCTTTTGAGTATCAAAGTGAGCAGCAATAGTTGGTCCATCAGCCAGGCTGCACATGTTGCCATAAAATTTAACTTTGACTTGTTGGACCTGCATTGTCACTGTTACATCTGCATTTCTTGTCGATTTGGGGTAGTTCTGAAGTGCAGAGCTCTGAGGGAGTGGAGTGTCATTAAACAGGCATATGACAAAATGCAGTGTTCACACATCCCCAGGATTTTTAGTATTTCTTAGTATTTTATTTAGCTGTAGTTCTTATTAGTCATAATCTCTTTTCTACTCCTGTGCAAATTTCTACTCACACTGGCATGAGCTACCCAGGCTCTGTCCATGTTTTTGATAAAATACAAGCACAGGGGATGTGGAGACACATCAACACAGCTCTCACAGGGGGCTGGCCAGAATGGAGATATTTGGGGCAGATTTGGTTATTAATGAGATAACATACTCTGAAATGTTAAAAAAAAAAAGAAAAATAGCAATGGGGGGATTATATCTTGGAGAGACAATATTTACAAGAATATGTAGTGTCAGGAGAAGGGGGAATGGCTTCAAACTGACTGAGGGTAGGTTTAGATTGGATATTAGGAGAAATTCTTCCCTGAGAGGGTGGGCAGGCCCTGGCAGAGGTTGCCCAAAGAAGCTGTGGTTGCCCCATCCCTGGAGGTGTCCAAGGCCAGGCTGGATGGGACTTGGAGCAACCTGGGATGTGGAAGGTGTCCCTGGGTTTTCCTCCTTCTTGATGAAGGCTGGGGTTTCTCACAGCTTCCTCCACCACCATTTGTGATGGAAACTGATCCTTCTCTTCAGGTTGCCAGGTGCTTTTGCCCTTCTCATTCCCTGAGAGTTCATTACTCCTCGACTGAAGCAGTGACAGCCACTGCAGCCCTCACTCTTTCAGATGGCTGTGCCAGTAATAATTTCAATCTCTTTCATTTTCAGAGGTTTCAGCAAATTCAGATGGCAGTGCTGGGAAATATGAAGATAGAGGAGATAAGGTAAAACTTCCTGTAAGTTTCAAGAGTGTTTGAGTAGAAATCAGGACAGCAGGACATGCAAGAGATCTTCAGTGTATTCCTACTACAGAGAGAGCTTCTGCAAACAGTGTCTTGAACTGTTATTTAGAAGCTCAGGAGTCACCTGTTCCTCTTTTCAGTGGCTACAGCCAAAGCCTGAGCATTCCATCTGATTAGGACACCTCAAAAAAACTGATCCCTTGGCATCCCTGTGAGAGAGGGGAGGTTACATCCTCGAGGTAAAAGGCAAGTTAGGAAGGAGGGTGTTGCACCTCCCCTGTCCCTAAGAGGAGGATGGGGGTGACTGGGCTCCTACTTCTACTTTGGGCACCTTATTGAGAAGTTCATGTTAAATGGGCTGAATCTGGTTGCAGTATTTCAGAAAGGTTTATTAGATACTGAAAGGGTAATTAATTGTTTATCATGATCTACTCGATGTCTCTTCCCAGCACCTTGTACAGGCAAGCTCAGAACAGCATTGCAAACTGCCCAGTGCTCTGAGCACCAGTGCAGCCCCTCCAGTGCAAACAGCTCTGAAGGAAACGTGCTCCCAAAGCCTTTTCAGTCTTTCTCTTCTCCCTTCCAGTTTCCCAGCTCTGCCATTCTCATTGCCTGTGTCCTGGCGGGGTCCATCCTTTTCATACTGATGGTGTCTTTGATTTGGAAACGTGAGTATCCTGAAGACCAATGATTCCAATGCTGGCCTGATGCACATGTCCTCCTGAGTCCCTGGCTGTTCTGGGAGCTCTGCCATGGTCCTGGTGCCAGTGCTGTGTTCATTTTGTGGGAGTTGCTGTCCTTACTCCAGGACTGTGCAGCATCAGGGGGCCAGGGAGATGAGTTGATTTGCACAGGAGGCAGCCTGTGCAAAGAACCTGTTCCCTCACTTCTTGCAGGGCTGGCTCATCCTGTTGGCTCTCTCTTTATACTTAAGTGGCTCCATAATTTTCCTGGAAATGCTCCCAAAAGACAATGGTGTAACTGAAATCAGGATGGGATCCTTTCTTTATGATTAGCCCACAGAAATTTTGCAACCTGCTGTCATTGCTTCTGAGCTCTTTTGACAGTTACATTGGAATTATAGATTTCATTTTACTGTTGTAACATTAATATTATTTTGCTTCCAGGTAAACAGACAAAGAAGTTTATAGTAAAAAGGTAATCCATTTTATAATTTCCTATTAAAAGTTCCAGTGTAATTTTTCTTAGAGACAGGAAGGTATATTGGCCACTGATTGTAATGGGTGCAGTATTGGCTTGTGGTGCTGATTACCAAAGTTCTATTAGGAGGAAACTTCAGGTAACTTCACTCCAGAAATTCAATAGTGGTTCCTGGATGCTGTTTCTGTGTAGGAATGAACAGAAACAGAGCAATGGAGAAATTAAGCAATTGATACTACAGTGTAGTGACTACAGCTTAAGGAAGTGCTTCATCTGCTTTTCTTTTTGATTGAGTACCAGGACATGATACCTTCTGCAAATGCAATTGATAAGTTCATATCTTCTGGCTTATCTTGAAAAAAAAATTCTGTGGGCAAACCACAGGAGAATCCAGTGAAGCATCACCCTTTTCCAAAGAGCAATAATTTTTCAGTGGTAGCTGGTCCTTCACTGCTTGCTCTACATGGAGACAGAGACTCGGGAGAGATTCTTTTCTGAATGCCATAGTGGTTACCCTGCAGCTGCCATTCCAGGGTTCAAACAACCCTTCCCTATCCATGAGAAGAATGCAAGCCAGGTAAATACCTCCCTGCTGCAAAAAGTAGGAGTTAGTTCATTGCATCATTGGGCTCAGTAGCTTCAGGTTTCCATTTCCATGGGAGTTTGCTGATGTTACAAACAAAAAAAGAATGCTCTGGAGCAGCAATGCCCTTTTGCCCCATCCATAGTGATCTGTGCTTCTCACTGCAGTGTTGGACCACCAGAAGAGACTGACAAAGTTTTCAGTGGTGCTGAAGGAGAAAACAACATTTTTTCCCTGTGAAGAGCTCCTACATCACCTGCAGATGCCATGGGAAATAAAAAGGGCCTGTTCCAAGCTGCACTGAGAGATACTTGTGAGCCCTTAAAATATCAGCGGGTATAAAACAAAGGCCAAAGCTTCAACTATGAAAATTTAAAATCTTTGTGCAAATTTTCCCATATCACCCTTAAAACTCACTGCATAAAGAAGCTTATTTGAGAAGGGGCTTTATGCATTATTCATGGGTGCTTCTGGCATCTGCCTTCTTACTAGCACCGTGTTGCACAATTGAATTTGTTTTTCTCCATTTTTACTAATGCTCTTCCTTGAATACAACTTGTACTCTGAGGAACAGAAGAGATCACATGGAAGGCTGCCTGTCTTCAAACTGCCATAAAGAAAGAAAAGGAATCATAAAATACAGATTTTAATGCTTTTATGTAATTAATAGAAAAATTAAGCAACAAGAATGCTGTGAGTTTAAATCAAAAATGCAGATTACTTGAGGGTTATCACTACCGCCTGTGATTCAGCATGTTTGAATAACCCTTGGAGAATATGTTAATAAAATCTGTAATTTTTTGCTGGCAATTGGACTTTTTATGCCACATCCTAAGGCATTTCAACAGGAGTTAGGTATTTCCCAGGTGTGGAAATGACTGGTGTGCTGTCTCAGCTCTCCAAAGAAATACTGCAGCATTAGCAGAGGTGAGAGAATGCCCAGAAGACCAGCCTAGAGGGAAATTTCCCTACTCTGCCCCCACAAACCCATGTACCACTCATTTCTAAATCTTACGGAAGAGAAGGATTGTCCATGGAGGCTAGAGGATCATCAATGGGATAAACTGCAGAGTTTTTGTGTAATTCCCTGGGCTCCTCACCCATTCTGCTGCAGTGACTTTGGGAGAGATCCCAATCCATGAAGGGTTTGTTCTCTCCACTGCCCGGAGCTCACCAGTGCCAGCCTCGGCACCTCTGGGCAATGAGAGCCTGAGGTCAGAGCACATTGTGGGAACAGCACTGGATCAGAAGCCAGCAGGGTCTGGCAGCTCTGGATTTCCCCTCTGGCTGTGCTCAGGGCTGTGGTGAGACTCTTGAACCCTCCAGCACCCTGTCCCAGTGAGCTGGGCAGGCAGGGCAGGTTCCTCTCTGGGGTCCCCCTTGGTGTGTCCTGGGTTCAGAGCCCTGTCCTCACCCTGCTCTGGTGGTGCTGGGAGGCACAGGAGAGTCCCCAGACAGGGGACATGGCCTGTGGGCTCCAGGCTGGGTTTGCTCAGCTGAGACTGTGTCTGTCCCACACCAGTGCCCGTGGCTGTCACCGCCCCAGCACAGAGCACAGGGACCTGGCACCTCTCACTGCTAGGCATGAATCCCACACAAACCTGTCAGGAATAAAAGGAAACAAGCAAAAAGGAAAATCCCAAACAGTTTTGATGTAGTCCTTTGAAAAATACAAACTTTTCTTTTTGCTTTTTTTCCTCCACCCAATTAAACCTGCTAATTAAGTCAACAATATCTTCATTGCAGCTTCCAATTGGCAGAGTTGGGCCAATCCTTTTGCTCTTACTAATTAGCTCTTCACTAATGACTTCATTACAGCAGAGCTGGCTCTCACTTGGGAAGGTTCTAGCACATTTGCTGTGGTGCTGGCTGGACTTAAAAGCCCTGGTTTTGGGGAGTTGCACAAGGGGAGAGGAGATGGGAGCCAACAAAGTGAGTTTGATCTGGTCAGCCATGTGGAAATACAGCCCTGAGAAGCTGCAGGGAAGCTGTAAGTGTGACTTATACCACTGAGCATTCTTATTTATCTTTTTATTCAGCCCAATTATTGAGGCAGAGCTTTGGGTTTAGAATGGCAATTGGAGGCAAGGATTTGGGGAGGGTTATATTTAAATGAAAATTCACTGAAGTTATTTGTGAGGACTCGGTCTCTCAGTATGTTCAGGGAAAGGTTAAAGTGAGCCTTTTAAATGTAGCTGGAGGAAATGCTGCTTTCCAAAAGCAACAGAAGCCCCAGAATGCAGTCTCTGGGTCTAGTGGAGAAAAGCTGGATGAAAGCAGAAAGTTTTTAGAAAGAAAAGGCTATGGGAGAGGATGTCATTGGCATCTGGAAATGTTGGCCTTTATTTTTAAGACTTTTACCTTGGAAGGCAAAAAAAATACACTTGAGTTAAGATAAAGCACTGTAGCCAAAAAAACCTCTGGTAACAGATTAAAGCAATACACAGAGGGCAGAGAAGCAAAGCCATTTGCTTCAAAACCTCCCTGCATTTCCCCAGAACTGCAGTCCCTCCATCCTGGCCTCCACCACCCCTCAAGCTGCCAAGCACCACGAGCTGAAATTACCCAGGTGTGAGGCCTGTCCCCAGCACTTGGAGCTGCTGGAGTTATCTCAGCATTTATGGGCTTGCACAGGGAGCCTGTGGCAGAGCAAAGCAGATTTTTAGTTTGTTTGGAGTCCATGTCAAGCCTAAATGTTGTTATATCTGGAGAGTCTGGCTTGCCTCTGTGGAGCAAGGCCGTTAATTAATGAAGGATTTAGCTTTTGGTCCAAGCAATAATTTTTACTGGTCCCCAGTACTTTGTGGACAATTGTCTGTATCAAAATGCCCGATTAAAGAGGGCAAAGGAGGCCTGACGTGAGGAGATAATGACTGAACTGCCAGATTAGTATGGAGGAGGTACAGAAAAGCAATTAAAAAGGGAGATTTGAATATTTAGGGCTATGGGATTGACTAATGAGGAAACAGGAGGAAATAAAATAAGAAAGGCAAGTGCTGAGTTAGGAATACCAACCCTTTAAAGAGAAGCCAGAGGAATGAATTAAATATCATTTTGAGATTAATAAGAGACCTCTCTTAATAGACTTTACTGGAGCTGACTGTTCTCATGGTCCCTTTCCATCTCAGCAGCACATTTCATTATGTTTCCAGGTTTGTTTCTTAGCCTTAATGTGCTTTTCAGGCATTTTTTAAGGTTAATATAAATAAATCTCTTGGTTTCAAAGGTGAAATGTAATTGGGGCTTAAGAAAGAGCAAGCAGAAGGGAAGAATGTGGCTGAGTACATAGGAAATTAGAAATAAGAATAAATAGCATCATGGGACTTGGGGAAAGAACAGAGATAACCACACAGTGTGAGGTGAATGCATGAAAAAGTGGAAAATTTTAGCCTGGTAGAAAGAGGAAATAGGACGTGCTGCCACGGACATGACAGCAGATGGCAAAATTGAGCTGCAAAGACTGAGCAGGGTCTGGAGAGATGAGAAGAGGCTGTAAAGGTGATGCAGATTTGCTGACACCAAGCAGAATCAATGCAGCCTCCTCCAGTGAGGATGGAGGTCCCAGCCAGCAGTTCAGCTCATGGCTCCAGGGAATGCTCTCAGCACACTTGGCCTGGTCTCTGCCTTGTGTGGCCTCTAGCAACACAATTTCCTGCCAGTCCCAGTGAGCCCCTGGTTTTCTTGTGCTCCTGAGGCTGGGGTGAGCACACAATTCTTGGTTTCCTCTTCCTGCTGCTGTCTAACCCCAGCTGGGAGCAGCAGGGTGGTTTTGGTTTCCCTTGCTAATTTAAAACACAAACCCCAAGACTCAGCAGCTCTTGCAATCACACTGTGGAAGCAGTGACCTGGGAAAGGAGTTGTCAGCCCTAAACACACCCACAGCTCACCCCAGCCTCCACTCCCTCCTGCCTTCCAGCAGGACGGGGGTCTTGGCACGGAGCCCTGCAAGGAATCACTCTGGAGAGTGTTTAGGAGCTGAGGAACACTGATTGGAGTGGGGCTTCCCACAGAGAACCCTCATTTCCTCACCCTGTAGTGCAGAGTCACAGGATCAGTGAGGTTCAAAAAGATCTCCAAGGTCATTGAGTCCAGCCCATGGCTGATCCCCACCTTGTCACCCACAGCAGAGCACTGGGGGACACTTCCTTCAACACCTCCATGGATGGGGACTCCACCACCTCCCTGGGCAGCCCTTCCAGTGCCCAACAGTGCTTTCAGTGAAGAAATTCTTCCTGATGTCCGACCTGAACCTTCCCTGATGCAGCTTGGTACCATTTCTTGTCCTGTTGCTGGTTTCCTGGGGCCAGAGCCTGATCCCCACCTGGCCACAGCCTCCTTTCAGGGAGCTGCTGAGAGCAACAAGGTTCCTCCTGAGTATCCTTTTTCTCCAGCCTAAACACCCCCAGCTCCCTCAGCCTCTCCTCACAGGACTTCTAAACTCAGCTAAAGAGCTCCAAGCAGTTTGAAACTGAGACAGGAAAGATCATGAGGACACTGGGAAGAGAGAGGCAAACTGGAGTGTGCAAATACCAGTGGAAGGACTGGGGAGGAAGGTGTTGGGAAATTATCTCTGGTAAAAGTTCATTGCCTTTCTTTAGTCTTTCAAGAACTGACCCTTCTCCAAGGGGAAGGGAAATCTGCCACTTCCCAAAATAACTTTTTTTTTTTTAATTTAGAAGAAAAGAAGCAGAATGTTCTCTGACTATTTCAAAATGCAGCTTCTTTTTTAAGTATCTAGGAAAAAAAGGAAAATTTAGTGGGGGTGTGTTTTGGGTTTTTTTATGGAGGGGGTTAGTATTTTTTAATGCCTAGGAGAAGTATATGGTAGATAATCCAAACTAGGGAATAAATCCAGTGTCCTCATGGTCCTTCCTGTCTATATTTATGTTTTCTAAAACAGAGTATACTAAGGCCTGACTCTCTTATCTCATATACATATTCTGTAGTTCTACTGATGTAAGTGAACACCGAATCATGGAAGGTAACCCCTTTTCATGCTTAAATGCACATCTAATGAAGATTCATGGCTTCAAAGGTGCTCTCAAACACCAGAGCTGGTGTCATTCTTAACTAAGCCATCCAGTAGTTAATAAACATCACACAATCATCTGCATATTTAATGCAGGGCAGAGAAATTTATGGAGAAATCTCTAGCTTTTAATCCAGCAATGAATCATTTATGGGATTTTGGGTTATTCACTTTGTGCTGAATTAAGTTGTCTCTTTTCACCAAGCGAGTCCCCGACGTGGGCAGCGTCACCGGCCGGGCTGCACAGTGATGGATGGTGCTGGCATAAATTATTTATTGGCCATTTCAGATCACTTGCCCAGCAGTGAACTCAGCCAGTTAATTTTAAATCTGTTTGTCTCCATTCCTAAGTGTACAGAAAGGTTTCCATGTACATGAAATTCATCTCCCTTCCTTCCTCCCTCTCCTTCCAGTGCACTGGAGGTTTGGGTTGGGTGGGTTTGGGCTGCAAGCTGTCCCTCAGGGGGTGTGGTGACAGTGTCCTGGCATGGGGGACTGTTTTTTTCACTTGTGTCCTGCTTCAAAAGCTGTGGAATGGAAATGGTTGAGATTCCTTAGCTTGTCATGCACGTGGTACAATCCTCTTTAGTCCACAGGGGCTGTGCAGAGAATGAGTCAATGCACTCAGGGTGGGGAGGGAAAATCCTGGAGGTTGTAATGATCAAGCACTGATTTTTTTTTTTTTTTTTTTTTTAATGATTTTAAATTTTATTTCTACCTGCAAGACTCAGCCAATGCTGGGGCAGAACCCTTTCCCAGGGCTTTCCTTTGAGCTCTGCTTCAAGGACAAGGGACATTCAGTCTCTCAGTGGAGCAGAGTCAATGCTGCTTTGGAATTCTGCTTGGTGCTTTATGCCCTTGGTCCATTATCTAATGGGGAATATGATGAGGTAATTATGGAAATACACAAATTGCAACCTCATGAATACCAAAGAAAGTCGTGATGATCCATGCTAAAAGAATGCATAAAAATGCAAATAATTTGTAAATGGGGAACGGTAAATCTTGTTAGTATTAATAACTTGGAGCATTTAATTGCATCAGGTCTTGATGAATTCTAACCAAAGCTGTGTGAAGAGATGGTTTTAGGACTCTCACCCTGTGAACCATGAGGTCAAGGGGAGCTGTAACCTGGATCCTCTTGGTGGATCCACCTTGGGCTCACTCTGTGAGCTCTGCCTGGCTGGTTCCTTTGTGGGCTGACAAAGGGATTGGGATTTATCTTCAGGCTGCTCTCTGTTTTTTGTCATATCACACTGTATCTTGTTCTGGTTTGTGGGAGGTGCTCCTGATGCCTTTTTGGGCTACCTAAGACCAGAGGCCAGACAATTTAAGGGAGTAAAAAGCAGTATATTTATTAAAGGGTCTTCAGGTACATTAAGGGCAGATGAAGCCCCCCAGGGGCTACACCCAAAAATGGACAATGGATGACAGGTTTTCACACTTTTATAAGTTTGGTCCATTCACATATTGGGGGTTCATCTTCTAATTACAGCTTCAGGTAATGAAGTAATTTACCCCAAGTTTGCTTCCTCCCAACTCACTTTTGTTTTACATGTCTTGGGGCCTGAGACAGTGAGGTGTCCCTGATTCCCAGGCCTGGAGAGGAATTGTTGTGTCTGACCAAAATGGGAAAGCAGCAGCTAACAGTGTATATGGAGTCCAGAGCTATACATTAAAGAATTACAGGACTACAAATACATGAAAAACATACAAACTAAAACCCTAACACATCACTCCCAGCAGCCTCCTGGGGAAGAAAGGGAGAAGAAATTCCATCTTTGTTCAGATTTTTGCAATTTTTTTTGTGCTGCTGTTGTGATACCTCTGGCCAGGTGTGAGGGGCTTTTGTTGGGAGTCTGCTGGGTGAAGATCCCACCTGGAAACACCACACTCACTGAAGCTTTCCCAAGCTTCAATTAACAAGCTCTTCCTTAATTTTTGCCAGGCTTGCCAGTGGCTGGGTCCTTGGTGGAGTTCCTATTTATCAGCTCTTCCTTTCTCCTTAGTTCATTCATCCCCTGTCTATAGCTGAGTTATTCTGCCCTGATCAAAGACACTGGGTGGCACCTCCATACATGAGCCCTGCAGCTTCATAAAACCCGATGAAGGAGAGAGGAATATTCCAAGAGAAAACAAGAAAAGGCCATGATTTATTGCTAATAAACAGCTCCCTGGATCTTATTATCTTTGCTGTGTAGAAGCCTGGAGATCTAGAGCGGGCTTTATAATTCACATTGAAATTCAATGTATCACATGTCTCCTGTAAAGCCACATTTTTGAATGATACTCAAACCCTATTAAACAGGTACTCATTAAACCACAACACCCTATAAATTCTTCCTGAGTTTTGTTGACAGTACACATCAAACACGAACCTTTAAGTGCTTTTCATTTTCCTGGTAGTGGGCTATCATAATGCATCACATGACAAAATAATGTGTTTACATGACAGATTTAATGCTTGATCTGCTGCCTGAAATGCTTCAGAGCACCAGAAGACAAAAATGTAACATTATACTTCCAAGTGTCTATTAATTCTTAACTAATAATAAATTACAGTGAGATGCTGATAGAAATGGATGAGAGAGGCACATGCACACGGGAGGAATTCATGAGGATCAGTGACGTGGCAGTGAATACTAAATGCAGACATCAGAGCTAGAGGGAAAACAGTGTTTCTGCTTGGCAAGAGACTCACTGCTGCTCCACGGGTCTGGGTTTCTTCTTTTGGGTCCTGACAGCCCCCACAGGCTTGTAGTGAGGGTCATGTTGGGTTTACTTTCACTTTTCCCAAATGCTGCCAGCAAGGAGCCCCAGCTGGTCCTGTCCTGGCCAGGCATGTGAGCAGGACTGGAGCTGAGTCCCAGCTCTGGGGACATGAGGGTGCCCCACCAGTCCTTTGTGACAACCTCTTGTCCCTCCTAACCCCTGGGAGCAGCCTGGCTTTGCCTAGCCTGTTGTATTTCTGTGTAAATTGTCAGTCTGTCCTGGCCTGACAGCTGAGGGGGCACCATGGGATGGCTCTGGGGACCTTACAGATCCACAGCAAGCCTCTGCATGGACATTTTGTAGGGATGAGGGGTTCACTGAGGGCCAAGGGCAATCACCAATCTCCTGGGCTTGGGAGAGACTGACAGAAATCAGCCCTTGCTTACAAACTGTCTCCCACCAGCAAAAGAAGGGAACCATGTTTCGTTTTTTTCCAGCCAAAAGACCCTTTTCTTTTTTGCTTTTCTACTCCATCCATCCCTTCCCCTCCTGTGCTGACCCGTGTCACCCCATGGCACTGGGCACCTGGCTGCCACCCTCACCCTGCACATCCCAGCACCTCCAAATCAGACCCCAAGATGTGTTTTTCTCCCCCAGAAACCAACTGTTGTGTTTAGAGCAATGATTTCATGCTGGTTTTGAGCATCACCTCCTACTCATCCTCAAAGCAGAGCACAGACAAGTCTCAAATCATTCTGTGCAATTTTTTTCCTCTTGTAACCTTCTATGTAAACCATTTTTACTTTTGCTGTTCATTGTTTTCATCAAAGAAGGTTGTTAATTCTGGAGTTTGTTTATGAGTTGTTCCTCAACAGGTCTCATTTCTCCACAGTGCCACCTCCTTCCCTCCACACAGCTCTTCTGTAATTCACGGCATCGTTGACTTCCAGCCTTGGCAGAAAACTGCCAGAATTTGGAATTTCAAGAGTGATATCCAGCCACTCCACAAGTTTAGACTATGAGGGCAGCTGTGTCCATTAATCTTTTAAAAGAACCCAAATCTCTGTTTTTTATTGCAAGTGGGAGCTAGGAAGGAATTGGTATGTGGGAAAACAATGCTGTAATGATGACATACAATCAAAGGGAGGGTAATAAACCTGCTATTCCTCCCTGCTTACTGGGGGAGTTGGCTGGGGAGCAGGAGCTGAGGCTTGTTTTAACTACAGACAGCTCTCTCTTTTCAGTTTTTATAGCTTTCTCAATCACTTTGCTCATCTGCTGCTGGAGGCTTTTATTTGCTGATAAGGGCTGTTAAGCAGTTGGAAAGCCAGACCAATGAAGTTATATAAAATGCAGCAAAGGGTTTGTGCCAGGTTAGAGCCAAGATGATGGAGGAGGGAGGGAGATGGGAGGGCTCCAGCTCTTCCTCTTGGCGAGGGAAATGTCCTGAGAAGGGACAAAATACAGTAAAACAGTGAGAGATGCAGCTTACTGCAATTTGTCACTCTTTCAGGAGTGACAATTTCACTCTTAATATATACATATTTCAGTGTAGATATACTCCTACTTATATTTGTCCCTGCTTCTTGTACTGATGAGACAATGGGCTCCTCTTTCTTAGTCTTTTTCCTCTTTTTTCTGAGAAATATCTGAAGCCTCCTTTAACAATGGAAAATAAAATGTTGACATGCAATGGGAGCAGTGCTGAGGTTGCCTTGCCCCAATCCAGTGGTCTGAAGCAGCACCTTTTAGAGAGGAAATGACCAGTTAAACCCTTGGAAGTCTTGGAGGTACATTAAAAACTACTTCTCAAGTGACTTTGGAGTGCATTTCCTTATCTGGAAGCAATCAATGATGGAAATGGAAAAAATGACCAGATTTTAACACTGGAATTTTCCTTTGAGCAGTCTTCAGGGCTGTGTCTCTGCAAGCTTGAATGCAGGGAATAATGTTGGGCTGCCATCCATGGTGAACATGGCTTTTTGGTTTGGGTTTAAAAGTTTATATACGGTTGGTTTTGTTGTTGTTTTTTTTTTTTTTAATTTTTTTTTTCCCCCCAGAGGGAACAGTGATTCTGGGACTGCTTTCTTCTGCTTTCTTAGCCATTATTTCTTTATTCCAATTTCCCCCTTTATGAGAGAATTAAAAATTAATCTGGAAAGTCAGGTCTGGAAGGTCGTGTACTCTATATATATAAAGAAACTGATACAAATTTAGAATTTAAAAAACCCAACTAACCAAACCCAAACCAAAAACCTGCTCCCCTCATCCAGCTACTATCTTTCAGGGCCCTTCTGCAAATTGCTAACATAATTTGGTTGTTTTTTAGTCACTTTTAACAGTTTATCAAATTTTCTGATTTTTAAAAGGCTCCTAATTTGCTCACTTCATGTTCCCAGAGTGGAGGATTCTCTTTAAATCCTGTATTTCTCACCAGCTCATTTGCAGCATCAGTTATTGCAGTGTACAGCACCTAGTTTTCAAACAAATTCCTGGAAAAGCAGGCATCCTTTTCAAATGTCACCTCCATTTTGCTTCTGACCTGAAAAATGAGGAGTGTCAGGTTTTACCAGGGCATTTCAGTTCTCTTTTGCTCTTTCTTTTTGCTCTGAAGCAAATTGGAAGCATTCTGTAGTCCCTTCTCGTCTCACCTCTCGCAGATTGTGTATGATAAGTAGGTAGGTAGGTGCCTTTCTGCCTCCTACTTTCATTCTTGAGGAATTTCCATCTAACCCCAAGGAAATATGAAGTCAAAACTGATGGCTGTGCCTGGAAAAAGTCCACGGAGATGTGACAGCTCCTCTTCCCCGGAGCAGAGCAGCCGCGCGAGCACCTTGGGAGAAATGCTGCTGACTGCAACAAACCATTCACTTCATTTTCCTTTCCCTCCTTGGAAGCAGTTTGTTCAAAGCCCTCTGCAGTCAGGAGCCTGAGAAAATAGTTTAAAAAGCTCTAGGAAAGGATTTACTCTTTGCATGAGTTGACAGTCTGCAATCTTCGGTGCAGAGCAGTTAATTGAAAACCGGGGAAGGAAAGGCTGTTAAAAGGTATCGTGTGAATCTTGGCTCAAGGCAGTAAAGCCCAGCTTTCAAGTTAGCTTTCATCCCTGTTTTTCTTCTTGAAAGATGTGCAAGTTCAAGGAACAGGGATCTCAGAGAGTTTGGGTGGCCATAGAGTTGCTTGGTGATGATGGACCATGTGCTGCTGCAGAGCCAGTGCAGGGTGGAAGCCTGGTGGGGCTTTGACCAAATGCCTCTTGGAGGAACTGAATTCCTCTCTTTCTACAGGTGTATGTATTCCCACATTGCTGCTGCATCTCTCTTCCCTAGCAGCCTGGATTTTGTGTCCAGCTCACTGGGGTATGGTCTCAGCAGAGCAGGTTGCTGTCCTCAGCCCCTGTTCTGTCCCGCGGTGGTTGCTGCACTCACTCTTGCCAGATTTACCCATCTACTTCATAATTTGGAAAATCACTTTGCAAGCTGTGGTCTGTTAACTGTGTGCAGTGTTGGCACTGGATGTGGTCTGAATGTCACTTCAGGAAAGGTGGTATGAATCCTTTTAGTAAAAGTGTAGCCAGTGAGTCTGCCCTCACACTCCCTGGCATGAGCAGTGTGTTCCCTTTCCTACCCTCTGCAGGAAGGATTTGAGATCTCCTTGGCTGATGTTACATTTTCTGATGCAGATGCATTAAAAATGGATTAATTTACTTTTTTTTTTTTTTTTTTTTTTTTTATCAGGCTCCACTACTTTCCTGCTGGGGCTATTTATGTAGAACTAGATTTAAACGTCTCCTATTTCATCATAAATTGTATTGACCTGGTAAAATCCATGCCATTTTCAGCAAAGTCTGTTCCATTTGGAAACAAGATATAAATCTCCTGACTTCAGAAAGTTTCTCTAAAGAACTCTCATTTGAGGCACAAGTGGGGTCAAGGCAAAGTAAAAATTGGGATCCAAAGTTTACTGTGCTTTCTCCTCATACCAAAATCTACCACATCTACCACCCAGCTCCCAGACAGTTTTACTTCCTGCCATTTGTAGTCGTGGGTTATAAAATCTGCACTCTTGACTGAGTGTCAGCTGCCATCCTCCTGCTGCAGCACCTCTGAGCCCCCAGAGACCCAGAAATGAGGACACAGCTGGCCCTCACCTGCAAGGGGCTCAGCCAGGGCTCCCAGGGTGATGCCATGCCTCAAAAAGGGCTTCCCTCAAAATGTAATTGCTGCAGCTCTCTTTTAAGACATTGCCAGAAGGAGAAGAGGTGCTGAGGGCAAAATCTCTTCTTTATAATGAGTTACAGTGTGTGCTCATGCATTGGAATCTAGGAATTCATTTCTAACCTTCTCAGAGAGTCTAGAGCCACTTTTCCCAAGAGAGGGGCTGAGCTGGTGGCTGCTCTGGAGTAGGAATGCTTTCCTGGGCTCTGCTGGTGGCAGAGAGAGAAATTACTGCCAGAATGGAGTGGGGTCCAGTGAAAGAGAGGCCTGGGCTCTGGACTTGTCCCCCCATTGCTTTGCTTTTTCCTTTCAACCAAATTCACAAGGTTTTGGATCAGGAACAAAGTCCTTTTCCTTTTCTGTGGCTGTCTCAGCAAGCAGTTTATACCCCCATAAATCCCCTGCCCCTCTTGCCCATCAGGAGTCTGGCAGGGGGATCATTTCTGTGGATGGTCAGATTTGGCTGGATCATTTCCAAGGCAGGTACTGATCCCTGTGCAGTGCCCCTCTTCCAGGCCCTTCACTCCAGGGTCTGGATGTGCTCCAGCAGCCAAGCACCTCTGCTCAGCCCCAGAAACTGCCAGGCCTGAATTTCAGATGCAGAATGTACTTTTATCTGGCCCTGAATGTATGCACAGAGGAATAACTGAGCTACTTGATGAACTGATTAAAGATTTATAGTTCTTAGAGCACATAGCTGTCTTTTGGGGAAAATCCTGGATCAGAAATCCATCTCTGTCCTCACTAATCCACGTATTATTCTCTCCCATTACTTTCTATTGATTCATTTTCATTTCATGTTGCAGCACTGGGTCACCAGTGTGTTTCTGATATTACAATACATTATTTAGCTGTCTCCTGACTGGTATTTGGTGGCATCTGTTAGCATGGTTGACTTTTCCCTGTCAATTCATTTAGTGATAGTACCTTAATTTTTTCTATTAATAATACCAACAACCTACTGATCAGCTAGCTGATCATACTCTGACTGAATCCTAAGTAAACTCTTTTGTGCCTTCTCTTTTCTTTGCATTTTACTCCCTGCAAAATGTTATCAGGAATATTTTTGTCTCCTCTGACTTTCCAAGTGATGCAACCCCCACCATTTAAGGGGTAATCCCATGGGAAAAACAGAAAGCAGGGAGCTCTCCTGTGCTCTCACACAGCTCTAGGCTACTATTCAGCCACTGAGGTGAAGTGCAAAGGATATTTAGGGAGCTTTACAGGAGAATATGTACCCAGACTGTCACACAGACCCAGTGTAGTAGGCTCAGACTCTGTTCTCTCTCTTCATCTATTTTTGCCCAAATATTTCATTCCAGGGATTCCCCTCCCTTTAGGAAAGGGAGGATGGGACCTAATTTTTTTATTAGGCATTGTTGGTGTTATTTTAATACAAGTAGAAATTCTTTTTACTTCCCAAAGCCCACCACATCCCACAAACTTGTCTCCAAGGATATGGGAGCAAAGCAGCAGGTCATTCTTGCTGTCTAGTGAGGAACAGCAGCAAAGAGCAAGGCCAGTGCTGGGCTCCTGGGCACTGGGATCAGCTGGAATTGCTGTCACAGGCATGGATGCAGATGAGTGACACATTCCTCAGTGCCCTGGCACAGCCCTTATCTCTCCCAGAGTCTGGTCCCTCTGCAGGGGGCTGCTCCTCACCCCCCTGGGCGGGACCCTCTTGTCATGATGGGATTTTAGTGTTTTAAAAGGTCAGAAAAAGTGCACTCCCCACTGGTGGAGGAACCTTTTTTGGATGTTCCCAGGCTTGTCCAAATGATGCTGTAGGGCACTTCTGTTTGGTTTCAAACCTGCTTGTACCATCTCCAGCCCAGAGCAGCACAGCAGCCCCTCTGAGCAGGATGCCTTCTCCACCTCAGCTGCTTCCCTCCAGGGTGTCTCTCATCCTTGCTCTCCTGAAATATACAGCAGATGTGAGTTACAGTCCCTTCCTGGGATTTCTCATCACTTTCCTTTGTTGGGTTGCCTGAGCATCACTCTCCATCAGTTAGAGAATCCCTTGTTTTCCCTAAACTGCAGCCATTCCTCTCCCTCCCTCTGGATTCACAGTAAAAATAACACCAATAGGCAGCTGGGCTGTGCTGTGTAACTCCTTCCTTGCTTGGCCAGCACCCTGTTTCACAAGGTTTGAGGATATGGCAACACCTTAATTCCAGGACTTCAGCTGTGCCAAAACCTGCCCCATCTCACTGCAGGATGGAAAAGCTGCTGAGACACATCACAGCAGGGTTTTGGCTGCTGGAACTGTCACTCAGAATCACCTCTGTGGCTTCCCTGTGGCTGCTAATGTGAACGCAGAGGTCTTGCAGACAAACCCACTCAAGTCTTTTCAGGAAGAGTAAAAACCCTCCTGCTTTTAATTTCTTTTTTATTTTCCACCTCCTCAAGCATTTGTAGTTTCTCACTGTGCCTTTCCCCACCCAGCACCAATATCCCTTCCCTTGGAAAACACTCCTTCCCAGTATTGACTGGCTTTGACTTTTTCTTGCTAAACAAATTTGACCTTTAAGATGTCCCATGGACTCTTAAATCCTGAATTGTTTTGTACTTCTCCTTTTCAGCTGGTTCAGCTTTTTAATCTGCTGTTAAAAGCCATTGGCACCAGAGTGGAGCCAAGCATCCTGGATTTCTCTCCCCAGTGGCACAATTGGAAGTAAAACTCACCTTCCTCTTCTGCTTGGCCCTGTGTGATTGAGCTGGATGTGTCCAGGCTCTGTAGTTCAAGTACTTCCCATGATGGAAAATCTATCAGGCACTAATGGAAGATGTTCCCGTAGTTAATTACTCCCTTTGCTTTGTAGAAAAATAATAATTAGAAAATGACTCCCCATACTTAGCTTGGATTGATCCAGTTTCAGCTTCCAGCCACTGGGTCTTGTCCTGCCCCTGTCTGATGGATTAAAGAGCTCTTCCTTAATAGAAAATCATGTGGATACTTCAGAGACCTCTTCACCTTCCCTCGGTGACATCAAATGAACGGAAGCTCTTTGGTGTCTCCCTGCAAAGGAAGTTTTCCTGACAAGGGTCAGGGCAGGCCAGCAGGGTCCAGGTCAGAGATCACAAACCAGAAAATTTCTGTGCTCTTGGCCCACATTCTGGAACCCCAAAATAGACAAACTGTGAGAAGGGATTGGGCATTTAAATGCATTTCCTCTCTCCCCTCCTCATGATTCAAATTAACAGAGAACTAATGGATGAAATTAATCAGGCACTGTTTTGTCTGTCTCCATGAAAAGGCAGGTGAACATTGAACCATATTAAATATTGCTTTCTCTTGGGAAAATCGAGATTCCATAAAAATACAGTTAATTAAAGATTGAGACCAGACAATTACATGAATATATAAAAGAATTATTTGAATATGGATGCTACAAGATTGGAGGAGGGAAGAAGGAAACCTGTCCATGCCCCTCAAAACCCATTTGAACAGCTTAGTGCTGGATTTCATATTTAATTTAATAAAGGCATTTACTGTTAATGAGATGATGAATGTGCTGGAAAATAGGACTAAGTGATTAAAATAGGAAATTCATGAGATGGAGCTCTTGGCAAGGGTGGGAATGGGAAGAAAGTGGGTTACTGGGAATATGTGATGGGAAGAGCTGTCCTGGGACCTGCCAGACGGGCAGGTGGGCACCCAGAGAGGTGTTTCATGGCCCTTTTCTTGGCCTCTTTGGCTTCCTGACCTCCTTCCTTTCTTCCTTCCCACTCTCCTGTTGATGCTGGCTGTGTTGCTAACGAGCCCTGATAGTGCTGTTGCTCTCCAGGTCTGCAAATGAATATAAATGAAAAGAAAATCTCTGCCCCGTGGTTTTACTAACCTGTGTGCATTTGCTTGTCCAAAACAAGAGCGCCACTGGGTTAATGAGAATCTGGTCACGGGAGCAGAATCCTGTTGAATAAAAATAGCATAATTCAGTCCTTAGATCATAGGATATTTGGGAGATTCTTGTGTTCTGCTGGTATAGCTGGGTGAATTTCATGGGTTTACTGACCTCCAAGCAAGGACAAAAAGTACTGCTTTCCATCTAAAGCCATTTTCTGCAAAAATAAGACACAGTTTCTGGACACAGAATGCAGGCATTGTTACAGAAACTGTGTATGGGACATGCATTTTCAAATTTTCCATTTGTTATAAAACATTGATCAGATTAACTCAGTGTTTCCCCTTGCCTCTGGAACTGACCTTCTCCTGGGAAGAGGCTGCTGGAGTTTTAATATTTAGATTGCTACAAAAACTAGCTGCAGCAAAAACTGCCCCAAGGAAATGGGAGCACAGGAGAGTTGTGCCACAGCACAGCTTCCACTGCCCTTTCCATCCAGGTTAAGGATCATTAGGCACCAGAACCCCCCAAATCTCACTTTGCAATTGCAAATTTGGCAATCCTAAGCATGTTCCAGGGACAGCAAAGGGAGGTTTGGCTCTGCCTTTGCTTTTCTTCCATGCTGAAGGGATGAAACCTTGCATTTCTGGGCATGAATCACTTTTAGTCCTGGGAGTTTAGGAGGAAAGCGCCTGAGGAATTTTGTTCCATTCTTTGGGGTATCTTTGGGGTAAATGTGAGGACAAGAAGGCTGTGCTGGCTCACACAATTCAGACTTCAATGCAACAGCAGCCATTAATACATCAGAGGAGGAAAAGATAAATTACATTTTAAATAATTTGTTAAATAATTTTTTTTTTATTTCAGATGCACAGACACAATATGTGATAGCAAAGTAAAAAAAAAAAAAAAAAAGTGATAGGAAAGGCATTGTCTTTTGGTTTGTATCATGCAGAACAGGGCAGGGTGTAACACGGGAATGCCAGGAATGGTGGCAGTGGAGAAAAGGAGGAACAGAGCAGTTCCCTGAAAATCTTTGGCCATTAGGTGCCACTCTCTGCTGCATTTCCAACTGACACAAATTCCTTCAGTCTGGGTAAGCCAAGTGCAGCTGCTTCCTCAGCCTACAGGTTTAATTCATGTGAGAACTTTACAATAAATTTTTTGATCAAGAACCTTCCACTTCATCCAATTTCTGATTAATTTGATTCCCCACTTTAACGTGATTGGAAATTCAGGAAGCAGCTCCCTTGCGCCCAGAATGAAAACAGCCAATATATTCTGTTTGATTCAAATCTCTTTAGGTAGCAATTGTGAGATAATTCCATCATCAGCTCCAGGGTGTAACTATTGAATTTGTGCAGAGGGTGGCATTTTAGCACTGCAGAAGGTGAAGGAGTCCAAGAAAAATACATGAATAACAAGGAGAACTAGGGGGTCCAGCAGGGAGTCATTTTGCTGATATTTCTGACTGTGCTACTCAGTTCTCTTATAACTTTGGTCAAAACAAGGACTCTGAAAGCAGCACAGAATAATCCCAAAGTCAGAGAGGCTAGTCTGCCATTTCCTGGCAGCAAAGTCTATATTACTGCACTGCTCCACTGTCTTCTGCAACAAAAGATTAATGTGTGCTTGGCCAACCCTCAAACAGCAGCACTGACTCCTCAGATTGCATCCACATTGTAATGACTCAGCTGAGAATGATGGCTTACATGGGGAAAGCTGTAGCATTAATTTTTTTTCTCAGAAGCATTTGAAAGATTTATAGCAAACTTACATCTTAGTTCTAGGGAACTAACGAGATTATTACTAATTAAATACTATGTTTTAAATTTAAAACCCCAGTCACTTGTGGCTTGCAGATGTAAAACTCCCTGGGTTTTGCTCCTGACAAAGATTTTGTTTGCTGTTTCTGCAGTCAGCAAATGAAAAGCTCCAGCTTTCTGCAGTGTACCTTGCTGGGAGGAAAATTGTCAACATGTGAAGTGAAGGAAACTGGTGGGGAAGGCATTATTTATTCTATTTTAATCTTTTTTAATATCCCTGTATTAGGGACATGCAGCCTGCAGTGATCTCTCCATGGGTGACAGAGTGCCTCTGCCCAAGGTCACTCCTTGATGCCTCTATGTTTGCTCCACCTCTCCTCCTGAATGATTCAGGAGCACCTTCAGGCCCAGGAAGGCTCTTTGGTGAGCTCAGGAGGCAGCCAGGGCTCAGCTCTGGGGCTGCAGGTGGCTCCAGAGCACTGAAGGGCAGGACAGGGGCTCCAGGCTGGAGCTGAACCTGACCCAAACTGGTCTGACAGCCACCAGCTCCCACTCAGGGAGGGCAGCAGGGGGAATGGGCACCAACAGGAGCCTGCCAGCCCCATCCCAGTGTTCTTTCTTCTTCAGCATCCCTTCAAGATAATTAACCTTGGTGAGGGGTGAGGGACAGAGATTTAGTTTCTGCTGGGAGGGTTCTGCCCCTTTTTGCCTGGTTTTCCCTGCCTAGGGCCACATCCTGGCTGTTTTGCAGGATTAGCTGAGCCATTGAAAAGGGCTGTTCAGGGGGAATTCGGGGAGACCAAATGGTTTGGAGGAGCCAGTGCAGCTCTGTCTTTACAGGATGGGGGCTGTGTTTGTTTGCCCATCAGCTGAGACCTTCCCTCTCATGGTTCTCTTCATCAACACCCCAGCACAGCATTTTCCTCTTATGCCAGGTCTCAGTCTCTTGTGGCTGAGAGGTTTTCAGGCTCCCATCACAGCATCTGTACACTGCAACTCAAGAAATTCCACAGGACTCATGAATTCTGCCCCTGCACAAGCCCCAGCCTTCATCTGCTCCTGCCAAGCACCTCCTCCATGGAGGATCCACAGATTGCTCCAGCCTCCCTGGGATTCATCAGCTTGTTTACAATTTTCATGGAAAAATCAGCTTGGTAGATGTGCTCCACTAATCTGCAATGACATTGGTGTTGGTTTTTCATTTCTTTGATATACTTGTATTTTCTCTTTTGCAGTAGTTTTGGTTTTTGTGGGGTTTTTTTTTTTGCTGTCTTCTGCATCTGTGTGAAGTAGGCAAGGCAATTTTCTGTTTAAATTGCTTCTGGGGAAGGCACATTTAAAGACATACAGATGCTTGAAAGGCATATTAAAGACTTAAAGCATCATCTTAGGGACCCAGCTGTACACCCTGAGTCCTCCAGGATTTAATAAGGGCTATAATCTGGACGTGATCTTCTGATGCTTTTAGGCAAGGAAAGAAAAAGTTTCATGTGCAGTAATTTTTGTTTGGCTATCATGGAAAGCTCGTTGCAATGAGCTGAAGGAGGTTTTTTACAGGAGGTTATGCCATCACCCATCAAATGCTGGTGTGTTAGATCTTTCAATACAAGAAAAAATGTCCTGATGTGCTCTTGGATTCCCTGTTTCTGACCTGCTCTCCCAGCCAAAGGCAGCAAGCACTGCACTATCCACCCCAGTGAGTTTGTAAAAACTTCTGCCTGTTTGGCTTTTCTTCTGTGAACTCAAACTGGGCTGTGCTCAGACAAGATTTGTGTCCTCCCTCAGGAATTCCTGTTTGCTCCCCATGTTAGGAGCATGGGCTAAGGTGAGGTTGTCAAACTTGGAAAATTCCTTGATTTTGAATAACCTCTTCCTGCTCAAAATGAGCTTTAAAGAGTGAGGTTGATGCTGCACAAAGCTGCATTTTTGGATTTGTTTTTTTGTTTGGTTGGTCTGTGGAAACAGTTGATATTTTCCATAATGCAAAGTAAATACTGGAATATATTTGTGTGCAGAAGCCACACCATGCTGCTGCTGAAGCTGTTGAAGTGCTTCATCTTGACATTTTCAGACTAGAAGACAGATGTTACCAAGATGCTTATGGGATGTCCTGTGTTTTTCTTTAATGAGAAACCATTAGCAAGAAAGTGTCCACAGAATGTCTGAACTTAGCTGAAATGGGATTTTTCTTATAGAAGGTGTTTTTATGGAAACTTACAGTTGTTTTTGTATTTTGGCTTTTTTATTTTTTAGCAGTTAATTGACATACTCCTTATTGCACATGCTTTTGATCCTGCCTGTGTGATCAGATCAGAGCATCTTCCCCCAGGACTTCCCTGTGTGCTGCTCTCCTCCACATTCCTGGGATTTTTGCTCTTTGAGATGCTCTCTGAGAGCTGCCTGTCCTTTCCCAAATCTCAGCAGAATTTGTGCTGGCCTGTGAATAAATGTGAGCTGTGTCTTCAGCTGGCTGTAGCCTCGGTGCCAGTGGAAGAGGAGCAGTGCAGGAGGTCTGTGGGCAGAGGCTGGAGCTGGGGAACCCCAAGGACTGTTTGGTTGGGGCTGCTTCTGGAAATCTTGTGCAACAGCACATGGGGATTCTGTCTGTGACCAAGTCTTCTTGCAAAGCCTGTGGTCAGAGATGGGCTGTCTGGGACATTGGGCAACTCAAGTGTTCTGCACTGTTGTAGTTCAGAAAAAAGGGTAAAAAAGGCTATATTGGTGTGCATGGAAAATCTGGTCAGTCTGGTGTCTCTTCTCACTGTGGCTGTGTTGTGCTTCTTCTGTGCTACCCATGAGTGCAGAGTATAGCAGTGATTGTCCATTAATTTCCTGCTGATTGATTGAAAACTTAACTAAGGTGTTACTGCGTAAGTCTGTTTTCACTAAATCAGGAGATTGGCATTAGCAAATTGATATTAAACAAGATTTAAGGCAGCAGCAGCTCCAAGTGCAATCCTTCTGGGAGCAGAAGTTACAGTCTTACAGCCCAGTATGAGGAGCAATGCTGGTCTTAATTTCAGCCCTTCTTATGTTAGAGAGTGAGAAGAGTTGATGGAAAAAACCACCTGAGACCTCAGGGGACAATGTGAAAACCAGTGGAGCTCCCCAGTGAGGGGGGTGGCACAGGAGGAATCAGGGGAAGGTTTGCTCCCTGTTACAACTCATTTTCACTGCACTGTGTGATTGTTCAGAAGTGATGGCCTTTGCAGTGCCACTGAGAGCCCCTCATTTCCCCACAGCTGTGGAGGAAGGGAGATGCAGCTGCAGGGACTGAAGCCCCTGGAATTCTGCTCACACACTCCTGCCAGGGCACTGGCAAAGTGCTGCTGGCCTGGGCAGGCACCATCTGAAATCCACTTGGCTGGCTTGGTATTTCCTGCAAGCATCACAGTGGTGCCTGCAGAAAATAATGCTTTCAGGGTGATATTTAGGGTCCCTTCCAAGCCAAGCCATCATCTGCCTTCATTCAGCCAGTGGTTCAGGAAAATGGCAACTAGAGATCCCCACATTTAAATAAAACTGAGTTTTCTCAGTTATATTTAAATGTTTTCTGTCTTTGCACAGGATGATTTCCCTGAAAGTCAGAGCTATATATGGACCAAACAAAAATCCCTGCTGGATACCCGACTTGCAGACCCGCATCCCCGAGGATGCAGGAGAACCTACATTTCAGTCCTTCTGCTGCAGGTGGCACTCCTGTTCCTTCTCTTTGCACCGTCCCAAATCTGAAGTGATGAGTTATTTGCTATGGTCCAAAGGGCAGCAGAAAAGCCTGACCAAATTTAACTAAACTAGAAGGGCACAAAAAGGATTTTGAACAAAATGTGAGTGGCTTGCTTGCCCTGCCCATCCCTTCTCAATTACTGAGAGCAAATAACTTTCATGTAATGGCTGTGGGGGAGAGGCGTGGAGAGAAATCAGAAAAGTCTTTTTAGCAAAAAACAGCGAGCTTTGGGCAAAAAAAAAAAAAAAAGCAAATGAATTGCACAGTGTTTGCACAAACACGGTGTGTGCTTGGCTGCCTTGGGCTCCGGGGCTGGCCCTGCACTGTCTGGCATTGCAGGCTCTGCCCTGGGGCTCTTTCACATTTAGTGCCCATCCCTTGCTCCCTGCCTTGGAGGGACAGCTCTCCACAGCACCAGAATATCTGCCAGCAGGTCTGGGCAAACTTCTCTAAGCTAGGAGAGAGATTTTCCCTCTGAGCACCATGGCAGTGCTTCCTCTCCCCAGCCTGATGGGCTGGGAGTGCCCAGGAGCCATCACAGGGGTGAGGTCTGTAGGGTGGTCAAGGGCAGCTTTCCCAGTCAAAATCTGGGCAGCCAGACTTCTTCCATTTCCTAAAATCCAGGTGGAGCTTTGTTTTCCCTTGTGAGCTATACTGGGGGAGTGGAGAAAGGCAGCCAGTAGCAATTAGCAGAGCAATGTAATTATCAGGTAATGGAGAGACATGGTGGGGTCTCTTCCCACCACCCCAAAGAAGCCAGAGAGGGAACACAGGGTTTGGGTGGTTTCCACCTGGCCAAAATTGTCCATCAAATCATACTGGGTTAAAAAATAACAATAAAACTTGAAAACTGGGCTGAAGAAGCTGAGATATTTTGAGTTTTTATCCAAGGGAGTGTTAAGAGGTGATCCAGCCACAGCCTGCAGTAACAACAGCAGGCAGAATAGTTTCTTAATCTGAGGGAAAGAATATAAGTAAATTTCAAAGGCTGTAAAGAGAAGCAACATCAATCCAGGTGGGAAATGAGGCATGTGGAACGTGTTCAGTGGCTTCCCTGGGCAGCAACAGGAGGGTGCGAGTGAGATGCATTTCTTGTCTTTGTGCAGCACCATATGCACTAATCTAAAAGGCCCATAAAAGTCTTCCTGCACTTTAGCTTGATTCCATGCAGTACAGGGAGAGTAAACAGAGAGGAAAAGTATATGGATTGAGTTGATGGAAATTTACTTTTGACTGATTGAAACTGAGGTGACATAAAGCAGATGGAATTTTTTCTCACCACTGCTAGCTTAAGGAAATGAAGCCTTTCATGATGATCCAATTTTTTTTTATTAATTTTCGTACAAGGAACACAAAATATTGTGGCTGTGAAGGAGCTGAATACGAAGCAGAAATAAAATATGTACATAAACCAGGATAACTGACAGGCTTAATACATTTTCAATTTATATGTGAATATAGACACAATTCCCCACCTGCATAAACCAACCCCCCCACCCACAGGGTGTGACAAGGGAAGCATAAAATCAAAGTGAAGTGCAGCCCTTGAGCTGCAGGCAGCTCAAGCTGTGGGGTGCTGGCAGGTGCTGTGGGGTGGGATCATTCCTCCCTCTTGCCATGCTCATCCCTGGCACAGCCATCAGACTTGCCAGGACCTGACAGCCCCAAACCTTTGGGCTTTTTGTGCAATTTCTGACGCTCTCCTCATCAGCAGCTTGGATGTTCTGCTGGAATCAGAGAAATTATCGAGGTGAAGGAGTTGATTGTAGTGGCCAGAAGTGTCAGAAAGCAATTTGGAGGCAGAGCTGCTGTGCCCAGGACCGAGCTGTGTCCTTACAGCTCCCAGGTGATCCACAGAGGACACTTCAAGATTGTGCTGAATTGTACCAGGCTCAAGGCAGACCCCCTGTATCTTCAGAGGCACCAGTGTGCCATAAAAAGCACCTTTTACCAGCCCATCCTACTTGCATTTCACCCCAAATTTTTGGCTTACTGACATGAAAACAAAGCAAAACAAAAAAACCCCAAAAAATCCAAACACACAAACAAACAAAAAACCCAAACCAAAAAACCCCCAAACAAACAAACAAACAAAAATAAAACCAAACCCCAAAACAAAACCACAAACAAACAAACAAACAAAAAAAAGGGAGTGAAAGGAAAATAGAATTAAAAGAATTAAAAAGAGAAAAGGAAAAGACTAGACATACAAACACAGAGAAGCAAAACAAGAGAAGGAAAAGATTAACATTTCAGGCACCCACAGCAGTAACCTGCCTGACTCCTGGGATGCCTGGCTGTGCCCAGTGCTGCCTTTTTAATTATTGGCACAATAACCAGCAGCTAATCAGCACCCTGGTGCAGGAGCTCATGCTCACACAGGGGCTGCCCTCTGCCAGGGCATTTTTTTGGGATTTGTTTAGCTGCACCACACAGAGAAACCTCGTTAGGAATTAGATGGGCTCTCCACCAAGGATCAGCTCTGATGAGTGGGTCTTTTCTCTTCTGCTTCAGCTGCTGCAAAGGGCTTCTTGAATTAATGTCATGTAAGCAGCCACAAAAGCCTCTCAGCTCTGTGCTGTCCTTCCCCAAAAGGATGTGTGTGAGACTCCGCTGCCTTACCCCGTGTTTTTCAGCTCAAAATTTGTAAATATTTATCAGATCCTCCCCCAGGGTGAATGTCCTTTTGCTGCTTCCCCCTGGAGTGTTTGGGTGGCTGTAACCTTCTGGGAGGACAGGGCTCTGCTGTGCCTGAGGACAAATATCTCCCAAAAAATGGACCAGGGATTTCCCATGGCTTTTGAGAATTGTCCCAATCTATCCCTTCTCTCGAAATCCTCCCCTGGGTTTCCAGCAGTGCCTCAATCTAGATATTTTCCAGGCTTTTCCAACAGCTTTACAGGAATCCCTGTGCCCAAAAGCTTTCTAAAAAAATCTCCATGACTTCCCAGTTCCTTCCAAGTATCTTTGCATGAGAAGGTTTAGAGCAATATCTCTGATTTTCCAGAAATTCCTCAGTCTGGAGCCTTCCTAGGAATTCACATAATGCTTTTCAGAAATTCCTCAGGATAGAATCTCTCTAGAAATGTTCCTGGTGCATTTAGGCAACTTTCTGCTGCTTTTTATGATTTTAATCCAGCTGCTTTTCAGATTTGTTTTTTGTGACTCAGTAGGGAATTTTCTCACAGCCTTTCCACATGTGCTTTCCAGGAAAATTCGTGTTGCTTTTTGTGAATTCCCCCCATGCATTCTAGGAATTTTCTCATTCCTTTTTAATAATTGTCATCCTACTTTCTAGGAATTCAGTTCATAGAATCATAGGAGCTTTCAGGGTGGAAAAGACCTCTGAGGCCATCAAATCCAGCCATCAACCCAGCACCAGGTTCACCATGAAACCATGTCCTCAAGTGCCACATCCACATAGTTTTTGATCACTTCCAGGGATGGTGACTTCCCTGGATAGTTTGTTCAAACATTTTTCAACCTTTTCTGTGAAATAAAAATTTCCTAATATCTGATCTAAACCTGGTGAGACTTGAGGCTGTTTCCTCTTGGTCCTGTAAATTGGTGCTCTTGGTTGTTTTCCAGAAAATTAAGCTAACAAATTAATTTAATTACTAATTAATTGTGGTTTTCTAGGAATTTTATTGATTTCTTTGAGATTTTCCCACCACTTTCCAGGAATGTATGTGGTGCTTTCCATCATTTGCCTTAGTTTTGTAGGAATTCTCCTCAAAATCACAAAGAGTTTCCCCCAGCTGCTCTCCAGAAGTTTGAGTGGTGCTTTGGGGGAATTTCCCTATTGCTTTCTAGCAATTTTTTCTGTGACTTTCAAGGATTTCCTCTGTTGCTTTATAGACGTTTTCCCACTACTTTCTAAGAATTTTCTCTGCTGCCTCAATTAATACTTGAGGTGAAAACTGTGTCAGCTCCTTTCTGCTCTGGTAGCACGTCCTGGTGCTAATGGGGTCCAAATTAACAGCACACGCCATCTGTGACCATGTAAAACAGACCAGCCAGGCAGGGCAATGGAGTGGAAAGGAAAATATGGCAAGTCTTGCACTTTCACCATGATCATAACTTCATCCTGCTGTTGCCATTTCTGCCTGTGTTATGTCAAAGCTCAGATCTGAGGAGAAACTTCTATGTTTTTAAAAGGCTGGCTGGTTTTTTGGGTTTTTTTTTCCAGTAGAGTAACACTTAAAAGAGTTTTGCAATTAGAATTGCTAATGTTGGAGTGTGGTAAGAGCCAGGCACGATGCAGCCTTTCTGTTTGGCACAGCAGTGATGAATTGTTAGAGAAAGGAACTGATTCACTTTGCTAAATTAGAACTGATGCCACAGGCATTGTGAATGTTAACATCCATGTAATTATGCAAAATATTTGTACTTTTATCTACATTAAGTATAGTACAAGTGTACAAGTCACAGAGGCTGGCAGAGAAAACACCCCCAACTTACCCCAAAAGAAAGTTTCTTATCTCCTTGGTTCCCAGCAAAGTTGTGGTGGCAGGTTTCATACTCTGGAAAGTAAATCTGCTTTCCACAGTGCATAAAACAAAGCAGAATTCAGGGTTTGGGGTCTTGCTTCACTTGTATTCACATACCTGTGGTGAGGACACTGAAATCTTTGCAGCCCTGTAATGCCATTGGATCCTTGCTTTTTCTTTTTATTTGGAGAAAAAGTTAAATCCTGGTAGTCTAAAAACTAAACCATCCCACAATGTTCAGAGCTGCCAAAGGAACTGTAAAAATAACCAAAATATATTATTTCCCTTTCAGCTGTGTAAAGTTTTAATCTGAATTTAATTGCAGTTGGGGGAGTGGAGGTGGTGGTGTTACTATAGAATATTGAAGCTTCAGCTCTTGCCAACTTGAAGGTGACTTCTCAAAGGAAAAACTTTCTTAAGAAGGGTTTCAAGGTCAGTCATACTTATTTTAAACCAAAAAGGCAGCAGTTGAAAAAGATTCAGATCAGCAAAATCCTTGATCCTTCACTTTGGTTTCATAAATTCTTTTTAAAAGACGTTGTCACTTTTTCCTGCTCATTATTTATTGAAGAACCTTCATGCCTATGAGAGATATTTGACTTCTCTATGTTAAAAGTTGTTCAGGTAGCAAATTCTTTGATAGAACAGGCACTTTCCTTCAGCAGGTTGAACCTTGGCTGATGTGTGTGTAAAACCATCTCTTCCTGGGCAGCAAAATCCCCCAGCCCTGTGGGGGATGCTGTTTGTCCATCAAGTGTGAGAAATAAATGACTTTTCATCAATATTAACATGGTTCTGGAGTCAATACCCAATACCTGTGCTTGTTGTCCAGGTTTGAGACAGAAGAATATCCCCATGAAGTTCTTCCAGAGGTGTAAAAATCTGGGCAGTTTGTTCCCCTTTCTACTTTTCTGAGAGACATTGGAGGGGGGTGAGTTTTTAGTGAGTCAAAATGTCTTAGTTAATCTCAAAATGTTTTAGTTAATCTCAAAATGTCTTAGTTAATCTCAAAATATCTTGAGATGCTTTTTCTGCTGTCAGGTTCTGGGCTGGATCTTGCTGTAGATAGGGGTTGGTGTTTCCTTCAACACTCTGAGTTTTAAGGGTGTTTTCCTCAATAAAGTGAGTACAAGAGCAGTGCCACAGGGTTCAGGGCAGATCCTGTACCAGCAGAGAGCTGGGGGAAAGGAATGTCTGCTGCTGCCTGAGACAGAATCAGGATTTAGCCCTTACAGGTTCCAGGTTTGTTGCTGGTTTGTTTTCAAAAAGAGAAAGCAAGAAATCAGTGATTCCGAAAGCCAGCCTGTTGTAAGCCAGTAAAGCTGCATCCAGCACATCTCCTAATCCACCTCATTCACAAAACCACCAGCTAATCCCTTCTGCTGCTTGTGATGATCTACGAAGCTTCAAAGCAGCTCCTTTTTCAGAGGCACATTAAGCAGAATTGGTTCTGCTGTGGGTGCTTCACTGCAGCTGGGCTCAGGGAGAATCTGCAGCCAGGAGCAGCCAGGGACCATCAGAGCTGTTTGCTGTCCCCCCTCACGAGGGACAGGGTCAGAGCAGGTGTCCCCATGGCCATGGCTGATGCTCAAGGCTCTGCAAGCATGGCTCATGTGCTGGCAGAATTAATTCTTCTTTTCCCAAGTTCCTCCTCATCACTTTCTGTGTTATGTGAGGGTTTGTGACAGGGCGAGTGACAGGTGCTGCCCCAAAGAGGGATGGTCAGGGACAGATTTCAGATCAGCTCTGTCACAGCAGGAACTGGGATTGTACCCTTCCCTAGAACTGTCCAGACAACTCACAGTGATCAGTCTGAGCCCCATCTCTAATGGATAAACAGATTTTATTTGCTGTTCTGCTGAGAGTCTGACTGGAACACTCTGCAAGTGATTGCTCAGGTGGATCTCAGCCCCAGAGCTGCAGTACCAACGTCTGTGTGTGCACAGGCACGTGCAAGGTGCTGGCTTGTCATGCAGAGGCATTTTATCCTGTTGAGAGAAGGAAAAATCTTTCCTTAAAATAACCCAAAGAACCTAAACCCCAGCCTTCCCAACTCCTGTGTCATGGTTTTACCCCAGCCCCACTCACAGCCACTCATCCCTCCTCCAGTGGGATAGGGGAGAGAATCAGAAGGGTCAAAGGCAAAAAACTCATATGTCAGACAAAAACCCATTTAATAGGCAAAACAAGAGCTGGGCAGGCAAGCAAGGCAAGACAAGGAATCCTTTAATCAGTTCCCATGGGCAGGCAGGAGTTCAGCCATCCCCAGGAAAGCTGAGATCCATCACAGGTAACAGTGGCTGGGGCTGAGGTATAATGTAATATGTTTTTACAAGTTATCTAACAACTATTTTATTTTTTTTTATGTTCCCCAGATCAGATCCACTCCTCCCTCAGGGCACTGGATGCTGGTTGAGCATGGGGAGGGCAGCAGTGTGAGTTCACCATCAGATGGGATGTAAGTCAAGAAGAAGATCTGTTTGCAGCTGGGTGAGACATTGTTCCTCAGATCTGTTTTCTCCTTCTTGGTTCATTTTCTGGGAAACAAGAGCTAAAGTGGAAGGAAGTGGTTTCCAGCTGCTGCTTTCAAGCCTGACAAGCAACTGCAGCTGCTGGTGGTATAGGAGGGTCCACAGTGAAAATCTTGGAGTGCTGATTATCCCAGTTTTAACCAAGATATCTGCCTTTTAAGCTAGAAGATACACAAAGATTTAGCTTGGGAGCAGTCTCTGAAATTGTTTGTAATTCTTTCTTATGCTGTGTCTCGATGAAATATTTTGTCAGTCATGAAATGTATTCCCAATCCCAGAGAACTGCTGAGAGAGAAAGAAGCAGTTTGTATGTGATCACAAACCAGCAGTTCCCTCAGACTTTGCTGGATATTTACAGCTCTCCTTCTCAGGAGCTTCTGCTTTCAAAAGGAGTCAAGATGCACAAGAAAAATATTTTCTCTGTCTCCTACATTGATTGGGCCAGCACAGGAGAGGCAGAAGACTGAGCTAAGCAGTGGCTGCTGTAGCTGGGAGGTGTTTGGTCAGGATCTGACCAGAACTGAGGATCACAAATAGCTCCAGCTCTGGGATGAGACTCAGGCTGGGCACTGCCAGACTCCTGTGTCAACACTGCAGAGGCAACAATAAGGAGAGACTACCACAGGGAGCAAGCTCTGGCAACAATCCCCCCAGTGGGACTTTCTGAGCTGTTAGAGGAAGAAGGAGCAGCTAATTGGAGCATTATTTTTCTAACAGAACCTCACATTTTGCTCTCGGTTACATGTCAGCAGCTACACTAAAATAATTGGAATAACACCTCCAGCAGCAGAGGTTCAGATACCATGGTGATGAGTGCTAATAGAGAGACTGGTTAGATGAAGCAGGATGCAGAGATGACAGATTGGTTCAGTGAAATGTATTTTACAAGCCAGAAGGATTTTCACCTGTGGCTTTCTTTTCAACCAAACACTAAACCAGATATCCTTTGCAGTCTTCTTCCTAGACAGGTGCTCGTTTGCAGAAATTTTACATTTGCTGTACTAATGATCAGAGATCCAAATTCTCTTTTGTTTGAAGTCAACAGAAATTTTGCAGCTATAAATTGTGGCCTGGTTATGAAATCTTACTTATTTCTGGAAATGCAGACAATATACACTTCTCTACCACATCTGCTATATGATTTGAAAGAATTTTTTATGTGATACTTTTAAAGATGTGCAGGTCATGAGTTTTCAGAGTAGCCTAATGAGACCTGGATGCTGTTTCTGAAACATGGCTAGAAAATCTGTAGGTAAACCTAGGCAGCATGTCTATAAATGTTTCATTGCTATGAATATTTGCTGAAGATCTGTTCCCCAGGCACTAATTACAGGCGATAGAAACTGATTTTTAAAATTCTCTTTTATATTTTTACCCAGGTAACAATTAGGTAAGATTAACAAAACTGTTCTTGACTTTGATTTTTCTTTTCTTTTCTCTTTTAAAAACATATGGAGACAATGATTAGGGAGTTTAAGTGATTAAAACCTCTGATCTTTCCACAACAGGCAAAAGTTGATGGCAACTTTATTCTCTGAACTGTATCTCAGGTAAATTAATGGGTCCATGAGGGAACTGAGCTGATGTGCCCAAAGAAGAAATCAAAGTGCAGTAAAGGCAGTCACTGTATGCCTACCAAAATGTAGGAAAATCCCCTCAGTGAGGGACTTGGCCTTCCCAAAGTCTGTGTGAATCTCTTGGCAGTTTAAAGGGAGCTGGTTTGCCCCTCACTGCAACATTTCCTCACTGTGTCCTCTGAAATAAGGGAGCTAAGTTATCTGGAACAAGAGCTTCTCCACCTCCTCCCTCCATTCCTGCTCTCAGAGCTGGCATCTTCCATCCCTTGCTCACCCAGCACCACTCACACTGCCTGACGAAGCTCTGCATCCTCACTGACAGGTTCCTGAGCCCACCAATGCTTGTAAGATTGCTTGTGTGAACACTTGCTTGCAACTGCTCTTAAGTGCTAATGGAGCTGTTCAGCCATTAAAATGCCACCTGCACTGAAATGCAACACTGTGCTGAGTCGTGATCATCCTCAACTGGCTTTGTTTAGGGAGCTCTGGGGGGAGAAGTGAAGTGCTCTGCTTTCAGAGAGCTGAAGAGCAGATCAAAAGCTCTGCTCAGTGCAGAGGTGTTGATGCTCATCCAGAAAATGGAAGCGTTGACCTGTACATCAAAGCAACCTGCATGAGTTTTCAGAAACCAAAGTTCAGCTTTATAAGAGGGATTATCCCTCTCTTTCTAGCAGTGAACAGAAGTTAAAGTTGCTGCTTGATGGGTTTTAGATGACAGCTAAAATTATATGGTCTGACAGGCTTCCTGCTTAAGGTAGAAGGTCAGCTTCCTCCATGGTATCAGGAATCATTCATTTTATACCGGTTCTGGATAAATAGAGGTTTCTTTTATAAGTTTCAGCCAGACTGCAGTATAAAAGCCTGTAGACAGACATGGGGAAGCAGATTGTTTCTTCCTAGGTGTCTCAAAACTCAATACAAGCTGCAAGACTCCAGCAAAAACAACTGCTGTAGGTATCTTCTAGTGATGACACGTGGGTTCTGCTTCTTTTCTTCTTTCCCTGAGCTTCTGCTTTTCCCACATTTTGTCTAAGCCTTTTCGATAAACAACTTCTGATATGTAGGATGCAAATAGAAGAGTTCTGTGATGACCTCTGCAAGAGGGCTGCAAAAGTGCATTTCTCCTAAAATGACAGATACTGGACCAGAACTAGAAAAGGATTCAGTATTCAGGTTATCTGAAGCTTCTTTGAGTTAATTATTTCAGTAGATATTAGTGAAGAATGTCCCATGAAATGCATTAATCCCAGAACAGAGATACTAAATGGCTTATATGGAACTGTTCTAAGCACACGTTTTCCTGAACCTTGGCTTCATGCATTTGTCCCAAAGTCAATTTTCTCAAACAGTTTGCTATGCCTAATTTTATCAAAAGACTGAAAATTTGCAAGTCTGGATGGAGTTCCATTTTGCAGTGAGAAAGCAGAAGTGCTGGTTCTTTGCTGAACATGAAATGTTTCCCCCTCCAAGGGAGCTCCTCCATGTCTGTGCCTGGCAGTGGCTGCCCTGGCAGGTGAGTGTGAGGTATTGGCAGAGACAAGCACTTTCAGGGCCCTGAATGGAGAAGTTCTGCTCTTTTGTCCTGCCTAACCATATGTCAGGTGTTAATTCTGCCTTGGAGGTGACTCAGATCTCTCTTAATTCTTGGGCTGGAGCAAGGTGAACTCACTTGGATGAGCCTCAGGATTAGGATCTGTATAACCAGAGTCATCCCCATGTGCTGCTCCTCACAGTGGTTTCATGTGTAGCCAGGGGGTGGAAAAATGCTGGTTCCACATTTAATTCATGTTACTTGCTTGCCTTTATCATTTTGGAAAGCAACTGCTTGCATCTCAGAGTGTCTGACCCGATGGCTGTAGAATCTACTGCAGGGAATGTCAAATCAACCTCTCCAAACTTCTGCCAGTTAGAGGGAAAATAATCAGAGGAATACATCTGTCAGCCTCTCGCCAGCTGAACATCTAGGAAATACAAAGTGGTCCCAGAAAAGTTGGTGCACTGAGGCATTTTAGCAACTATTTGCTAAGCAAACAGTGGTAATTAACAGGGACCTGGAGAACATTGCCTGTCAGGTGCTCCCTGAGCCTGGCATCTCATTACCCAGTGTGCAAGGCAGGGCTGTGTTTGCTCCTCAGTGTCAGCTCCCACCTTGGGAAGGGCTCCAGGGAGAAACCAGAAGCAGTGCAGGGACATTTGATGCAGAAAGGCAGAACAAAGCAGTCCTGGATGGGGCACCTCCTGCACCCATGATTTTGGACTCATCTCCTCAAATTGTCTTTCTTCTGGGGAAAGTTCCAAGTTTCTTAGAGACAGGAGCTGAACCCAAGCTAGTGTTCAATTCTCCATAAAAACTCTACTGAAAAGAGCTGCTTTGTCCTACTACTGCTGTGCTACAAATTTATTTTCTTTCCTTTGGAACGAGCTAACTCTGAATGCTGGAGGCCTGCAGCTTTACCCCTGTTTGAGAACTCGTGGTTGTTTCAGGGATCTATATGTGTGTGTGTGTGTTGTTGTAGTTGACTCCTTGCTTCCTCACTTCTCCCCAGCACAAGGGCACAGAGAATCCTCCACCTGCCAGAGGGGGAAAGGAAACAGCAGCTCAAGAGGGATTGATGTTGGATGTTGCTCCAACATTGCATTAATTCTATATGTATATTGTCTGCTGTGTTTAACTTTTACTCTCAGTATTAAGAAGGAAGGAAAGGAACTGTCTTTCCAGGGAGACATTCCATAAAATTTTATCCTTCTGTGCATGAAAGTTAGGCTAGCCAAGCAAAATACCAATTCTCATCACAATGGTGATATTTGCCTGTCCTCTATCCCTGTTATCCCATGTTGACACTGCCTCCACATTTGCCATGCAGCAGCAGATGTCAAGGCTTCAGTAATAATTAGCAGCAGTCAGAGTGTTTCTTCCAAAGACTCAAAACTTGCTTATCTCTAAAGATGAAGACCTGGAGGTCCAGGCCTCCAAGCATTGCCTCTGGCTTTTTGTGTGACAGGATTCATCCATCTGCTGGGGATTCACTGAGCACATCACAGACAATGAATACCACAGGGCAGGAGGCAATCTGAGTGAGAGCTGAGTGTCTTGGTAGCCCAGTCTTCCTCTTGCCAGACTCCCAGCCTGGTGTTTCTTTGCATGAGTGGGAAATATTCCTGGTCCCCAGGAGTGTTGCTCCCTTCGGGGGGGACAGAGGAGTCTGTGGCTTCCCACCCCCTGCAGAACTGACTGCAAATCCTCAATTTAGGCTGGGTAAAGTTGAATTTAAATGGAGCATTTGCTGAAGGGATGCTGAAGCATCCTGCTTTAGCTCCTCCCTTTGCCCCTGGTGAGCCCTCTCACCCTGAGGGAAATCCTGGCAGGGATCTGTCGGGATGTCAGAGGCTCTGGCTGCCAGCTCCCCACCCAGCAGAGCCAGGACTGGCTTCCCCTCTCAGGCAAACTGGGACCTAATCCATCCCATTTTCCACAATGACTGTAATCCCAGTACTGTTTATTCAAGCATGGAAGTGCTACAATTAGAGCCAAGGGCTTTAAACATCCAAATGATGCCACTGGCAGAGCTTGTGCTCCAATGAGTGAGCTGCCAGCACCTCCTGTGTGATTTGTGCAGCCTTTTCCCAGCCCAGAACTGAAGTGCCTCAGTGTGGTCTGGAACCCAAGTGGATGAAAGGTCTTTTCCAGCCTCACCTCTGACTTCCATGTGCTCCCCACACTCCTCCAGCACACCTTGTCTTTGGGCTTGAAACGCCTGGCATGGCTGAAGGGACCTTCTTTATCTTCTGACATTTTTAAACTCTCACTCTAGCAGAACAATCTTCCATCTGAATTCTGGGTGAAGTCCTGAATCCTCCTCCTGAATGCCAGAAAAGGAAAAGCTTAAATTCCTCTGGAAGTCCTTCTTTTTAATTATTTTTCACTCCTCTGCTGCCTTTTCCACTACAAGGAGTGAGACTCCAGGAGACTCCACTTGGCTCCTGGGGTTGAGGGAAGACAGAGGAATTGCCACTAAAGCCATGCACTGTGCTTAATTTCTCATGGATATGATAAATTCCAACAGCTAGAAATCTTGAGGAGTGTAGAAAAACCCAAGGTGAGAAATCACAGCCTACTAGATTTTGCAGTTCAGCGAGGATCATTTAGAATGGGCCATTTATCTAACTGCAGCCAACTGAGCATTTCACAGGATCATTACATACGACTTAATCCCTGCACACAGCAAACCCAAATAAGCCGGGACAGTTCCAGTGTCACTCCACTGCCAAATCCTCCAGGGAGTGCATTCTTTTCTGGGTCTGACCAGAGCAATTGCTTCTGGATTTGCTGGAGTGTTCCTGGATTTGCAGCCTAGGCATTGGCACCATGGCATTTAAGGTTTCTGTTCAGGTGCAGGTGCTGACAGTAAATATAATAACAAAATAACAACACCCTGAAGTCCTAAGTGCTCTCAAAACTGAGTAATTGCTGTCAGGCATCTGCTGGAGTCCATGTGACTTTACAGCAGCTTGGCTGTGACTTCTGGTGCACAACACCAAAGTTCTTGCAGCCTCAGCTCAGCTCTGCATCTGATGGAGGAACTCTTTCTCAGTGGTCCCAAGCATGCTGCATTTTTTCCTGTTGCATCCAGGTTTCTGCTGCAGGCCAAAGATGTAAGATATGCAGGAGAGCTCTGGGCTGGGCTGGGCAACATGTTCCTCACCTAATTATGGTTCACGTGGTAGATGAAACTGTAAAAAGACAAGTCCTTCTTTAATATGCAGTAAGGGGTCACTTTATAGAGGCCATGCAGTGTTAATGGAATTTATCAGCTTAAAAATGTTTTTTAATTGCAAATAACTCAACTGTAATTTATTAAATTGTTTACCCTGAATTGCCTGACATCCCCATTCCTGCACCCTCTAAGGCTTATCATAAACTCCTCCTGGCAGCTCTCGTGCAAAGCAGGAATGAGAGTACAATTCAGTAGCTCTCAGATGGGGATGATACTTCTTGTTATAATTAATTAATTTATTTATTTTTAGCCTTTCCCTTTTGGCCCTGGTGGCTGTTTTACCCATGTGTTTCTCGGGAAGGGAGTGGCCCACATCAACTCTCCTGAGCCAAATCTGCCCACGGTTGACTCTGGATCCAAACTGTCAATCACATCATGCCAAACTTTGGCCCTTTCACATTTTTTCACAGTTTTCAACAGTATTGCTGCCTTTAAGGCAAAAAGGAGCTCACATTCCCATTCACTCTTCACTAGATTTAGCTACTATCTGAACAAAGATAGGGATTCATGGAAAATAGAAAGAATAACACCTTTTTATTTTCAGATATTAAGATGGATCATTATTCCTCCTGATGTGTTAGCTGCCTCCTGATGTGTTAAGCTGCCTGTTCTTTCTCTTAAAAACAGGAGTGAAAATCTATCTGTGGACAAAACACCTACTGATTTCAGTGGGGGCTGACTGCACTTGCTCTAGGGTTGCAGAGCTTTCAATATTTCTGCTGTTGTTTTTGCTTTCTTCCATCATCTTCTTAGAGAATGGAAGAAGTATGGCAGTGGGCATGTCTTAAAATGCTGTGGATAATGGAGGCATCCTCACATCAGGAACAAATGACATCTCCAAACCCCAGACAGACACTTGTTAGGTGCTACAAAGTGAGAGGGAAAGAAGTGACAATCAAGGTCCATCGGTCCCTGCAGGAAGCTGGTGCTTGTGCCTGCCCATCTCTCACCCTGGGACCCTCAGGTCCCACCAGCTTCCATCTGGCTCATCATGCTCCTGCCTCTCTGTGATACAAGTTCTATCTGTAGGGTCCTTGTCCTGCAAAAATGGGAAAAATCACCCCAGGTTTCCCCTTGGCACATTGTACTCATCAGGTTTGTCCCACTCAAGTATTTGATTTAATGGATGTGGAAAAGGTTTGAGGTCCAGAAGTCAATGCAGAAAACAGAAAAGAGGAAAAAGGCAGAAACCAGGAAAACAATCCCTTGATTCTTCTGTTCTTGGCTGCTCTGCCTGGTCTGCTCATTTGGGAGGGGAGCAATGACCCAGCAGCCAAAGTGGGACAGGATTTGAACCAGCCTGGTGTCTTAAGTGTTTCACCTGGTTCAGCTGAAGTCAATTTCTTTAAACCATCACTGTATCTTTCTGCTTTTGCCTTCAGTTTTTCTGATAGAAGACAGGATAAAGGGCAACTTCTCACTTGAAACATCCTGGCTTCACCTCATCATGCAGAGCCTACACAGGTGTCAGTCTTACCAAGGAACCTGATGCTGCTCTTCCCACAGAGAAATCTCTGGATGCAGGGTTTCCATTGAGGCACTGCTAAAAAAACCCCAAATAACCCATTCCCCACCTGGCTGGCAGCGCTGTGCACTGTCACACTGGGAATATCACAAAAGTGACCATTATAAAAGCCAGTGTGAGAAGTGAGCTAAACCAGGCTCAGCAGCGTGGGCTCCAAGAGGAGCAGCAATCTCTGCCCTCTCCTGGAACTGGGCAGGACTCTGGTGTTGCTCTGGCAATGAATGAAAAAGAAAAGAGCATTTTTAAGCTCTTCCAGCTGCAGCAGCGAGGAGCTGTGTGAGAAATGCTGCAGCCAGCCCAGAACAGCCCAGCCCAGCCCAGGCCAAGCTGCCTGCTCTGCTTTGGGCTTCTCCCAAGCCTCTCCTGCCTCTTGTTTTCCTGCCACACCTCCCCTGTCCCAGCCTCAGGAGCTACTGAATGCAGTTCAGGAATCCACCCAGGTTTATTTGTGCCCTGCTGGTGTTGGGAAGGTGCTCAGCAGTGTGAGAGCCTCAGAGCCTGGCATGCAGAGCTGTGACAGCAGCAGCACTGGGGCTCAGCTGCAGCCACAGCCAAAGCTGGTGTCTCAGCCTAGGGGGAGGAAAAAGGCCCACAAAACATTAATTTAATGTCATGCTAAAGGCCACTGCTGGTGAGGAGCCCTCAGTGCAGAGCCCATTCCAGCACCAGGCAGGGACAGCTCATTCTGCAGCCTGGCTATAAAGAATTAATTTGAAATCAGGATGTGGCCTTTCTATCTCCCGATTTCTTTGTCCCATCATTACCTTTAAGCAGCAGCTCATTGTATTTTAGGTGGCAGAAAATGAGTGTGGCAGGGGTGAAGTGCTGTCACCTGGCACTGCTGGCACGTGCCACGTGCAGATCACACAGGCTGTGCTGGGACACTGCACAGCCTGGTGTTTGCTAGGAACTGGATCTTTGTTTTAAACTTTATTAGTGTGCAGCTCATCATGCACGCTGCTAAATGTCTTCTTGCCACAGGAACAGCACTCCTGTGTCCCCTGCTGTCACCCCAGGCAGGGCTGCGCTGCCTGTTTGTGTTTCCTTTGACTGCTAAACTGCTCATTGAAAATTAATTCATAAATAATTCATTGGATGCTGCACCCTGTGCTTTAAAGTTCATCGTGTAGGTGGTGGGTTGTGGGTTTCCTTAGAAGTGGCAATGCTTTTCTCCTTTCGTTTTCCTGTGTTAATCTTGTGTGTGTGCAGAGCTCCCACTGCAGCCTGTTGGTTCTGCTATAGATGTTTTAATGTCTTTCTGGCAGATGATAATTATCCTCAAATTTAGTTACTGTGGTTCAGGATTATTGTGTTGCAAAAACTCTCTTTTGAGCGACTGGGGTTTATTGTAATACTCAAATGATTTTTGGGAGTAGTTACAACTGACAGAAATATAACAAATTATCCAGAAGTGCACCTCCCCTGTCCCATGCATACACACATATGCACTCACACTTCCCAGTCAGTCATTTATTAGTCCTAAACCTGATGATGCTGGACAGCAATGAGAAGTTTTTCATCTCCCTGGTTTCCCAAGGGAGGTTTTGGTTTTTTGGGTGGGCCTTACAGCAAACTTGGCTCTCTCTGGGACCAGTGTCACCTCTAACACTGCTTATTTCAGCTCTGGGGGCCTCCTTAGTTTGTTCCCAGAAAAGCATTAAACCCTGTACAAATAGGTAAAATATGCAAAAAGGGCTTTGTTTTTTATTTTGTTGTTTGTTTTTTTTCTTGTCTTCCCAATCTGGCAAAGCAGATGCAAGACCAACATCCAGTGGTTAAATCCCATCTCAGTCATGTGCAGCATCCTTGGGGCTCTCAGCTGCTGAACTCAAGTTGCAGGTAGAGTTTAGGCCAAGCAATGTATTTTTTTTTGTTTTAAAACATGCTGAATTACCAAGCAGCACTGCAGTCTTACTGCCCCCCGTGTACTTGTGGGTTCTGCTGGCATTTAAAATATTCCAGTTTCACAGCCTGGGTAGGGGGTGGCACGGGAATAGGGCTCTCAGGGGATCATTTAGGCTGGAAAAAACCTCTAAAATCACCAAGTCCCACCATGACCCAGCAGTGCCAGGTCCAGGCAGTGTGCAGGGAGGAGAGGGGGGAATGGGGGCTCCAGGGGGGAGCCTGGGCTGGTGCCAGCTCTGCTGCAGTGAGGGGAGCACAAAACCAGATCAGGGAGGTCATTCCAGAGATATCAGTGGTGCTTTGTGCCTCTCCCCTCCCTCCATGCACCCAGGGAATGCAGCCAAGCAGATGGGGAGTGAATTCCTCAGTGAGGAGGCTGTGGGCTGCTTTTCTGCCTGCACTGCTGTGCTGCTCAGGAGACTGAAAGCCAAGCCCAGAAACAGGGGAAAAAATGCCCATGTAGGTGGGAAAGGGGAAATACCAGAGCTGGTGATACACAGGCCTGGTTGTGTGATGGCCTGAAGCAGAGCTGTTATGTGCAGAGCTATTCACAAACCCCAATTTTAATAAGTGCAGATCATATCAGTAATGTAGATTACAATAGTCCAATAGTGTGAATCAAATATTTAAAGACTACTTACATTCTGCTTTTTATCCTGAAATGACTGCAGAAAAGAGCCAAGTTCTTGCTGCTGGCTTGACTTCATGCTTTTTCTCTATTAAATGAGGCCATATAATTTTCCTCTGGGATGCATTTGGCACTGGAGCTATTTAGGTCTGAACCTTCATCACTAAATTGAGGAAGATTTTTCAGTTCAGTTTAAGGAGAGAAGAATCAAGGTCATAGCACTGGAGAAAAACTGTTAAAAACAGATAGTTCTCCTTGCTGATTTTCTGGCCACTGTTCATAAAAATAAAAAATAATCACCCAGATTTAACAACTGAACTTCAGCAGCAGCAACTTCTCTGTACTGAACTCAGATGAAAAATATGAAAAGCCAGCTGCACATAAAATTTTAAGCTGTGGAAGTTATCATTTTACAGAGTATGAAATGGACTCATTTTATCTTAATGATTCTTTATTTGGTAATTATTTTTTGTTTATCTTGGCTATTTAGGATTAAAAAAAAAGAGGAAACAATTAATCACCTGTAGGGGTAGAAAAGAAAGCAAGAAAAATTTGGGAAGCACTTCTTAAAAAGTGAAGGGCAAGATACTTGGGAGGAAATTACATTTTGAGAAGATTTTCACAGGAGCTGATTTTGGAAGCCAAATCCTGTTTTTGGCTTCCCAGACGTAAAGAATGGTGCAGATGCTGCTGCTGCTGCTGAGTACCACCCATCATTTCTGGCATGGGGCACTGCAGACACGCTGCTGTTGTGCTGTTCTGCTGAACTCCCCAGTGCTGAAACCCAGCCCATGGAGAGGCAGGTGCTGAGGAGCTCCCAGGGCTGGGAACCTCCTGCCAAAATGCTTCCTGGTGGGGGTTAATTAATGAATTATTTCATTGTCACTTTGCTGGAAATTCCAAATTCAGGCCAACAACTGCAGCTGACGTTCAGCTGAAAGATGTCTCTTTTTAAAAATATTTTTTAAAGGACAAATAGCCCAAGACCCAGTGAGGGACCAGAAGACTGTGTGTGCCCACCCAGCAGAACTGAGGGATTTATGTGGAGCCTGGTGAACAGCAGCCCCTGCAAACTGGAAAACAAGTGTTCCTCCAGCTTGGATTCTGGCTGTGTCCCAGCAGGGACTGGGCTTTTCCTCTGAGGGGCTTGGAAAGCACAAACAACTTTCCACCCGGATTGAAATCTTGCAATTTGTTCAGATAATGAGCCTCAATCAATGCTCTCATTTACTGACAAAATCCAGGGTGAACAAATTCATATTTAAAACCCAGCTCCTGCAAAATGCCCTCAGAAGTGATTGCCTGGCATGTGCAGAGTCACCAATGAGCAGCTGATTAGTTGGCCAATTAAAACAAAACTGATGGATCATTAAAGCAGCCAGAGGCTGCTAAAAAGAAAGCCAAAATGCTTTCTGTGACTTGCTCCAGAGGCTGCTGGTTTTAGGGTTTAATTTTATTTTTAAATTAATATTTTTTCCCAGACACTGGAGCTCCTGCTCCCTCCACTGTGTGCAGGTGGGGATCTGCTCCTGGATGTGTGCACCCAGCTCTGGTGACTCTTGGAAAACCCTGAGCTCCTGCTGGTTTGGAGCTCAGGCAGCAGCAGATCCTCTGCAGCAGAAAGTGCTGCCTTTTGAGAGGTTTGTGATGCTCAGGCAGGACCTCAGTGCCTGCAGCAGGTCTTGGCTGTGAGTCTCTAATGCCAGGACAAGGGTGAGAAAATCTACAAATATAAGAAAGACTCAACTTCCCCCAAAGACAAAATAATTTGTTTTGTTGATTCAGGTTTTCTTCCAACAGCAATTCACAGAAATTCTCATTCCATCTTCTACAGCATTTTTGGCATAAATACATCCAGGTTCTTGCTCCTGTGAAACAGATCACTGCAGTGATCAACAAAATAACCCCAACATCTCTTTCCTTCTTAACAATCATTATTTTATTAATATATTTTACAAGATTGCAGTTGAAATCATTTAAATACAAACTTTTTTTTTTTTATACAGAAAGTGTAATAAAGTTAAAATAGTTCCTTGTGTAATTCATAGCATTATTGCAATGCTTACAAAATTTTGCATAGAGTGTGCAAGGATTGATGTTATTTGATACAAAAAAGCTTTATATTTTCCCACACAACCACACACATACATAAATTAAAAAGAAAAAAAAGCCAAACAAATCTGAATTTCGTCATGAGAACTGTGGTAAGACTTTAAATTCATTTTGTCCTGTTTACACGATCAAGGTCGTTGGTGGTTTTCAGAGTAGAGGTCAGACAAGGTGTTTTCCCATCCCAGACGAAAACTGCTGTAGCACAGGGGTCATGCCTTTTCTGCTGCTGCTGTAGATGAACGAGGTTTCCTTTGACTCTCACTGAATGTTTTGCTGCTGGCTCTACATATATGGAGCTTTTTTGGGTGAATATTGACAACTCTATTGGCATTTGCTCACAGGGAAACTAATTCAAATACAGGGTGGGAAAAAACAAACAAAGCCACAAGCAAAATCCAGATCCAGCAGGTCAGTCCCTTCCCTGCTCCCAAACCACCACACAGGGCAGATCCAAGGTCTGGTCACAGCTCAGGGAAGCTCTGGCCTAGGGAGGAATCAGGAGTGGATGCTGTCCACTTAGCCCTTCTCTGACAAACACAGTGGACACTGATTGCTCAGATCTGCCCTTTCTCAGGCTTCTGGCACACTCTTACTCTGCAGGATTTGTTCATGTTCACTCACTCTGATAACCCACAAAAAGGGACAAGAGAGTGGATTCCTCCAGCAGTGCCTGCCCTCAGGAGTTACTGCTCTCAAGGTGGCCAAAGGCTTGTGAGAACAGCATCATTTATCCCACTCAGGCTGCAGGTACACATCACCTTGTGCCATCTGCAGAGCCACTAAAGCTGCCAAAGTGTCTCTTTATCCGTGACAGAGTGCACAGGGCTGGGGAGGACCCAGCTGAAGACAAAATCATCAGGCTGTGGTTTGGTGTGGGAGGTCACTCCCTGCCCTAAGGCAGCCACCCTGGAGAGATCCAGCCCTGGTGTGGGGGCCTGGTGGGCTCTGCAGCTAAGGGAGTGTGGGAGAAGCTCTAACAGCAATATTTTTTTTTTCAGCTACAATCCAAGCTTCAGCAAAAATAGCACCACCCACAAATAATTGCTCTCTTGCTCTCCAGAGTGAGCCTGCCTCAAGATGTTTCAAGGACTCCATTATGAGGAAATTTTTGAAAGACCAAAGGACATACATTGCTTTAGAAAGAGATAATGCATTTAGCAGGAAAGGTTTCGGAGGGCTCTATCTCCTATCAGTGGTTAAGCCTTTGAATGGGGAAAAAAATGTAAGAGTACAATGCAATTTAAAATTCCTGTTACATGCAAAGATGCACATGACTAGTGCTTTGCAATGGGCCTGTTCCTATAACGACAAATATACTAGAAATGGTAAAACTTTCCATTTGGGTAGGACCCGGTGAGAGGCTCCAAAGAGCCCTTTTTAATCTCAAGAGAAGACTGTTTAGCTAAAGCTGCATGTTTTTATCTGAAGCATTTGGTGGCACAATGTAAATGTAACATTTTCACAGAAATCGCTCCTGATATTTTCCCTTCCTGGTGGAAAGTTTCAACCAAACTAAATGAGGCAAACATACAATTACATATCATTTCACAGTGGATTTATCCCTCCTGTTCTTTAATCCCTGTTAGAAGCCAACAAAAGCTCCATCCATGGAGATCAGCTGCCTCAAAGGAAACCTGAAACAGGCAGCTCACCACCCTGACTGGTGGCACCAAATCCCAGCCACCACAGGGCTTCCAGCTGCAAGAAGGTGAGACATTTCCTGGGAGAGACACCAGTGCTAACTTTGCTGCAGGAACGACACTTGTAGCAAATTAATTTTTAAGGGACTTGCACCTCTAGTTTAAAGTGATTTGGATGGGAAATCTCAGTGGGGCACTCTTGATTGTATTTCCTTCTTCGTTGCAGATAAAAATCCTGCAGCTTTAAATATCCATCTTCCCTGTGTTCTTTATACGTGTGTCGCTTTTCACAAGGGCACAATACAATTCAAGTGGCAGGACAAGAGAGGCTGAAATGATAAAGCCTCAGGGCTGGATGTGCATAACCAGGGGCCTCTCAACCACAGCAGACTTAAAAGCTTTCTAAATACAAGCTATTCACTATAATTTCCATCCAAGCCCCAAGCCACTGTGGTTATTGTGGATGGAAACAACACCCCAGCAATCTTGAACAGCCCGAGCTCTAAGTGGTTTCAGTGACAGTAATTCCACTGAGCTCCATGAAAAGATCAAGCATAATTGCCACCATATTTAGTAAAATGGATGTTATTAATTTAAAGTATAATAGTGCAAAGGGACAGAGACGTTGACTGCATTACTGTGATTAGGGTGATGTCTCTCCCCATTTCTTCCCCTTCCCTCCTACCTGCCTTGTTTAATTCACTCCACTCTTGCTTGAATAACCTCAGCACCACGTCAGTGTTTAACCCTGCTCCACTCACAGCCATAAACTTGGCTACATCAGCTGTGAATACACAGCAACTGCCAGGCAGAATTTACCTGGAAGTCCCAGTTTTATGGCCATGCCACTGCTACATGCAGGTTTTGGGGGCTGCTGGATTTGGGAGCAGGATACCAGCTACCAAAACATTACACAGCAATTTCAGAGCTGAGGGAAAAAAAGGTTAAAATGGGGGAAAGGGAACAGTTGCCAGGATCACATTCCTGAGCAGCCAGGGCAATAAAAAGGCTGGTATTTTCATATTCAAAAAGCACCAAAGCAGTGCTTGGCAAAGCCTGGCAGGAACATGCCCTGTGCTTGCTGGGGTGAATTCTGGATGATGACATTTCAAAATTTAAAATGTCAGCCATAAAAAAGAGCACAGCCTCTAACTTTTCTTTCTTTTTTTTTTTTTTTTTTTTAATTTTTTTTTTTACTGTAGGTATGTCTAAAATGAAATCATTGCAGCAGTTACTGTTCTCCACTGGAGCTGCTGCCCTGCTAATGCTCAAGTGAACAGCTGGCACCATTTACTCAGTTTATTTATACTTCCAGCCCAGGATGATGTCTTTAAGCTTTCTGGGCTATTTCTCCACATTTCAGATTTCAGGTAACCTTGCCCTCTGCACACATTTCAAGATTTTTCACGTTATTTCCTCCTCTCCCCCTTAACCAAGTTAGAGCCTTCCTGCCACTTTATTCTCTCAAATGCAGCTTTATGGTACACCTGCATTTCTCCTATCCAGTTCAGAAAAAGCACCATTAAAGTTAATGCATTTCAGGCATGAGGGCAACCAGAGAGGGATGAACTTCTTGAAGTCTTTGGTCTTTGTCTCACTCTCTTTTGCAATGTGAAACTTAAAGCCATAAAAACAAACATAAAGAAAATTGGCTTTTGTTGTAAACAAGTGTGTATGAGTATGTGTGTGTATTTGTGTGCATGTGTGAGCATCTTATGACAACAAAATGAGTTTTCACTAGGTTGTGATGTGAGCTAGCCTTCTCAAGTCCCACAGGAATCTCCCTTTAACCTTGGAGCACTTTCTAGGGAGGGGTTTTTATTTAGCCATCATTTTGCCATACCATATACTGCAGAGTTTCAGGCTTATGCCTTCAAAGTTTGTTTGTGCAATGTGATATTTATCATAACAGGAGAAAAAAACCCCACAACCCTTGCAAAACACAGCTGCTAGACAGCACATGACTGAGGTAACCAAATACAAATCACTCCTGCACATACTCACTCTTCTAAAAATGAATACTTAGAAGAGACTTTATACATATTGTAGTAGTTTCTGGCTTCCCCTTTTGATGACTTCCTTTACTGTTAACATTTCTTTGTACTGTTTAACTATGGGATAATATGCTTCAAAATGAATTAAAAACCCAAACAAACCAACAGCCAAAAAAAAACCCCACAAAGAAACTTGGAGAATGGGCACAGATGTGCAGACATTCCCAGGACCTCTGCTTTTGCTAATGGCAAAGTCTTTTTGCTTTTGGAGAACCATCCTGCCTCAGCCATGACAGAAGGGTCACACACTCCATATGGACAAGGTTCCTGTCACAGGTGAGCACTGGCTGTCATTCTCCTGACCCTTTCCTGAAGTGTCACATTTACAGCAAACTGGACAGGGTCCTGCAGTCCTATGAAGAGCCAGCACACATAAATGCATTTATGACTCCTGCACGGCCACCCCAGGTACACTGGCACTGCTGGCACAGTCCCTTGATTAGCATTTGGGTGGGGTTTCAGTGCTCACAGCTGCAGTGCAGGGTCTGGTTCAGCCCCAGAGCCACCCCAGGGGCTGGCAGTGCTCCCACTGTCCCCAGCTGGCACCTGCCCAGCTCAGGCTCAGGCCATCAAGTCATCACCAACTCTCCCACGGAGCTCAGCAGACACAAACCAAACTCCATTCTGAGATCAACCCCACCTCCCACACAGCAAATGCTCCACTGAACTAAACTTCAGGCCCAATTCACAACAAAACACACAAAGCCTTGTTTGTCTCTGGCATTTTATCAGTGGTAGGTAGAGCACGTGGATGAAATTCCAGTCAGGGGAGCTCTGCTTTGAATGGATTCAGGGAAAAGCAGCCCACACAGGTAGTGAGGAATCCCACTGTGAGGGATTTCTGGGCAAGGCAGGAGAAGGGACTCTCCTGCACCTGCCTTGTGCAACAGGAGAGTCAGCCACTGTGAGTGTGAGATGGCTGGATGTGTTAGCAGGCAGCTTTTTAAAGAAAATGCCTGTTTTTTCCCCTGGGATCTGAGACACAGTCCTGTTTGCTCTGCTTTCACAGAATCCTAGAATGGTTTGGGATTAAAGGGACCTTAAATCATCCAGTTCCAGCCCTCTGCCATGGGCAGGGACACCTTCCACTACACCAGGCTACTACAAGCCCCATCCAGCACTTCCAAGGATGGGGCATCCACAGCTTCTCTGGGCAACCTGTGCCAGGGCCTCACCACCCTCACAGCAAAGAGTTTATTTCTAATATTTAACCTAACCCTGCCTGCTGTCAGTTTGAAGCCATTCTTCCATGCCCTATTACCCCTGCCCTTGTAAAAAGTCCCTCTCCAGCTCTCCTGGAGCCCTTTAGGCACTGGAGGGGCTCTGAGGTCTCCCTGGAGCCTTCTCTTCTCCAGGTGAGCACCCCCAGCACTCCCAGAGGAGCTCCAGCCCTCAGAGCATCTTTGTGGTCTCCTCTGGACTCACCCCAATGTGTCCCCATCCCTCTGATGCTGGGACCACCCAGAGCTGGACACAGCACTGCAGGTGGGATGTCACAAGCTCAGAATCCCCTCCCTCGACTGCTTGTGAGGCAGCCCAGGACAGGACTGGCTTTTTGGGCTGTGAGTTCACTTCAGGTCATGTTGAGCTTCTCCCCAACCAACAACCCAAGTCCTTCTCCTCAGGAATATTCCTGACCCACCCTCTGCCCAGCCTGTGTTTATGTTTGCCACTTTCTGACCAGCACAGGCAGCATCACCCAAACCACTGTCTTAAAACTCAAGTGGTGTTCAAACAATCTCCAAGTCCCTACAGGGGTTCATTCTTTCTAGAAACAATTCCTCACATTTCAACACAACACATAATTTTATGTTTTCTAAGATGGAAACATGGTTTTAAGATATATTGAAATAAGAATTTCTTTCAGTAGATATAATTAAGGTACCCTTTGTTCACCTCAGAGAAGCATCTGCAGTGATGGCACAGATGTTAAGGTCATTTCCTAACAGCTCCCCAGCAGAAATTCACACCAAGATATGAATGTCCTTAGCAGTTTCATGGCTGTTGTGACATGAGAAGGTGATAACCTCATCCAAGAGCCCAGCTGGGAAAAGCAGCTACTCAAAATTAATTTGTTGGGATGGAAATTGGGAGCAGCCAGAGGGTGGCACAGGGACGAGGACTGAGACACTGCTGTGATCAGAGTGGAGCACAGAAATCAGGATGCAGCATCCCTGGTGGGCTCAGCCCTGCCCTCCTCACCCCCCTGAACACTCCCAGGGCTGGGAATTAATTTGATTCATTGTCAGGGAACTCTTTCTGCAGCACGTGTCTTCAAACTGCTCACACAGGATTTGGTTATGGATTGGGCCATGCCTGCTATGAGGTTTGTGATCAGTATTCTATGGAAGAGGGAAAAAAAAATTACAGTAAATGTAGGACTATGAATGGGACTTCAGTCATGGTCCCAGAGGTAACATACACAGTATTTTGCTATATTTAACATGGTAAGAAAAAAAAAAGTCTGTATCATTCTAGGTGCCCCTACAGTCTTAATGTATTTCATCAGTATCTGTTTGAAGTTGCACAACCAGTTCCCAAGACACCCTCCTGTCCCTCCCCCCAAATAAACTAGATTTAATAACAAGATAAATATGATGTGCTTCTCCTTGCTGAGTGCATTGACTTAAGGCATAGGCACAATTCCCCTCTTTGAACAGAGATGGTACAGTCCTGTGTCCCAATACAATTGTTACCCTGGGTGACCCTTTGCATTCAAATGTTGACTCAAGACATAATAATTACAGGAATCATTCATTAATGAATAGTTAGAGTTTGTTGATTTATCAGAAAGCATTATAGAAATAAAAGGAAAGAATTCAATCCTCTTTCAGGAATAAATGTTTTTGGGAGTGCTGCTTTGTCAGGCAGAAACACGTCTAATCTAAACTCCATAGAAATCTTCTCTGAGTCCAATCAGATTTGGATTAAGCCAGAATTGTTAATTCAAAAAAAAAATTAAAAAAAATCAAACCCTGGTACTCTCGAGACCACAAGAAAACACGTGAAAAGCTGTAAAAAAAGGGAATTGACTAAATTATTTTTAAAGATTTCTGTCAGCTATGCTTTATCTTGAAAATCCCTTGAAGAATACCAGCTTTGGTTAGATATCACTAGGGATGGGCACAGATCTGTCTTATTTGCACATGAGGTAATATTTCAGAAGCATCTCAGTGGCTTAGAAACCTTGCTGTCCTCGTGAGATTTATTGTAACTTGGAAATTTTTGCCTTAATTGGTATATTTGGTTTTTTTAAGGATTTTTACATACATGTGGATGAAATTATGGGTCAGACTTCAATGATCTGGGCTCTTATCATTATTTTCCAAAACTTCAAAAGTGGAAGTAATGTTGCCAGATCAGATTTTTGTGTTTTATCCTGCCCGTGACTCCTAGACTTTAAAATAAGAAAAAAATGCAACCATGATAAGATTCAACCACAGAGTTTTGGGGACTCAAATTCTAGAGGAACCAGCATCCAAAGCCCTTCCTTTCAGTAATCTGGCTTTGCCACAATTTTTATAAATCCTTTAAAAAAGTCTTTCATTTTAAGCATCTCTGATAATTGCAGTTTCCACCAAATCTAAGTGACCTTGGACTGTGTATCTTCAAAAGAAAGATGACAACAATTCTGGTGTAGCATCTAAATTATACACTTAATTCTTTGTTTTTCTCAGTTTCTAGCTGATTTTCTCTGTTTCTATAGGTATTTAGGCAATGTCCAAATCTTAAATCTTCACACCTTCACACCAAATATGTTCAAAATTGAAGGTGTTACTGGGAGTTTGTAGGGTGATCCAGGACACCTGTTAGCAAAAGAGGTTCAGAATTTTTCTGCTTAGTCCAACTTTCACAAGTTTGTTCCTTCCAATGACTAAGTACAACACCAGTTTTGCCAGCACAGAGATGATTTTAGGTTAGTGTTGGACCTGATGTGTCACACCTGAATAGCACAAGGCGTCCTTGGCCATGCACAGGAAAGTGTTGAACACCTTCAGAAAATCACATTTATTGTTTCAGCAAGGTCTGGACTTTCCTACTGGCCAAGTGCATCCCTCTCTCCCAGCAGGGAGCCATGCTTCAGGTGATAATTTAATTAAAGAGTAATTTAACCTCAGGTATCTTGGATCACTGTAGGTGATCAGCACAGCACATCTGGCCATTCCGCTGTTTTTGAAACTATTTATTTTTCTTGCCACCGATTTAATGGCACAAAAATAATCAGAGATGCTTCTCTTCCCTTTGGATGGTGGTGGGTCTGCATTGGTTCCAGGGTCTTGCCCAGCCAGCAATCCCATTGCTCTGAGAACGTGATCAAAAACGAGGGGTGATCATTGCACTGTCTTAATACAGAAGGGTCCAGGGGAGCATCAGATCCAATTCAGCAGATTGTACCAGTAAATTTTGGTGTGGGAAAGAGAAATGCTACACAAATGTAACAGGGTCACCCTGGGATTCCTTGTACTGAAACATCATTTTACACAGAGGATATATATATATATCTTATATATATTTTTTATATATATATTCACACACACGCGCGCGCACACACAAAAAAAGTCTTTGATAGGCTTTCTGTGTTCTAGTAAAAATAGTTGGCAGCTGGATCTGTGAGACCAGAACTGGCTTTTGTGCTGCCTGTGATGCCCCTCTGCAAATTGTCTCTCAAAGGCAGACGCTCGTGTTTATCTGGCAGGTGGAGCTGCTGCCTGCCTGAGACAGGAACAGCCGCCCATTGGGACACACACAGAGCTCGTAGATTTTTTGCCTGGACCCTGCAGAAGAGGAAGATCCTTGAGGCAAGTTAGGTAGTTTGATTTTTGCAGAATTCAACGTTATCTGGAGTCAGTGGTGGCGAGAGAGAGAGAGAAAAAAAGAGAGAGAATTAGCGGGGAGCTGTTACTTCTGATTTAAAGAAAGAGCTGTTATTTCCGATTTCTGTGTTTAAAGAAGATTCTTCCAGAAAGCTCAGATGCTGCAAAAACTGGGGAGGGAAGTGTTTTAGGATGGGAAAGTCTGACACAAATCTGTGTGGGCAAATTATCTGCCTTTACCACGACCTCCAGTTTGTTTCTGCTGATGTACCCACCGTGTTTCCTTGGCTTTTAGCTTCCTGGGACACCTCCAGGAACCCAATCCCAGGTTTGGATTGACCCAACCAGAGGTAGCTCACTGTCAGATGGAGAGCATGGATGGTTCACACCCACCCAACCACCCTGCTCCTCCATCAGGATCTCTGTCACTGTGATCCCATTGCCAGTTACACTTGCAGGCTCCCAGCACTGACTTTTATGTATATTTTATGTATATTTAATGCATATTTTATGCATATTTTATGTATATGTGTAACACTTTTGTGTATATTAAAAATAACTCAAATGCTCTAACAGTCCTAAATTCCTCCTTACAAAACAACATAAGGCAAACAACATGTGGCAGCTCTCAGACATGTGGCAGCTGCAGGGGAGTGCTCTGGCATCAGCCAGAATACAGTAAAATAACCTGAACCCCAGAATACTACAGGGCGACTGAGAATATCAGCAATGACAGTAACAATCTCCCAGTTTAGTATCCACCCATCTCATGTCCTGAAAGATACAAGTCAATTTATGCATTTAAAAGCATCTTGGTATTGAAAGCAACTGCTTGAAGTTGTGAAATGCCTTGGATTTCAATCTCAGTGTATTAGGGTTTTTTTTCTTTTTTTTTGGTATTTTTCAGAGGTTTTTTTCTTAACACCCATGGTCTAGGTTTGGACTGTCTTAAAATGCAAGTGTTTAGAAAAAACAGAAACTGAAATTAAAGAGTCTTTCTATTTTATACCCCTGACACTAAGATAGGTGAATCTCAACTGTTGTGGGAGCCCTCTTGCCTGGAGGTTTGTGTTCCATGGGCAGCTCCTCCTGACGAGGATCTCAGTGGTTTCCCCACTGGGAGCCTCATCCTTTGGTGCCTTCCATCACTGTGGCAGGAGGAGGGGATGAGAACACCAGCAAAACCATGTGCCCACATGAGTTTATGACACCAGAAGAGGCTTAACTCAACACCTACTTTACTTTTACTCTATGTTATCAGCTTTAAGTGTTCTCTCTTCCCCTTTGGAAGTTTCTCCAGTGCAACAACCTGTGTCTCCTAATGTTCCCTTTCATTCCAGAATGAAACATCAGCCACAAAAGCTTTCCAGATCAATACCAGTGAATTAAGCTCTTCTTATAGAATAATATATGATAAAAGATTTAATTATGCTGGCTGAGTAAATCTTGTTTTAAAGTGACAAGGAAACAAAGAATTTAGGAGCAGTGTGCATTTTACAGCTGCATAAATCTGCTGGAACAACAGATGCTATTATCCATGCACTTTAAAAATAATGAATCAGCCTTTGCCACGGAGTGAGTCTGCTTTGCATGGGATGTGCTCAATCAGGGTGAGAAGGAATGAAGTCAGGAGAGCCCACTGTCCCCAGGCTTCCACTCACAGCAGCTTGGTGACCCACAGGGCCACAGCTCTGCAGGGCACCCATGCCTTGGCTCTGCTGCAGGGCTTTGCACTCACCTCTCCATCTTTGGATTCCAGCCTGAGCTCTGTCCTGCACGTGGCCTTCAGGCTGCCGGCCTCGGCGTTGATCTCGATGCCCTTGGGAGCCTCCATCACCAGCGCGCGCGTGGGCGACTCCAGCCTGCAAGAGAGGGACTGCCATGGGCTCCTGCTCCTGCTGAGCCCCCAGCCTCAGCACAGGGACAGCCATGGGCTCCTGCTCAGGCAACACACAGGGACACAGCCATGGGCTCCTGGTCCTGCTGAGCCCTGCTGCCCCAGCCTGCAAGAGAGGGACAGCCATGGGCTCCTGCTCCTGCTGAGCCCCCCAGCCTCAGCACAGGGACAGCCATGGGCTCCTGCTCCTGCTGAGCATCCCCATCCTGCAGCACACAGGGCTCACACAGCCCGTGGGCTCCATGCTCCTGCTAGGCTGCTGTGCTGCCCTGCTGCCCCTCAGACCCTGCTCATGTGCAGGTTCTCACCTGCTACCAGAGGAAAAGGTTCATGCACGGTGTGGTAAGACACATCACAAATCTGATTTGCTAACACTCCATGCTAGCTTTGCTATGCTGGGCCAAGAGAAAAGGGGCAATGAAGCCACCCCCAAGGTCAGCTTGCTCTTAATTCTGGTTCAGCTTTCTCACTGATGAGTGCTAACAGGATATCAGCAAAGCTGAGCAAGGGTGCAAGTGTTTCTCTTCCTCAAACCACTGTTCAAACAGGAATGAATTAGTTCTCCTGACTTCCTACAATGTGAGGTTTGGAAGGGTTTAAGGATACAAGGAAATCAATGAAAGCAATCAGGCTGAAGACCCCAAAATTTGTGGTCTCCAGTCCTAGGCTCACATCACACCAGGCATGACCATGTGCTCTGCAGAGCTTCAGCCCCTCCTAACCACGGACACACTGCACAGCCTCTGACAGCCCTGCTACAGCCCTGTAACACAGCCAGACCTTTACCTTCAGCAATTGGGGTTAATGCTGTAAGAACAGAAGCACAAGGTTCAGCCTTCCTTGTTCATCATCCATTTTTTGGTCTTCTATTGCACTTATCTCTTTCTTATTTATAATACAGTCTCTTATTACTGTCTGTATTGCAAATGGTCATAAAAAAACCCCTCTCCCTCTTTGGGAATATCCTTTTAGTTGACTTCATCATCATTTATTTACTGTAGGATCACAAGATCTAGGCTGTGGTCTCCTCAGGTGAAGCAGGTGGGAGGGCTGGAGCAGAGGCTCCTCTGCTTTGCCAGTTTTGGGCTGGCAGCACTGACCAAAGCTGGGCACGGGGCAGCCCCAGCTCTGCCGGGCAGCTCTCAGGGTTTGCCTGCATCAGCTCTTTCTCTGCTCTCCATATATATAATCATTTGTGCATGTAAGTGTGCTCTTAAATGGACTCCTGCTGCTACTGAGACAGCATTATGGGAGACTGAGGGAATTCAGCTGTATTTATTGCAGCCAACAGTTCAATAAAGCACAGGCACAGCTCCCTCTGTGTGGCACTTTTCAAGTTACGACTTTCCCCCTTTTCAGTGTCTTCATATTGCTGATTTTTGAACACCTTTCCCTCAAGACCCCAAACTTATCCATAATTTCCTGGCTGACTTAACTAAATCTAAATTTCAGGGAGCAATTGAGGCATATGCAGCCTAAGGAATGAGCAGCCTCTGCACAACCCTTCTGAGCTGCTTCTTGTTTTCTGCAGGGAAGCCACTTTTTATGTGAACTTCTGATTCCTTCCGCTGGTATCACCCCTCAGCTGGTTCCTGTGTGAGGAACCTAAGGTTAAGACTGCTGTAAATCACTTTTTTTTCACTGCCTGACTGAATTGCAGATTGCATGGAGGACAAAAGCTGTCTGACCCGCATTTTCCCTGGAGATTTCTGCCCAGGGACTCAGTACACTCTCACCCTTGGTGTACCTCACAGGCTGGTGTTTGTCCTGAGAAACAAAGGACCCCCAGGATCTGTGCTGCAGGGTCTGGCACACAGGCACACACTCCTTCTCCACAGGCAGGATCCTCAGGAGGAGCAGCAGAGAGCTTGGGCCAGTTATATCCTAAATCATGTAGCTAAATTCACCAGAGGATGTGTCCAAACCCCAAGACAGCTGAGGTAATCTGAGGATAAAATAATTCCTAAGAACATGGCCTGGTGACTCTCCAGCATCTCAGTGACTCTCCAATTTTTTTGATGTCCTGGCTGTCTCAACATATTTGTTCATCTGTTAATCTTTTAGCTCTTCTATCCACTGAGAAATAAATCTCCTAGGCACAAAACAGTGCTCAGACACCACAGTGCAAACACACTCCTTTGCAGCAGCCCTGAATTCCTGCTCTGTGCAGCAGCAGCCCCCCAGTCCCACCCCTTTACTGGAGAGAGAGGAGAGCTGGGAAATCTGTGGAAGTCTTGGGGAAGGATCAATAGAGGAGTTTTTTGCACATCTTTCCCTGGGCACACAGGTCCCCTGAACAGCCAACTGAGTTAAAATTCAAGCTTTGAAAAAACCAGCAGTGATCTGGAGTGTCCTAGACAACACTGCCCCAGAGTTTTATTCTCTTTCATGTGTAATGAAGTGACAGAGCTATTCTCCCTCCTCCACCTGAAGAAGTGGAATAACAGCACCTTGCAAACACTTTTGGAAACCATGTGATTTTTGGATGCACTCTAATCCATGCAGAGCTTCTTTCCTCATGGAGGCATGAACAGCCCATGGTGTGACGTGGGACAAGGACACAACAACAGCCAGGGCTTTGCTGCTGCTCCATCACCCTCCTCACTGAGCTGACCCCCCTCCACCACCCCAGATCACAGCCTCAGACAGCTGCAATCCTGCTGACACACTGATTCAACCCAAACCCAGCCCTTTAACACTGAAAATACAACTTTAAAGCCCAGGGATCTCTTTAGAATCTTAAAACTACAGAAATGTTTGAAAACACCATGACAGCAAAGTGAAGCTCTTTCAGTGATGAAAACCTTGGTCTGCAGTTTGGAACCTGACTCTTCTCTCTCCTCCATGTTGCTGTAAATCCATCTTTTTGGGACTCTTGTCCCAATTTATGCTACTGTAAAGGAGGACAGGAACATCTTAAAAATACTTTCCTTGGTATTTAAGGGGCATATGTTTGTAAGGGATTTCATTTGATTATTTTCTGATATCCTGAATGAATCCCTCAGCCACCTGACCATAAACCAGGAGCTGCAAAATCTATGCAAAGCCAGAGAAAGCAGCTGAGGAGTTTATGCTCTGGGGGTTTGAGCAATGTTTACTGAACACTTTCATTTGAAGCAGGCATTTAAGAGATGCTCTGCTTTTAAACTTAATTCTGCCTTCCAGAGCAGAACCAATTTGGAGACTAATAATGAAAGAAAATGATTTAGAGATGAACAGATAATTCATTCAAAATCAACATTTGTTTTCCAGTGTGATACTCCAGAGCTTTTAGTGGGATTCCCATCTCCTGGTGAGGTGTAAGCCTGTACTTAGAGCAGTAGGCTGGAAAGGTGGCTGCATGAATATAAATTGTTTCATTATTTGCTCCTGCTCTTGAATTTTCCATCCCAGCAATTGGCACATAAGCCCTTTTTATTGACCATAGGTGCTGCTTATTTTTGCTCCAGTATTTGCAGGACTGGATTTTGACCTCTCTCCCAGAGCTGGGCAGGAAGGGTAAATGCAATGCTGTGCACAGTTACAGCTTGCTGAATTCAGCACTGAGATAAGCTACTGCCATGAAATTGCTCCTGTCCCACCTGCAGTCTCCTGGGAGGTGAATGAAGAGACATTCTCCTGTCTGGGTAACTCCCCACAACTTGGGAACTACTCCTCTGGATCCCAAGACTTCATGTAAGTCCAAAATTTAAAAAAAAAAAGACACAAGTAACAGGATTTTCCGAACCATCCAAGTTCCCAAGTTCCACTTATTACAAAGGGTGTTAGCTGCTTTTGAAAATCCCATTGAGCACCTAAATGCCATAACAAATCTGACCCTTAATCTCAGTTCTTAGTTCTGCAACAGAGGTAATAGCACTTCCCAACCCCATGGGGAGGATGGGAAGATAAATATATCAGCAGTTGTGAGGTCTTTATATACTGCAATAACTGAGGCCAGGGAAGTCACCATGGCCAGGGATAAATGGCTGGCACGTGGAAAACTGATCCTTCCCAAGCTGCACTACTGGGACTGTACCTTCATCAAAAATGGTGTTACTCTTGTTCCTCACCCTGAGGACACTCAGCTCCAGCTCACCACCCTTAATGGACAGTACTAAATGTGCCTCTTGAGCCCTTCTACTCCATCCCACCACCAAAGCACCTCCTGTTTTAAAGAGAGGTGATGGCATGTGGGCATCTCGCAGGGAACCCCTGAAAATCAATGGGAATTCTGTGCTCCTGAAAATCAACAAGGAAGAAAAAAAAAAATCGGTGTCATCCCTGCTTTGCTTTGGGAATTTTAGCAATAATTTTAAGGAAATCAGCACATGAGTTTGTATTGTGGTTCCAGAGAAAGTCATTCACTTGGAAAGATCATTACTTACCCAGATTTCTAGTTTCCATTTCCTTCAGCATAAACAGTCACATTAATCACCTCAGTACCATGTTTCCTTCTTGTCCCTCCCCTCACCCCCTCCAAGACAATGCAGCATTTTCCTTACTCTTATGAACAGCCTTTGGAATTTTGGAAAAAAAGGAGGGTATTAAAGATGTGCAGGCAGTATCACCTGAAGTTGGAGGCTGCTGAAATGCTTCCAATACAGTGGGCATAATTCTGTTAAAAAGTTAATTTTAATGTAAATAGTTCAGGGGGGGAAATTTGCCCAGTGATGCAAACATGACTTGCAATCTGTGCCTTGCACCAAAGGCTGCAGAGGAGAGGGATGATCCTCAACATGTGAAAGGAGTTCATGGGAGCTGAGGACCTTCTGCTGCCACTTTATAACTGTTCTCATTTTATTACTTCCTTTTTTTCTTTTTTTTTTTTTTTAACTAGGAATGGCCTCAAGCTTCAGAATTCCTTGTCCCCACAAGGGGCTTTTTCTGTGTGGGGCACAAATGCTGCTTGCAGTAAGGAAATGGGAAGAGAAGTTCATGCACAGGAGGTGAGGAGCATATGATGGAGCAGTGTGGTAACAGGAGCTAATTTAATTTTGCTTAGAAACCTCTGGACTGAGAATAGAGCATGTATTACTGCAGCTGTAGCCCATTACCTCTAATGACTCTAATTATTTTTTATGGTATCCATCTGACCAGCCATAAGATTCACGTTGAGCATAAAATTAGCCAATGCTAGCACCATGCCTGCTTATATCTCATACAATTGGTAAATTATTTCAGTAAGTAAACATGGAGCTCCATCAATTTGCTGGTAATGAACCAGCTTCTTAGCTGAAATTTGTTTCCAATTTTAACTCCCTTGTTTCAATGAAATCAATGGGATCACCCATTCCCAGTGACTTACACTTCTGACTTCATTATTTGTGTGTTATCTCATATATGTCAACTCCTAGAACAAAACACAATGCTTTTCTCCCTATTAACAGGAAGTTAATTAGGTTTTACTGAATTGCAAAGAAGCCATGCTTAGCTTCTATTTTCAGAATGCCTAGAAATGTTGTTTTTGGGTTTTTTCCCCATTTTTTAAAATTGTCTTTACTTGTATTGGAACAGAAGAATGTTTGGAAGGAAGAGCAACAAGTTGAGCCTTGACTAACCTGGTGAAAATCTCAACTGAAAATAAGTTCAAGCACCTTGAGCTCTCCCCTTCATCACTAGAATTCCTTCCTACTGGTATTGCCATTCCATGGGAAAAACACAGGCTAAACATGGCAAGAACAGTGAGTCTAATATAAAGCAGGAAAAAGAAAAAAAGGGAGCTGGCCTTGGTACATCAGAGCCAGAGGTTAAAATCCAGAGGGTTTTGAATGCATGTCTTTTCCTGAGACACCATGATTTTGAAAATATGACCTAAGTGGCACAGTACAAAAGCAGCAAGCACTCTGAAAGCTTACAGAAGAGATCATCACTAATAAGAAAATATGTATTCCTGTTATTTATTGCCTAGCATTGACATAAATCTTGTTTTCAATTACATGTTAATGAAGCACACCAATTACTGTTTGAATAGGGACATCTGATTACAGTCTCAATCAACAGAAATAAATCTTGCTTATGGAACGTTTCCAGGGTATTTTCTTTAGAAACATTAATTACAGAAGTAAACAAGGATATATTATTATCATGTCATCCAATTGTAAATCCTGCCTATCACTGTAAATACTGGTTAGTCTGACAGTGTGCATCACCACACTTTCCAGTGTTTATGCTGCAAATCTAATGAGTGACAATTCCAGTGCAGCCATAATCTGAAAGAGATTGTTATGGCTTCGGGTCCAAAACCTTATGCAATTTATAATGTAATACACTGAACAGTAAATGAAAATTATTTTAGCTATCTCCACAAACCACAGGTAATTCCCAAGCAAAACCCACCTAAATCTGTCAGAGACCTGACGGGTGCAGAGGTCTAATGATGCTTTATTGGAAATTACAGTTTTGTAATTGAGTTAGAGATAAGTCTGGTTCAAATGGCAGGGGGTGCAACAAATTTTCTCATCTGTGTTTGGGCAACACAGATGCTGAAGAGATTTTGTACAAAGCTGAGTCAAGAGAAAGATAAAAAGGAGCTGAAAATTACCCTTGTGCTAACTTTGTAAGCTTTACTGTTTCCTTGGATAGGGAACCTTGTGTTTACAACTTTTCTTTCTTCTTTTTTAAATAGAGCTCTTACAGCTTCCAGGAATGCTTCATCACCAGCACTGTAATAAATCTGCTGCTGGTTTTGGTAACTTCATCTCAGAGCCCAATGGACCAGTTCAGGTATTTTTCACCCAGTTTCAGTTATGGGCTCTGTGTTTAGTGATCTTTTCCTGAAGAGAGCTGATGCTAAAACAATACTCTTCTGACCATGTAATGGACATATCTTATCTTATCATCTCTTCAGAGGCCACGACTCTGTGAGAAGGGCTAACTAAAGCAGTGAAACCAACACAAAAGTGGGCAAAGCCAGCATCAGGAAGATGCTCAGCTAATATGAAAAGAAGATTTGAGAGGGTGCAGACAAATGAGTAATCAGAGGAGTTTGTAGGGAGGGTATTGTCTTGCAGCACCAAGCAGGTGAGAACCAGCTTTCATTCTCCCTCCAAAAAAATGCCATTCCTCAGCAAGAGGAGAGGTTTGAACATATGGTTCCTCCCACCACACTGCAAATCCCCTGCTGCAGTCTTCCAGAACACTTTGCATTAGCTGAGGCTAATTCAGAGCACTAAAAAGCAGCAGAACTAGGAAAACATGGAGCAGTCAAAATACAGCTGTAAATTCCTTGTGATTGCCTACCACGCTACAGCACAGGAATTGCTGAAGGCAAGGGAATTATGTAAAGTTGTCTTAAATGTCTTAGGGTAGTTTTGGTTTTAAAGTAATTTCTGGAATAGGTTACCAGAAATCAAATACAGTATTTAGAAGACAAAACCTGAGATCAAGCAGATGATATCAAATTCATCTAGGGAGAAAAATGACTGTGTAATACCATTGAGATCTAGTTTCATTATGAACTGGAGAAGTGGTGAAGGGCAGAGATTGTCTAAGAAAAAAGTGCGAGATTAATGTTCAACAAAGTGGAGGTATGGCTGAGAAAATTAAAATCATCTGGATAATTAAAAAAATTCTGTTGCTTATAAATCAAGGAGGGAAATTATCATAGAAATTGGGAGATAGTTGAACACGATGTGTGGTAAATACAGATGTGGTTTAAAAAGATGGTGTGTTTGAGCAGACAGAGAAGGGATTCAGGGGTGTAAAAATAGTGATTCCTATTTTAAGTGTAGAGATGACTGCAATGTCCCTCTCCTCACCTGGGGTGGTCCAGCTTCAGCCTTAACTGACAAGCTGGGACACCAGAGCCATCTGAGTGCTGAGGGGTGGGCACAGTCAGAACTGAGACAGAAAATGACATTATCACAAGGCAGGCTGAGCTCTAACCAAGGCACAGTGCTGCTGCTGATGCCACTGGTGGCTGCCACCTAAGAGCCCATAATTATTTTTATTACAAACACCTGACCACAGCTCCTTGAACATTTACATAGATCAGGTCAAAACTGCTCAAATGACATTCTGGAAATTTCTTCATGGCCAACCTGTGTGTGGTAACCAGGGGGTTGACATTGCAGTGTGGCTGTGCCTCTGATCCCACTGCCCACAGCCTCCCTGCACTCCCCAAACCAGAGTTACACATGCCTCATCTACTACCTAAACCACCCATTTATTTTGTTTATTACGTAACTTCTTGTAATAAATTAAAACAAATGGAAAGAAAATAAATTCCTCCTCCTGTTGGCTGCACTAACGACCAGGCTCATTTCACACACTGAGAGAAATAATTACTTTTCATGTTACCATAATTGCCTAAACCACAAATGCATTTTTTAAGAAACAAAGGTTGGGCTGGTGTAAGTTTCTAATTACAGGTTGAAAGCTTCTAATTAAAAGGCATAAATTGGAAGGAACCCTTTCAAGCAGAATTGCAGAAGAAGCTGCTAACATTGGGTATTAGCTTGATGCACTGTCACTGAGCCAGGGGGGAGAAAAAGAAACAGAAACCAAATGTTGTGGCTCCTTCTCGGGACCACTGACACTGTTTGCTACCCAGTGTCTCACAAAGTGCTGCCCTCAGGGACACAGAGGAGATGAACACATCACAGAGGGCTGTAGGGCCACATTTCACAGCAGCCCTGAGCCACTGGCACAGGGACAGTGATGCTGTCCTGGAGGGGACAGTCCAGGCTTCAATCAGCTTCCTCCTGAGGTTTATACAGGCTGCTGGATGGTGGCAGCAGGACAAAAGCCACCTGAGTTAGGCTAAAATGATAAAACACCGTGAAAACATGGATACTTGAGTCAGGTAAAACGTGCTGGATGAACAATTTGTTAACATAGACAGTACATGGTGCTCTGATTTGGGGTGACTGCCATGTGCAGTCAGCACCTGGATGGAATTGGCCCAAATCTCTGCTACTTTCATGATTTGCTCATCTGCTCTACTCTGAAAGAAGGCAGCATGATGCAAATTCTTTATCTTATTCTCCTGTTTTTCAGAGTGTTGAAAAACCCTGCAGGGCAGACCAGCATGCCACCCCTGCCAGAGAAATTGCTTTCCTGTGATAACCCACACTCCAATGAGAGGATTACTGGCAGGGGTGCAGCACTATGCAAATATTGCAGTCATGAGCATCAGCCTTTGCACGCAGTCTCCTGCATCAGAACTGCTTGAGGAAGAGATGTCCATCTGGATTTTCATTTTAAAATTACTTTTGAAGTTTCTCTGCCCCTGGGGTTTTCACCTGCTGTTTGGTCAGCAATAAAGGAGAAGGGTCAGGTGGATTAAAATCTCACATGGATAGTGCTCAGGTTCAGCCTCCAGCACTCACTGCAATGGTGATTTACTCTTTCTCCTCTCTGCAGATTTATTCTATTCCTTCTAAAAAGACTGGCATTAATAGTAACTCACTTACAATGAGAAATACAGAGATAACAAAACTAAAAAGGATTTTAAATGGCAGAATAAAAAAAACTGATAAAAAAAAAGAAAAGGTGTGTCTTTGTGCATCACCTACTCAGTGGTGAAACCCTTTGGAAATATGTACACACTTGCCTAAGTGGATTTGAAGAGCTTATTTAGCATGACAAATTGGCTACAACCTGATGGGTATTTCTGAAAACCCATTCATGGACCTGCAGACACTCACATTCCCGTGGCATATCCATTCATTGTACAGTCAATTTATAATGATTCCACCAAATTAAATCTTTATTAACAAACTTATTGACTCTGGCTTTGACTTATTGTCCCCCCTTTTAATTAACTGCAGTAATGAGACAAGCAACATCCAATATAACAAACATTTTGTTTAAAACCTGCCATTTATTTCAAGCAGCTCCACTAAAAATGAAGGCTGAATTGCTATTTGCTAAATGTCAATTTTCACACTCTGTTGAACCTTTTCTGAAGGCTGTCAACCACAAATCTGCAGTCATCTTTTCCCCTCTGATCAGAGCTATATAGAGCATATAACAGGTTTTCTGTTACTTTTCATTTTTATGCAGAAGATATACCATTTTCTGTTCCCAGTATACTTAAAAAAATTGCAAATGTGCATAAATTGTAAATGTAAAGGATGCATATGCCAAGATTGTGGCCTCTTTCACAGTCACAAGTTACACCAGCAATGTGGTTCCATGTCTGCATGTGCAAGGGCACAGAAATGATGCAAACTCCTGAAATCCAGCCCCTATCACGCAACAATGCTGCACCATCCTCTTCTCCAAAGTGCTGGGCTCCAGCTCCGAGTTGGGAAGATGTTTCCCCCTCCAGATCTCTCGTTCACAGCCTTGCTTTGGGAGGAAATCTAAAATAAAGCCAAGGATGGGCGAGACCACCATGGACAGAGAGGCCCAGGGCTCCTCCTTGGGACCTTTCTGGCACAGAGGAGTTTGGAAGGGCAATGGGAGGGATGAGGAGCATTTGAACAAGTCAGGCTCAAAGCTCTTTGATAGTGCAGAACAGAAAATCTTACAGCTCTTTGAGATTTCCAACTAATTTCTTGCTTTCAAATATGCAAAAGAAAATAGGTTGGGAAATGGTGTAGGGAAGGAAATAAAGGAATTGTGTGGGAGGGTGGAGGGAGGAAAGGAGCAGGGAGATAAAGAGATCAGGAAAAAAAAAAAAGCCCAACTTACTGAAAATGAGAGTATAGAGATGTCTCCAAAGGGACTACTTTAATTTAGGGAAAGAATGTTTTGCAAATTCTTAGCATCAATTTATTTTCAGCTAAAACCAAAAGTGTTTTCTATTTATCTTTTGCACATAATCACTCCTGAGTAAAACATGCATTCAGAGGAAAGGCTTGGCAATCCTTCAAGACAGATGTGCCAGATGATATTTTTCTGAACTGCAAGAGAGACTATTGAGCCTGGTGGTGGCAATTCACCCTTTGCTGGGAGCTGGCCCTACTGGCATGAACCCACCTCTTCCTGGGGGAGGGAAATCCCTGTCCTGCTTCACTTGGAGGGAACTGGGAGCTGTGAAACCCTGCTGCTCACAGGTGTGTGTCTCAAGAAGCTCTGCTCCCTTTCTTTGCCTCTCCTCTTGCTGGTATGTTCCATGGTGCTGCTGCTGTGAGTTGTTGACCTTGTTCATTTTAAGGCATTGAAACCTCTTCTCCTGCTCCTTGGGCCAACCACAGCCAAATGAGATTATGTTCAACATTTCTTGACTCTTGCAAGGTTCCTTCCATCTTTCCTTGGCCAAGTCTGCCTTTTGACTGTAATAACCTCCCCTGGATGTCTCTTTAGCAGGTAACAAAGACAATTCCAGTTGCTAATGGAAGAGGTCAAATGGAGGTGAAGTGAAATAGATTAAAAACCAAAAAAGAACTGATGTCAGAAAAGCTGCTGTACTACTCAGTGGCATAACCCCTTCCTAGAACAGGCTTTTGGCTGTGATTTTCAATTCATTTTGCACTATTTTATTTTGAGTTTAAAAAGGCAGCCAGGTAGGAGAACTGGCTTTGTGGCTGAAGCTGGGATTCAATTTCCAGCCCTGAGATGAAGTGCCTTTGTGACCACATCCAGTGGTCCCTCCCTGGGTTCCCTGCAGCCTGGTGGGGATGGCTCAGCACAGACCAGGAGGAAGAATTCTCCCCAGCACAGCAAACTGAGACAGACAAGTCTCTGCTGCTGATTTTTCCTAGTATACAAGCCAACTCATTGGAAATCTTCCTCACAGAATGCCCCCTCTGCTGCGAAGCCTGAGCCATCACCTCCACAAGGAACTTCACCAGATGGGCTTGTGAGGTGGGAATGGCCCCAGGTGCACAGATCTCACCCCAAGTACTGCCCTTAAAAGAACTCAATAGAGTTACCTTGGAAACACAACAAGAGAAAGAAAACTGGACCTTAAAATCAACCTTAATTCTCCCTTTGCACAGCCAAACAAAATAATAATAATAATAACAGCAATAATAATGAAGAAACACCGCAAGAGAAAAAAAAAGAAATATGGGTGGTTTTTATGGTCTTAGAAACCAAGAATGATCAAAGCTGCAAGGTATAATTTTTTTTTTCCTGGAATGCCCTGCTTTTTCTGAATTGCCTGCACACTCATGGCACCTCTCAGCAGTCACATTAACACTATTGATTGTCTGCTTGGTAGGAAACAGGAGGAAAAATAAAACAGGCAAGAACTTAACTCTGTCCAGATTCCTCCAGCGCAACTGGAATGTGGATAATTTTTTTATGGGTGATCATCACTTCTAAAACCTTCCCAGTGAAAATTCCTGCTGGGGTCTTCCTCTGTGTCAGTAACCAGTTTATAGGTGATGACAGTAATGGAGTACCCAGGGCAAAACCACTGAAACCAAAAAACCCCCAAACCAGAGAAAACACCCTTTGCTCTCCAGAAGAGTTCATTCAAACCACTTCAGCCCACCTGCTCCTGGGGTGGGTGAGGCAGGAGCTGCTCCAGGGGGAACCCAAGCTGTGTCAAGGGAAATACAGTTTGGATATCAGGAAAAAGTTTCTTACAGAAAGGGTGATAAAGTTCTGGAATGGATGCCCAGGGAGGTGGTGGAGTCACCATCCCTGGGTGTGTTTAACAAAGCCTGGATGTGGCACTGGGTGCCAGGGTTTAGTTGAGGTGTTGGGGCTGGGTTGGACTCAATCTTGAAGGTCTCTTCCAACCCAGAGATTCTGTGTGAATTCTGTGAACACCTGCCAGGGCTGCACACCATGGAAGGGTGTGAAATGAAACCTGGGAAAGGTTTTATCCAGCAACACTGACTTCACTCCTAGCACACTTCCACATCATTCCCAGTGTCTTTATCTCTGTAAAGGATATCTTCTAAAAAGCAGCCACATCCTGCCAGTCATGCTGCTTTAACTTTACTGCTCTAGTTAGAGGTGTAATGTGGGGAGAGCTTAAAGAGATATAACTGGACAGGTCTGTTTTAATTGTTCCCACCAGACCTGTGCTCCGTGACCTTGGACATCTACAGAGCCATAAATATGAGCTTTGATTGCTGTTCCCATAGTGACTGGCAGGAGGAACACAGTGGAGGCTGGACTAGGATCGCTTCAAGCAGGCAAGCAGCAACTGGAAATCATTAAGTTCAGAGGCTCTGGGGACACTAATGTCACTGCAGGCCAGCCAACCTGGAAGATAAACATTGCTGGGCACTGTGAAAATGATTTTTCTATTTGCTTTCCACTGAGAGAGTGAACTAGGCTACACTTTAGGCACTAGGCTTGGCAAATGACACTGTGAGCTCTTCTGAGGTAATTTTACCAGTGCCTTCTGCTGCTGGAGATGTCAGAGCTACCAGTGAATCCTGTCAGGCTTGTGCTGAGAGCACTGACTGCTGAGGAGCAGAGCAGCAGGCATGGCTGATCCATGGGGAATATTTCCACCTGCAGCAAGACACGTGAGAGGCTGAACCACCCAAAGCTGCAGGGCAGCAGGATTGTCCCTGCTCGGTGCCAAAGCCATGTTGTGCTTTCTGTACTGCTCTGCATTGAGCACTGAGGGCTGTCAGGGAGTTTGGTGTGGAAATGGGGCACCTCTGGCACCCCATTCCACGTGGATTCAGGGAGAGGAATGCAGATTTCCCTGCAGCTGCAACACCCAGCTCTTACTTTCACCGTGCTGTGAATTAACAGCACAAACAGAGCTCAAATAGCTCTAAACTCTCCTAGTTCAATAGAAGGAATGATGGAGTTTCAGGAAAAACACAGGGATGTGCTGGTGGCCGGAATATATATAAAAGCAGCTCAGAAATATTTGTATTGGCTGAGGGCAGAGCAGGAAAAGCTGAGGTGTGCTAATGGCAGTTCTGAGGGACTTGCTCAAAGGTGCTGGGGGCACTGCCTGTCCATCCTCACAGCTTCCTCAACTGCCCAGGGCCCCACACATCACAGCAGAAGGGAAATCACACAGGGGCAAATCCAGCATCTCCAACAGAGCCCTCCCTCGAAGTTATAACCCTCACAAATAGAACAGCTTCACCCTCTCTGTGAGCATATTCAGGTTTGGAATGGAAAATACCTCTTCTGCCATCCAAGATAAATCAGTAATTACTCAGAAGGGAAGCAACACCAACTCTACCCATCCATACACTTCGTACACCCTCCAAACTCTCCAATTTACATATTTAAACTCTTCTGAGTTTGGCATCATGTCAACTTTAATGCCAACAGAAGACAGATAAGCCCATAAAGCAACAAGACCAAGGCATCACTTCTCCCTTATAACACACAGCACCTACACGTATTTGCACAGATCTGTTAAAACAGCAGGGTAATGCTGACATGTTTTGAAGCCAAGATTACACAGTTTTTTATGAGAAGTTTGGTGGCATGCCACAAGGAGACACTGCACTGTTCTCATGGGATAATTGATCATCCCAGTCTCTTCTCCATGCCTCAGCCTTTCACTGAAAGTAGATCCCATCATTTTTCAAGTAGCTTAGTCAGATTTGCAAACTCTGCACATTCTTATACTGACCACAAGCACTTAAAGCATCAGCTATTTTATTTTTTTTGCATTTGGTTCCTCTATTTTTCTTTATCTAGTTTGTAGAAAATGCCAGAAATGTCAAATTCTTTTAAAAAAATGACCAGCTTGTGACCCCTTGATAATTTATACAGTATGGACAATCCTACTTGGAAAAATCAAGGATTAAAAATATTAATCTCTCAGGTGCTCAAAAGTCTTCAGTTACTTCTTGAAAGACAGACTAATAATAATTATTGCCTCCTCTGCTTTAGTGTTAATCCATCTCTCAGAAAGTGCACTTCTTGAACTGTAGAAAATGACACTTTTAAGAAGAATTTTGCATTTTTCTGACTGCAGCAAACCATATGGAGAGTGGCTGACGGGTCCTGATGGATAACAAACACACCAGCAGCTTCCCAGAATACTTATCTGAAAAGAAGGGAGCTCTGCAGAAGTGGCCTGGATAGCTCCATAAATCAATGCCACACCATTAATTCTTGACAGACACTAAAAAATTAAGGGATGGTCAATTTTAAGTATTGGCCCTGCATAAGTCTTGCAGTTGTTCTTTCAGGAGAGCCATAATCTCCATGTGAGAAGCAAGAGAACCATTACAATGGCCCTGCTGGAATTTCAGTCTGCCTTTTGAAGGCTGATTTTGCTTTTCATTGCTTTGAAAGTGCAGCCAGATGTTGCTTTTGTTTATACTGAGCTTTGTTTTGTTCCCCCTGGAAATTCAAACCAAAGGCAGCAATTATTTTGCTGTAGAATTGTTTATTGCAGGACAGTCCCACTGGCAGGTTGGCCAGTGCTGGAGCCTCCCCCAGCCTGGCCAGACACTGAGGGAATTGTGCTTTGCTTCACTGGGAAACTGGGAACTGGCATCCAGCTGGAGGAGAGCCTCCTCAAAGAGATGGTTATGAAACCAACACTCTCTTTGGTTTTGCATGGACATTTTGACAGACTGTGTGAGTCACAGAAACACTTTTCATGTGTCTCTGAGCACCTCTGCCTGCAGAGCTCCCATTTCCCTGGCAGTGATTCCCCTTTCAAGTCACATCAGCTCACAAGGTCTGAGGCAACATCATTGGAAATGTGCATGTGTTTATCAGAGGTTACAGCATAAAATATGCAGGCATCTTCAAATATATTGCAGTCTGTGACAGCAAGCAGAGTGACTGAATATATGTCAGAGGTTTATGATGAACTCTGAAGTGTCTTCATTTAAAGGCAGCATCCTTTTATTATAGGCATCCTTTATTGCTTGATTTATTCTTTCTATCTGTAACTAACCTCTAGACTCATAGATTTAGACTCCTGGTGTGATGTTGTTTGAATGCTGTGCACCTTAGAGCTATGCAAAGCCTTCCGACAAATTCATTGCTTGGTCCTCTCTCAGTGTTCAGCACAATGCCAAGGGATGGAGAGATTAAATGGTGCCCTACTGCTCAACTGAAAACCCATAAAATCAACATATTTAGTGGGTGTTATAGAAAATTTGTCACATGCTAAGCAGGGAAGAACAGGAAAGGAACTAGGAGAGATTTAGTGTTCCATTTTCCATCTCTTTAGCAGTATTGCCCTTGATGTTTTCAATAAGACTTTGCTGGGTTTTTTTTGTAAAGGATTAAGCAGTGGTGGAGATGAGAAACTGAGCTTAAGTAAACAACCAGATATTTTCTTCTTGATAGAATCAATTTGATCCCATACAGATAAAACTGAGCATTTTTGGAAGTATGCAGGGCACAGATGGGCCAAGGCCCAGGCTAAAGGAGTTTCCAGGTCCCAGGGCTGAATTCAGGGCCTGGGTTGTTTCCAGATGTGCAGTTCCTGTTTCCAGATGTGCAGTTCCTGCAGGAACACATGCAGTGTGGTTGCACACAGTGTGACTGCAAGCACACATTTTCAATAATACCTTTTGGGTCGTTAGAGAGAGAATTTAATTTCAGAAGCCTTAGGAAGCAATAATAATCTTTAACCTCTGGCATTGCAGGAGAAGGCACTGCATATTTCCTATCAAAATGAACAGCTTTAATAACCTTCCATTAATATCTATTTATACTGAAGCAAATGATCCAGAATTGACCAAGGGACACAACGTGCTGTGCAGGGCCAACCTTACCTTGTGACTTCATGGGAACTGTGCTTTGAATAAAGGCAAGGCTCTGCCTGCAGAATTCAGCCTATTATTAGAAACACCAACACCACAATGGTTACCCCACATTGCCAAAACTTCTGTAGTTCAAAAAGCTTCAGTGAATTGATCCAGAGGCTGCAGTAGGATTTGCACCCACGGGTTTGGATTTGGAGAGGGGCGGAGATGAACTGCCCAAATCTCCTGGCACTCTAAGCTGGGAATGGCTTTTTCCACTGAGCTTTGAGCACAGGTCCTTTTGCTCCAGGGGAACACGAATTGATTATCTGGTATTTAGAGGTCTGGAGGCTTTAGAAAGAGGCAAACAGCAGTTATGAAGGACTTCATTTTTGCACCCTAAGAGGCTCTGTCAGAAATGTCATTTGTAATTAATTAGAACTGTATAAACCAGAAAAGATCCTGTTCAAGTCAGTTTTTAACCCAGGGCACTCTGGCTTTCAACCTTTGGCTGAAAGCTCAGAACCCGTTCACAAGTTGCTGTGTGCTTTCTGGGTGATCCTTCTGGAAGCATTTGAATTTCCAAAATGGTTTATAAAAACCATTTGTTCCCTCTTCAGACAGAGCTCCTCAGTTGATTCTTGTAAGATATCTTGTTTTTCTAAAGAGATTTTTATTGCAATATGAATTTATTACAAACCATTTCACTTGCACACATTTTCAATCATACCTTTTGGGTCATATAAGAGAGAATTTAATTTCAGAAGCCTTAGGAAGCAATAATAATCTTTAACCTCTGGCATTGCAGGAGAAGAAGATACTGCATATTTTCTATCAAAATAGACAGCTTTAATAACCTTCCATTAATATCCATTTATATTTATTACTCCTTCATTAAAGTTAAGACAGCAAATCCTTAATAAAAAAACCCTAAATTGACATTTTACTTTACTTCTTTCTCTGTCTTTTAAAATGCTAATACTTAAGGAAGTGGACAGGACATGACATATTTTTATCACTGCCACACACTTTGGGACTGGCAGTGTAAACTCTGTGTCTTGCTTTTTGCCCTTATTATATCAAATATAAGCAGATTTTCTCTGAGTTCACTGGCAGGGAACATCTCCTTGGAGCAGCACATCCCCTCATTATCCAGCCCTATCAGCTGTTCTCCAGCTCACCAGGAGACCATTTCCTCTCTGCTTTACAACTTCTTTTATGATCCTTGATGGCCTAAGTTTGGGGTTTTTCAGTTTACTTTCCTGCTTGATTCCCTTGTGCCACTTTATAACATGTCCTCAGCCAGCCTTCCTTAATGGCATGAAACCAGGCAAGAAGGCAGAGAATGTGTTTTTCTTTTTGTTTTGCAAAAGGCAGGAGATAACTCATGAACTGAGGTCACCTCAGCAGAGAACAGAGAACTGCAGCTGAGTTTCAGCTGGAGGAAGAATTGCCAGGAGGGTCCCAAGATCCCGACACCCATCCCTGTTTGCCTAAGCCAGGGCAAAGCTCCTCTCCTTCTGCACCTACTGCTCCCACCCTGGGGTTTTTGCTTCTTCTTTCTGGAAAATTGTAAGGTATTTCTGTGTTTTTCAGATTTCCTGAGGCCACTCATCTGCTTTTGGACTATTAATGGGGTGCAATCTCATTTCTGCTTCCTCATCTCCTGCATGGCCCTGAAGCCACACAGCATCATGTGAAAGAAAAGCTTTTTTTTTTTTTTAAGGCTGCTTCTATCCAAGGATGTTCTTGTGCAGCTGAAGTGAAGCAGGGCATTATTTTCCTTGCCAGCAGGGCTGTGTGTGTGTATTGGGGTGTGTATTTATAGCTCTGGGACAGATGAAATGGTGGCTGCCACCTTGCCTTTCAAACCAGTGCTCCACCTTTAACATGGTGCTTTCACAAGTATGGCCCCCAAAATGCTCCTTTTTTACAGTGAGTCACTCCAACACCAGATCAGCTGGGAAGCAGAGCAGGGACTGCCAGCTTCAGAGCTGTCAGCAGAACCTGGAAATGAGGCTGTGAAATCCGTGGGCTCTCAGCTTTCCTAAACTGGAGATGAGAAAAAGGACCCACCTGGCAGCACAAAGGAGCTTCTGCATTTCCATTTCCTCCCTTCACAGGACACAAGGTGCCAGATGGGTCACTGACCTCCTCCAGTCAACACTGCTGAGCCCAGGAAGGGCAGGGCAGCCCACAGCTGACGCTCACACACTGATAATGTATTCTTATCACTCCAGATGAAGTAGAGACCAGGGAGCAATTGTGGAACTGTGCAGGGCTCTGCAAAGAATGGCCAGGTTTGGCTGCTGGTCATTTTTAGGAAGGGATTCTCATGAGCCACATGCTGATTCCAAACACCACTCCAGAGCTGGGAGTGACATTCCTTCAGTGTGAACTCAGCAACGCTATTTGGCCAGAAATTATTACAATTCAAGAGAGCCAGAGGTGCCCCAATAACCCAGGGGATAAATCCATATTGCAGAATACACAAGAGAAGCAGAGCAGTGGAAGTCACCACACATGAAAAAGATAAAATCAATTCATGATGAAAGGACATAGATACTCCTGTTTGGCCTAAAGAAAGCAACTCCATTCCACATGAAACAAATTCAGAATAAAGATTCTGTAGGCACGGTGAACATTTGTCATTTCTCTTAATAAGTATATACAAAGTACTGCTTTCAAAGGGAAGGACCCCGCTGTAGTTGTGGACACATATTTCCCTTCTCTTTAATAAGATTATGCAGCAGCTATTGATTCCTGACTACAGCCTAAAGTACAATTAGAGTATTTGTAAAAATGTCCTTTTTATTCACAGGGGACTTCTGTAGCTCCAAGTACCTCACTCAAACTAATAAACATTATTGCTGTGGCCCAGCCAAACCCTCTGGCACCAGCAAAGGGCAGCGGGAAACAAAACCCTGAGGAACTCCTCACTTGGGCAGTGAAGTGTCTGAACTGTCCTTCCCTATTTTGTGCCAGGTTAATGAGGAGTCTGTGCTAAATGCCCCATTCTCAGGCTGTGGACTGCTGCAGTTCAGCAGGTGAAATCCCAGCTGTGGTTCCAGTGCTGGGCTCAGCACAGTGGGAACAGGGATCTCTGCCTGCAGACAGCTCCCAGGCTCACAGGAGAAGCCTTAGCAGGGAGATATTCCTTCTCAGAAGCAGGTACTGACTGCTGAATAACGCAGAGATTTTTATTTCGCCTGCTCTGCTCTTCACTTGGGGTTTTAGAAATATGTGATGCACAGCTGGAGAGATGTATGAAGGGATAGAGAGAAATATTAAAGAAAACCAGGTATTTTTCTACCCAAAAGCAAACATGGTGCTCAGTGGATTACATTCCTCTCATTTCTTTAAGATAAGAACAGTGTTCAAAGGAAAATCTCCTTCTCTTCTGAGCTATTCAGTCATTTTGAATATGATTACATCCTAAATATCACAGTATTTGCAAAGGATTGGGATCACAGTGATAGGTAGGTAAGGTGCTTTCCTCGCCAACTTTCTATTTACTTCTGTATTTCATGCTCAATACCCTCAGTACAAATAGCTCTATCTCAAGTACAAATGTTATGATAAAAGAATGGTTTTGGGGCCTTTCACAGAGCGTGACAAACGCTGGATTCCTGAGCAGCAGCACCAACTGATTCCTGCTGCAGCATCTCCTGACTGCCCTAAGGAACAGCAGCTCCAGCCAGGCTCTGCTGCAAGGAAAACATTGAAAAAAACCCAGCAGTTTCCTTGCCCATCTCTCTGGGGAGCTGTCTAATGCTTGCTTTTAGAGCACTGATAGCTGCAAGTAGTCAATAACCTGCAAACTTTTTTATAGTTGGCACCCCAAAAATGGTCCTCAGAGCCTGGAGCCCAGGTACTGCTGCTAGGGCAGTGTCACTCCAGAGCATGGCAGTCCTCCTAAAGCACCATCAAAATGTAAATGAAAGGCAACATTTCCTACAAACATCTGCATTCCAGAGGCCAAATGGTATTTTCATCATTTTCTGTAAGCCCTTCCAAAAATACCACCTCAGACTAACCTACTCGACAGATACATCATGTTAGATGTGTCACCACATCCTTTTAATCAGTGTGGAGTCAATATTCTGTATTATATGAATAACTAATTAGTTTCACAACTTATTTCCACAGATGTCATTGCAAAATCTATCTGAGGAATGTCATCTGCACTTGAGAGAAGGACAAGCATTGTAATTAAGTATTAAGCCATTTCACCAGTGTGAGTCTGCCATGGAGTGTGAAATGGCTATAATTCACATTTTTAAGACCTCGCATTTATTAGCATCTATTTTCTACTCAAGGTTAGCGGTGTGCTGCACAGAGAGTTAAAAAAAGCCAAACAAGCTCACTTTTTTGTTATTCAGATGGGTACATCTGCACGTCTGACTGTACAGATTGGTCACAGGGATGGGGTTTCTCTCAAGCCCCAGAGGATTTCTGGCTCACACACCTCTGTGAGCAGCACTCGAAGGTCAGATGGATGCTCTGATTATGGAGCAAGTGACATTCTGCTGTTGAAAGCTAATGACAAACCTGGGCACAAGGCAGCTAGGCAGGATACAGATCTTGTACACAGCAAAGGTATTCAATCTGAGATAACAGCCAGGACTGATGATTAATATCTCCCAGGAAAAGACTTTGTTTGCGTTAGGAAACCCCCACAGAATAAATGCAGAGAGAGAATAATGAACCCAGCTGTTGGGGTTTGCTCAGGGCCCAGGAAGAGTTCAGCTGGTCTCTGTCTGGAGCCATTGCTGCAGTTGCAATTGTGCTGCTTAATTATGTGCAGAAGAAGATGAATCTTGATATCTTCCCACATCTTTTGGTGCATCAACCAGCAAACAAGAGTGATATTCCCACTGCTCTCTGTCCCATAGGCAATGCTGTTTGGCAGCAATTTCCTGTAGAAATTTGCCCTTTCCTTCAGTGGTCATCTCCCCCTTGCTGACACCTCACAGGAATCCACAAGTGATCACTGTGAGCAAAACAGGGTTTCAGTATAATATATTACTCTCTATAAATGACTTTCATTTCTCACCAATAACTTCCTCTTTTATACCATTAATTTTTTGCATTTCCTTTAATATTTCTCCTCTTAATCATTATTAATGTAATTGGTCTTAGACAGAAATATTATTTTTGTACCAACTTTTCTATGGTGCCTTGTGAAACACAGCTGACAGAAACCTTGACTTGGTAAGAATTCCTGTTTTTCAAAATTAGTATTGTTATGTTAGCTCAGCACTGTATTTAAATTGTTTTTTGTTACAACAGGTCTCACTTGGACTATTTGGATAGTTCAGTATTCTACATGGTGAGGTGGAATTGCACTAATAAAATCAAGCAGCAAGCACATTTCATCTGCCATTTCGTTCTTTCAGTGCTTCATAATTAACTTTAGCCAAAAATTACCCTTTTAAGCCCAAGGGATTAATTCTCCCTTAACTATATATTTGTGCATTATAGAAAAAAACAGTCATCCCTTGGCTTCCTAGCCTTGGATGAGAAATTCACTGCATTTTCAACCTACAATATCTGTGGATGAATTCCAGGTGTGTGCTTGCCCCTCATGGAGTGAATTTCATGTCTGACTTATTTTTACTTAACTCTGGGAACAGAAATACCCTAGAGCAGGTTTCCAAGCTGCAGCACAACCTGGACATTGGGACTTCAGGCAGCTCTGCCCCAACCCCACCCCATCCCCAGCTTCCAGCACTTGGCATTTTAACAGCATCCTCCTGATACTTTTATCTTATATTTCATCACCCACCTTTTAATCCTTTCCCCTCAAACTATTTTCTTCTTCTTTATTCACTGGCTAGTGCAGCCTTTATCCCTCACCTCTGCAGAGTGCTAATCTGGTGTTTGATGGACAATTTCTGTTTGCATCTCTGGCATGTATTTGTTTTTTTTTGAGGCATGTAAATAGAAAAAGGCACCTGATTCCTGCCAATGTCAAGGAGAGGTTCTCAAGGCAGCCTCTTGACAAGTTACTTGGGTGCTACTCAAATAATCCAGTGAGAAAAGGTCATATTGAATTCAACTTTTATACATAAGCAATCACATTACCATATGTCAAAGGCACCAACCTGCTCTAAAAAGCGTCAATGCAGATGAGTGCAAATATTTCAATGTCCAAACAAATCTCCCAAGCCTTCCCCCTAAACTATTTTGGGACGATACCAGATGGCAATGCTAAACATCCCAAGTATTTAAAATTAATTTGGATTTGTTTGCTTTCCTTTTCACAGCTTTTGACCGGTTTAGAACCCAATGAGCAACAACAAATACATTCAGGAGTCTACAATTCCTTCAAATATGTAAAAGCATGAAGAAGTTCACAAAAGTAAATCAAAAACTTGTCTACCATCTCTAGTTTTTAGGTTACTATCAAAGAATATTCTAGAGCCTAGGTAGGAAACGTGCTGTTAATTACACCCTGCATTAAACAAGACATTAATGAGCCCTGGCATTCCTAGCAGAGTGGACACTGAGCAGGAATATCTTGGGGCACGTGAGTCTGTCTGCAGCAAACTCCAGCGCTGGCTCCAACAAGCACAAAAGCAATTCTTGGAGCCTTGAGAGGGGCTTAGCATGTCAGGAAAAGGCTGCACGTATTCCCACTGGGATTCTCTCCTAAACCACTGCAAAGGTGTTTTAAAAGGACACTGAGCCAAGAGGATCCCCAGGATGATGAGCACCTGAAAGAGCAGCTGATTTACCAGTACAGCTGAATTATGAAAACCATTCATCAGCCAAATGGACAGCAAGCCTGGTGAGAACAAGTCCTGTCACTGGAGAGTGTGACACACAGATGTGACTGCAAGCATGTCCTGTCTGTCCTGCCAGGCCATCAGTCTGTCTGTCCTGCCAGGCCATCAGTCTCTCTGTCCAGGAGAGGAGGAAGGCAAGGAGGACATCCAGGTATCCTCACTCCCAGGTGTGACAGGAGCAGCTGGTCTCCTCTCTTTGTGACAGCTGACACCTCATTTTGGGATCTTAACAAAAGAAGAGGAGTGGGCACTGACACGAGCAAAGGGAGAAATCCCCAAAGGATCATAATCCTTGCTTTAGGATAGAGATGGAGGCTGCTGGTGCCTGGGGGCACCTGCAGCAGCTGAATGTGCACTTTCCACCTGAGAAGTTCAGCCTAAGCAGGAAAGAAAGCAGTTTATTGCAGAAAAAGGTCTTTTAGAGGCAAGCCAGCTACTGAGGGTGTGATTTCACTGCTGCTTTCCCAGCAATGTGTGACAGCTCAGGGCCCATCTCATCCAGCCCCATTTCACTGCAGCATCTTTGTAAACAGGCAAGAAGGACACCTTATGCACACACTCTGCTATCAAAATAGGAAGGAACCAAAAAATCTCCCCTCAGAGTAAGATTATTTTCACTGTTAACGCTGTACTGTCCCCAAAAGGCACCGTTTTACCTAAGAAGCAGCCACTGATGCAAGATGTAGAGAGAGATGGATGGATCTTGGTCTGGGGAGCAGTAGAGCATTTGTTCTTGGAAAACCTTGCTTTCCCTACACACTGCCACCACTGGCTCTTTTCTCCTCAGGATGCTGTAAAAACATTTATTTTTGCCAAGATAAACTTGTCAGAAGCACACAAAGTATTTTAGAACCTTGTGGGATTTTTTTTTCCTCCAGGTAAATTCTATTCAATAATTTTCCTCAAAAAAAGTACAAAAACCACATGAGATTTGGTAAGTTCTATTAAATAATTTTCCTTTAAAAAGTATAAAAACCACAACAGATTTTAAAGGATTTTTTTCACCCAGTCCACTAATTCGAAAGGAAATCAGTTACCTAACAGCTTTCCACATAAAACAAGTGAAATAACAACATGAATTTAAAGCAGATCAAATATACTGAATCAATCCCTTCCATGGATACTGCCATTAATTCATTTCAATTTCATTTAGTTCAATTTGCTTTGGAACAGAAGCATAGTCAATCAGGTTAAGGCTCTTTCAATTCACATTTTTCCCCTCCAATACGACATCCTACATTTATTTGGATTTTCCCCCCCCCCTTCCCATTTTAGAAAAGTCTTAAATCATCACAAACTTGGACCTAAATCTTGCTCTTTTTTTGCACTACTCAAGACCTGCTTTTGTAAATTTTGGTTCTGGTAAATTTTGGAGATGCTACTGGGTATTTTAACCATGATCTTGCAGGTTTTTGGTTTTTTTTTTTAAATGAAAATGTCAGTAAACACAGGCTGTGCCAGAAAGCCTTTGTCACCTGGAGGTCACCTAAAAATCCATTTGCAGGAGCCTTAGCTTGGCTTTTCCAGGGAAATGGAGAGCCTTGCCCCACCACTCCCTGCCCTCACATCTCCTTTTCCCCACAGCCCCTGCCCTGCCAGCTGCATGTCACAGTGAGTAAAGACCACATTTCCTCTTTTTTTTTAAAGGAAGCAGACCCAAACTGGGAAAACCACGAGGCAGGGTAAAGTCACAGCCTGGAGGAAGAGAACAAACTTTCCTAACAAACCCCATCACGCCTCCACTGCTCCTGCAGTCTGACAGGTGATTCCCAGAGTGGGAAATTGGAACAATTAGAGGGTTTCCTGGGGGAAACTCAGAGGTAGAGACAGACCCAAGGGAAGGCAGATTCTTCCTCTTCCCTGGTGACCTAATTGGGCCCTGGTACCAGAGCAGGGAATCCATGAGAGGGGCTCTCTCTCAGCCCCCTGCACCTGCAGTAAACCAGCAGCACTCGTGCTCAACTTCAGCTGGCTCAGGGTTGCTCCATCCCCAGGATTTTCTAGCAAAGGAGAGTTGGCAACCCAATATTTAAGGACAAAATGTCCTTCTTCTTTTTTTTTGGTGTTTTTTTTTTTTTGTAAAATATTTATCTCTCTTCTTCTAAGGAGGAATAATTTGAGTATTGAGGCAAACCCCTACAGCACTCTTGGTCAGAAAATACCAGGAGATTCAGTCATTAATTTTTTAGGCCATATGATTAGTATCTTTCCAGAGGGTAGGCATTCAAGTTAATCTGTAGTGCCAGACTTTTTTAAAAAATTATTAAAAAAAAAAAAAAGAAGTAAATATAACACCCAGCCTTAGCTTGAGTGCAGAGCTGGCTCCAGGAGCTGTGCTGTTTATTCCCCCATGGCACAATGCTGTCAGCAAGTGGCATCTCTGCAAGTGTCAGCAGTTACACATGTGCACAGCTGTGCCCTGTGTAGGTCAGGGAGGGTTTGCAATTCTGCAAGTCAGATAATACTGGACAGCATTATCCTTTTGCCTGCTGCTACTCCCTGTGATCCAGCACAGCCTTCAGCACCTCCCTGCACAACCAGCAAAAGATTACTCCATTTTTTTTTTCCAAATTCTGAGCCCAGGGTATGCAGAGCACATTGCAGAGCAGAAATGCTGCTCTCGTGACCTGTGATTGCCTTTAGTTTGGTCATATCACATGTAAATATGGCAGGTCCCTTCCCTTCCATGGCATCCTCTCTTGTAATGCCTTCCAAAGAGAATCCCCAAGCTCTTTTGCAAAAGCAGAAATGATGCCCAGCAGTAAGCACAACTCCAACAAGGCTCCACTGAGTTACCATTAAACCATATTCCAAAATTTACCTTAGTTCCTTGAAGGGGTCTGCCCTGACATTGGGAGTTTCTATAGATTTAGGGAACACTGTGCCTTCTGCTCCTGAAATCACAAAACAAAACAGAAGACAAATTGTAAACATTATAAGCTGTTATCAGGGGAGTGATTGTCAAATCATACCTAGGTGCAATTTAACCCATTGCCTGACCCCATGTCGTTCTTGCACATCCCTTCTGTCCCCAGAAAAGCCAGACCTTGTTCATCTGCAATGGGCTGCCTTGATTACACGTGGGGTTTGCCTGTAAACTGCACTTCTGGCTGGAAAAGTAGGTGCTTGCACCCCAACTTGGGGAGAGTCTGCTGACCCAGCTGATGCAGGGAGCTTGGAAAAGACACCCTTTGTAACCAGGCATCTAATCCGGCTGCATCCCTCATGGAAGAACATGGATGCACGTTACAACATCATTTCTTTCACTGGGCTCTCAGAGATACTCAAGAGAGAAAAGCAGATTTTGACTTGATCCCTGCAAACACCTCTCCAGTCAGGCTGTGCTCCTGCCTGGGGAAAAGGAGGAGCTGCACCCTCATGCTGGGCAGCACAAGCAGACCCTGGCCTGTCCCAGCCTGGCCACCAGTTCAATGTGTGACGCAGAAATTATTTAACTTCTGCTCCTTCCCCCTTCTCTCAGAGACAATGGGGAAGCTGCACTGCCCCATTTGCTGACTGGCTTTGGACCTGTGAACTGCTGGGTACTAGAAACTGCTTGTCAAATTCCAGACCACTGCTATCCTCTTCACGGCCACCTGCACAGCCCAGTTGGGCCATTTCACCCAACTATCCCTGAACTGGGCCCATATTTTGTGACCAACCCCTGCTATCTCTTCTCTAGAAAGATGTGCTCTCCACACATCATTGCTGTAAGCCAAAGCCCTGGCACCCTCTGGCAACCCTTTCCACTGACTGTTCTCATTTAAAATGTGCATCTCATCTGAAATGGTCTCATTTAATCTTTCAGCCACTGAATCTTCTCGAGTCCTCGTGTGCCAACCAGCCTTGCATGAGGAGACTTTAGTCAGACACCGATGGTGACCCAACTCCCCCAACCCTCTCAGATTCTCTCAGAAGTTCTGGGCTTTCTGAATCACTCACTGTGAAGCAAATCCTCTGGACTTCTCACTGGTTTGTTTTTTTTTTTTTTTTTTTTTCTTCTGAACCTGTTCTACTTTTAAAATACCCTGTTGGAGCACAGGAGTCCCCAGGTGCTGTCACTGACACTCTGCTGCAGAACATCACATTCCTGCTCCCACTGAAACTTCCAATTAAAACACAGCTGAGAGTGGCACTAACTGCCTCACACACAGAGTGTGTGCACTAGAAATTAATGTGCCTGTTCTCCAATATATAGCTGCCAAGCCAATGAGCAAGTATGACCTATATTCTTAAATACAAACCTGTGGTCTTGCCTTCAGACCCACTGTGAACAATTAGTCACTCTTTACTTGCAGTCATCACAGCAATTTCAGTGTCAGCATGCAGACAGCGCTGGTGGCACTTTTTTATTTCTTTAGATTTTAGTTTGATAAAGTTATTGGTGCAAACTACAGATCCTGATGAAAACTTTTACATGTACAGTTTGAGAGCACTCCTAACACATGCTGTTGTAGCTGTTCCCTGTGTGCAGTTTGAAAGTCATCATTACAGAATAACAGATGTTCTGAGATGGTCCAAAACATGTCAAGACAACATCCTGCTGTAACTGCTGCCATAAGTGAGAAACACCTACGACTGCAGTATGACTCCACTTTCTTTACACTGAAATAAATTAACTAAGCTGTCCCAGAGTGTTAAAGAAAAAAAAAATCAGAATGAAAACAAGCACTCTAACATTTATAAAAAAAACCTACCCAACTCTTTTTAACCCCGAAAAAAACAAAGTAAACTCAAAGATTATAAAAGCAGTCTAAAGTTTGAAGGTTTATACTCGGGGATTGAAGCTGATCCTATGGCACAATACAGATATTGAGCTTTTAACTTTACTATAAGCTTTCATTGTTACAAGGTGTCATAAGCAGCTGTAACTTGCCAACCATGAAGGTTGTTACTATCAGATCTGTCCTCTCTCAACAGTTTCCAAATGATTTAAATCTCTGCTTTATCCAACACAATTGCCTTGGCTCTTGGCTTTGCAACGAAATGTAGCAAAACATCCAGCCTGCACTTATCTGCATAATGGAACAGTGATTTTTGAGGGAAGGAGGATGAGGAGGTGCAGCTGGAGAGATGCACTCAGATATTCCTGTACCCCTTCCACCCACATGGCTTAAATGGTGACTTTATGCTGGGTATTTTAGTTAATTTTTAGACACCTTAAGTCAGATACTCAAGTCATGCAAACTCAAAAGAACTACTTGCCTTTAACCAGAAGTACTTGCAGAATAAGGAGAAACTTTAACTTATTTCTAAACTTGGGGTTTTCCAGGCTTTCATTTTTTAGATTAAATGCAGGAAGCAACTTTGGAACCAAGGTCAATGAAAACCCCAATGCAGTCATTTCAAGAAGGCTGAAAATGAAAGAGCTGGGTATTCATTTCCTCCATTTTCTTGTTTTCCCTTCCTTACACAGTTCTCGAACCCTCTTTTCCTGTCTCCCTTCTTGCCAGATCCATTAAAAAGTCCCTCATGCACTGGGAACAGGAATGAGATTTCCAAACCTTTCTGTTTCTCTCCTTTGATCCGAATTTGAAGTGAATGCTACCTGCCTTGATAGGGCTTTCTGCCTTGACTGTATAATTCATATTCTTCTTTAATAACACAGAATCTCTCAAAGGGCCACCTGTCTCTGTCACTGAGCAGGACACCAGCCACGAGGGGATGCTGAAGGACCAGGAGTGAGACATCCCTCCCTTGGCTCTGGCTGTCAGCAGCTGAGGGCCCCCTGAGTAGGCAGAGTAAGTTTGTCAAAAACACTGATAAACTTCCCTCACCTCACCTAATCCTCATCCTAAGTGTCCCCTTTCTGTAGCAGGGGGCTGATGGATGAATTAAACACTCTGGGGAAGTTCTCCCTTTGGTTTCACCCTGCTGCCTGAGGATTTCACTAAAGAACCATTGTCTTTTTTTTGTGCTATTGGGAATTTTCTGGACCTCAAACTTGCCCCCTCCCTCCAGCCCCCCCTGTTCTACACTGGAGAGTCTCAATCTCTGCCTGGGGGGGAAAAGCTGCCTTGGACTAATTCAGCTCCACTGGACATTTGTGTCAAAGTCTGGCTTTTGGCCACTGTGGAAGTCCCCAGCCAGCTCTGACAGCACCAGTGTTGGATGGTGTTGAAAGTGAAGGCTGGAGGAAGTGACCTCATTTAGTGGTTTTAGAATCACACAATCACTGATGTTGGAAAAGACTCCGCAGATCATGGAATCCAACTGTGACTCAAGGCTTTGGCAAGAAAAGGAAGGAAAGTTTGAGGGAAATGTGCTGCTGTCACTGAATTGGGCTATTCCAGCTCTGCTGAAGGAAACTGGGATGTTACGGAGTAACAAATAACTGAAAAAATGAAGTCCAAGTTCATGTGCTTAGAAAGTAGTAAAAATTTATTTTACATGTTGGAGGCTTCCAAGATATAATATCCCTGGATAAATACTGAATGCTGCTCATGATTCATGGCAGTGTGACAAAGGGAAGGCAAACACAACATTGAACTGAAAGGCAAGAAGAAAGTCTAACAGGAACACCAAAAGAGAAAGGAAACCACATCATTTTAAGAATCATCAGTGAATCCTCAAACTATTGTGTGCCCTCCTGCTCACCCCCAGAGAGGACAAACTGTCCTGACTGCAAAACCAGAAATCTATCTGTCCTGTTAAAGAAGGCTGGAAGGAGTTGGCTGTGTGGCTGAGCAGCATGACGTGCTCAGGAAGGGTACTCATGCTGTGCACAAATACATCAGGAGGGTAAATAACACCAAGGGAAAAGAACCACTTTTTTTTTATATGTTTGTGTGAGAGCCAGTGCTTATATGAGCAGCAGTAAACTGGTCCTGAGTCTATTTGGGAAGGAAAGTGAGGGTTTTTTAGCCAAAAGAGCAATGGGAGCAGCTTTTCAGTTAGATGGGACAGACAATATGACAGATCTGAGAAATGCCTGACTGGAAGATCTGGTGTCCCAAAACCAAGGGGCAGTACTTTCAGGACCAGCAATTTCCTTCTAGTCTTGCATTACTCTAGTCTTATTTTCACTGTCCTCTACCTGAGAAATGATGGGTTTTGGCAAATGGCATTAACAAACAGCTCCAACAGTTCAAGAATCAGCTGCTACAATCTCCCTTTTCAATCAAAGCTGCTCTATCCCCCTTTTACTGAGTATAAAGCCAATGTAACCTACATTTATTATTGTACAACACAGCTTCTGCTTCCTGAATTATCAGTTATTAAAACATCTTCTATCAGCCATGAAAAATGCATACAGAAAATTTCTATTTCATTGCAAAGTACTAATTTTTTTTGTTAATCATATGAGACTCTCTGCTGCTGCTAAGGGTAACTTATGTGCAATCAGCCAAAGACAGAAGAAAACAATAATATCATTTGGATTTAAACACACTGTACTGTACATCTCTAGGCAATAAATTATTCTTTCTCACAGTATTATATCAGAGAGGCTTCCATTATACTGATTCCCTCTTCTGACACTGTGTAATTTACCACCGATAAATGTTCATAAACAGTTTGACTGAAAAATCCATAAAGCCATTTCAGCTTTATTTTAAGTCCCATTTAATGTCCCTCAAAAATGATTTCATCAATGTGTTTCCATTAGCTGGTTCTCTGCCCAATAACTTAATTCCATACAATCAGTTGGGAACTTATACAGCATATGACAGGATCAACCTTAAATATTTTGAATCACCATAAAGATTAATTCAGAGAGTATTTTGGGGTTTTGGGCTTTTTTCCCCTGTTGCAGTGCATAAGGTGTGGGGTGTCAAAGACCCCTGTATGTGTTCATTTCATCCAAGAACAAAAATCAGGAGTCTCATGGCAAGAGAACATTTCCAGTCCAGTTTTATGGTTTGGAAGTGGAGGAGCACAAATGCCCCAGGAAAGAAGCAAATCTCAGCTGGAAGGTGCATCTTAACCAACAGCAGCTCCAACCAGAGGAACACAGGAATCTGTGTTCAGCTCTTCCAGCTGCCTCCTGCTTTCCCTGCGTGCTGCAGGAGTGCCTGAGCTGCATGGCACTGACCTGGCACCTTCCCTGGCACCTTCCCAGGACCCAGCCACTGTGCCAAGACACTGATCACAGCCCCCTCCCTCTGCACAAAACCTCCCCTGGGCTTCCCCTGCTCTCTGCTGGAAGAGAGAGGAGAGGAGCTCAAATACAATGCCATGAGAGGATTTTTTAGACTAATAATTGATGCTCCTGCTGTCAGGGGCAGGTGGCAATCAGCTGAGCAGCTCTTGGGGCTGAGCAGAATGCAGGTTTCCACTCAGGTGCAGATACACCTGGTCAGCTATTCCCCACTTTCCTTTTTCTTTTCAGACAACACATTTCTTTCCCACTCTGTATTTTTTTACTGATAATTACAGACCTGCAGCACACCCTTAGTGTTGTATATCACTGCTTCCAAATGAAAGTGGGGTCTCAGAGGCCTGTGATGAACCTGGTGATTAAGTTTGCCTCAGTGCATCTTCTCTTTAGTGCTCTGCAGGACTGTGCAAATGAGGGGGGAAGGAGAAGGATTTGCTGTGATTTTTTCTAGCTGAAGTCAAGAGGCAATGCACAGCGTGCTGTTGGTCTCCATAAACTACTTTTATTCCCACTATTATTGATCAGGACACATTCAGCAATTTGTTCATGAAAACATCCATCTGAGGAGGTTCTCTCCTCTGCAGGTCTCATCAGGATAATATGTGACAGTCTCAGAAAGTGTGTGCAAACAGATGCCCAGGAAGTAAATCCAATACAATGCAGGTAAAAATTATTTGTGACTGCTTCTTCCAATTCCAAACTTTAAAAGCCTTATTCATCCTTAATTTATGTTTTTAAATGGGTGAGCATAGTAATTGCTGTTGCTCCCCTTGAATCCCATTAAATCTGAAATCAATAAGAGCTCTATTTCAGGGTCCAATAATAGCCTGGTTAGGTTAAGCCAGTGCATTGAACAAAAGCCATGAAGCTTCATTCACGTTTCTTTCCAGGATCCTATAAAAATAGCTCATTGCAAAGGTCTGTCTGTCTTCCTTTTTTGTGTAAGTGTTGGGCAGTTGTTCTATTAAGGGCAATCAAAAATTCCTGAATAATAAGGGCAATAATGAGATCATGTGCAGCATCAACAAAGTGTTTATAATAAAAAATGTAATATAATTTTTTTTAAAACTGATTCTATTTCTTATTACAGATTATTTTTAGCCCTTGGTCTTGGCACTGTACGCACACAGGGAGTGAGCCAAGCCTTAGGCACTGGGCTGTGGCTGAGTTAGGCCAGACAGGAGCTCCTTGTGACTCCAACCCTGCTGGGTGGAGAAGAAAAAATTCTCTGACTCAGAGTCCCAAGGAATCAATGGAGCCTGGGTTTTAAGCTGGAAAACTTGCAAACAATGAGATGAGCTGCAAGCCCAGAGATGAGCAAGTGGGTCATTAGTGATGTATGTGCCTGCAGTCACACCATCTCCACAGCCTCCCTGGCACAGCTCATTTATCTGAGGATACAAAGGGAAGAACAGAACAGAGCACCCAAACTGAGAACAGGTACAGGAAGAAAGGTTGCTACAACTTATGCTGACCTCTAGATATTTCCTTCTTGACTAGTTTTGGGGTCCTTGAACACTTTTCCTGCAGCTCAACAATAGCAATGTCATCACTGAATTCCTTTGAAGCTCCTCTCAGCATTCTTGTGCAAAGTTGCAAAGGAACTCAGAGGAGCACCTGAAGTGGGAATACACAGTGGAAATTTATCATGGAGAATATTGTGTGAGCTTCAAACAGATCAGCTGAGGAGGACACTTAGGAAATAAAATATAAATCTGCCACACTTTTAAACTTGATTTCAGTGTTTGGTAAGTGTACAGTATGTTTCTTTCATAATCCTTGTGACATTTAATCAATATTAATCTGATGGTGGATGATTCCTCTCTTTCCTTAAACAGGATTAAGGGAACACAATCTGAACACACATTTCAGCCTGGACTCGAAGCCTATACACTTTACATAAATGCTATCCTTTCAGCCTGGAATGTACTTTAAGTAAAAGCAAACACAAAGAAAACTCCTCAGTATCTCTCTCTCCCAACACAGCTTGTTCTTGCCAATAAAAAGACAAATTTGCAATCTGGGTGAGTGGATTTTGAAAAAGGAGAGAAATCAAAGTTGGATTTGTCATTTAAAAGAATGGAAAACAGCATCACACCTATTGCCCTCAAAGTATGGGAGCTATCAGAAATATTCACTCAAGAATTGGTAATTTTAATTTCTTCCCTTGCAGAATGGGAGAAATACTTTATTTGAAAGAAAACATCCAACAATTGCATCTCAACCTCTGGGGAAAGAAACCAGAAAAAAACCTAAACCCACCCAATTCAACTAAATCACGTTTCTTTTCTATACAGCTTTTAAATTCTCTGTCACTGCTGATTACAGGTTAAATCACTTTGTGACCCCTGCTTCTTCATGGATAAGCAACAGCACGATTCCTAGCTGAGAGAAAAAAAAAATTCTTGTGGCTTTAACCACTAAGAGTAAACATATGTTTTTGCACTCCACTACTCCTTAATTTTGCTAAACATAATTTTTTCCCATAATCACAGCTCTGCAATGAGCTCAAGGAAATCTGACAGAACTGCTCTGCCACAACTGAGAGCTAAAGACAGTGCAGGCAGCTTCCAGTGCTGGTGCCACTGCTAAACCCTGCTCTCTTCATTTGCCAGCACGTTTCCCTGCTCCCCTCGTTTCATTCCCCATCCCTTCCCTGCAGGACCAACCACCACACGACAGCTTGGCAATGGCTCCAGGACTGCATTAGTGCTGCTGCCTAATTACCTGTGGGCAGGGAGCTCTGGGGATTGCAGCTCTTCCTAGAGAAGTTCATACATCTCCAGCAAAGGTCAAATGCCTGTCCCAGCAGGCTGGGGCTCGTTCCTTTCCCTGGCTGAGAGCACAGAAGGAGCTCAGGAGCAGCCTAAGCAAGCTGGAGCTCATTTGCAACTGGGTAAACTGGGAAAGGGCTGTGGCCCCAGCTGGTGGTGCAGTTTGGTCCAGAGGCACAGCAAGGCATCCCTGTGAGGTAGCCCAGAGAAGCTCCCTGTCCTTTGGGCACCTTCTCCTCCACTGCCTTTGTAAAGGAAAAGGATTAGAGTGGAAAATGTCTCAGTCTCACAAGACATGAGTACTGCAGCACCATGGCTCCTCTTAGAAGCTACTTACAGACCTGTAGCAAGGACTTGTTTTTCAGGGCAATGCCCAAAATCCACACTACAAAGATTGAAGCTTGGCATTTACCCTTAGTCATACCGCTGCAGCAGACTCAGTGGTGAGACCAGAAAACTCCATTTCTTCTCTGGGTCAGGCCTGATTTCAACACTTGGCTACCAGAGTTGTTCCCTCTGCCACAAACACATCAGCAAAATGCCATTTGGAAATCATAATGGCTGCTGTAAAGGGCAACCGTGCATGTCCTGATCCATAAATAATCACTGCTGAAGAAGGGTACATGCTGTAAAAATGGGTGGTAATTCCTGGAAACTGTTACATTTCTAGCTTACCCCACCCTCTGAAATGACTGATACCAGTCAAATACTGCTGTGGATTATTTAATGAAATGTAACGACTCTTGCAGCCATTAAAGTTATCCTGCTGTAATTACTGCAGCAAGCAGAAGCTGAAAAGGACATGCCAAGATGTTCCTAAAAGTTTAATATGGAGGAATTGTGAGCAGAGTTCTCCAACCAGGCTGGCACTGCAGCCACAGCTCTGCAGGGCTCCTCCCAGATCAAGCTAATACATGGAACTCTGAAAATGTTTGTAGATGTGAAGCTTAAGGCAGCTGGGGCAGCTTGCACAGATGTGTTAGCTCAGTAACATCCACATAAAATCCTGTTCTCCTCCTGACCAAAGTAAAGTACATTATTGCAAAGGCTTTTTAAACCCTTCCATGAGTAACAAGCCACAGCACCTTGTGTTCTATAAATGCAGGGCAGGTCACCAACAAGAGCCCCAACACTGTCATTTGAAAGAGCTCTCTCCAGTCACAGAGTCACAGAATGACAGAATGATTTGCCTTGGAATGGACAGTAAAGGTCATTTTGTTTCAACTCCCCTGCCACAGGCAGGGACATCTCCCACTAGACCAGGTGGCTCTGAGCTCCATCCAACCTGAATGAGAACCATCCACCCACACTTCTCAGGGCAACCCATTCCTGTGCCTCACCCTCCTCACAGTATCCCATTTTTTAATGATATCTAATCCAAATCTAACCTCTTTCAGTTTAAATCCCTCTTCCTCCTGTCACTGCTTACTCTTGTAAATAGCCACACACTCCTGGACCACACTGCTTTTATTGTTGGTGTTCCTCCCCTAAATCCTCTAAACTCCTTCATAAACAGCTCATAAATAAAATGCTGGAAATGTGCCTTGCATTTAATTACTCCAAACTTATTAATAAATTTGCAATAACCTTTCAACAGCTGATTCCTCTTTCCAGGTGCATTCCCAGGCAGCTGGAGAGAAACTTGAGCAAAAAAAAAAAATGTTCCCAAACTAACAGTCCCAAAAGTCTAACCTGTGGTCAGCATGGACATGCTCCACATGGTTCACTGCCCAAAGGGTGTTGGCTGCAGTGGAAAAAAAACCCAACAAGGTAGAAATAGAGCTACTGGCTAATTATTTGACAGGAGAGTAGGGAAAGGTTGATGAGATCAAAGGTGATTTTACATAAGCCATGGTGCTGGGCTGGCTCACACTGCTCCTGCAGTCTTTATTCTGGGAGATGAAAGGCATCCTACCCCACTCTAAATACAACTATTTTAGTAGGGTTTGCCACAGGAGAAGGCTTTAGCCAAATCTTTATCATTAGGCTCCGTTAGGAGAAAAGCTTCTGCCATGCTAATCCAAATGTCTGAGACATTTTCTGGGGAGGGGGAGCAATCCTTGTATTGTTCTGTTACAGAGAAGGGACCCTGTGGGGCTGTGATTAATCCCATCCTTGTTGGAAAGCAAAACAGTAATTTGAACAGTGGTAAAAAGCTTGGTAGGTTTGTAAGGGGACAACATCCAGCCCATGCAATCCCACCTCCCACACAAACCCAGGGACTGCCAGACTCCTGTAAGCTGAAGTGTGGCTTTTGTGGTATTATCTCAGCTCACTGCAATGCATGTGGATTCCCATCAACAGTTAGCTTTCAAAAAAATTGGTTAAATCCATAATAAATATTAAACACCAGAGTACAGTGGCAAGTTTCCCTGAAAACAAACTTCAAAAAATAATCTGAAATAAAAAAGATGTCAAGGCCCTTGGGAGAACTGACACTGGCATGTCATCAGATGTTGTCTTATAAGGCTAAATTAAGCATCTGACCAGAGTTTAATTTCTGTAAAAACTCATGCTAATTTAAATTGCTTTAGATTTAATTAAAAATGCCTTTCTATAGAGATAATAATGTAACTCTGTTAATTAGTATCAAGTGGCATCTAGAGGGCATATTTAAAAACTAATCTGGAGAATAAATAGAGCTAATTAACAGTCAGAATAATGCTTTATGACTGTCTTTTATTTATAAATGCTATAACGTTCAATAAGCTATTAAATGAAATTGTAATTAATATATATCAAAGTTATTTTTAATACTCTTTTAACTAAAGAGCATTTCTTACACCCTGTTTTTCAGATGCTCTGGACATGTTTAATTTCTGGAGGGAGGGAGGGAGTAAGGACGAGGCAGCAAATACAAATTCAATTAGGAGCAGCTCATTTATCTCCCCTACAAGGGTCTGTGTTAGGAGCCCTCGGGGGCTCCAGCCAGGCTCTGTGTTGTGGGGTTTGCCCAAAGCTCTGCTGACCAGGGCAAGGGCTGCAGGGCAGGGCTGCACATCACCCCACACCCCCCAGGGCCACCTCGGGCACAGAAGGGGCAGATTTTGCCTTCAGAAATCCAAGCCTTGCCAAGGCAGAGCTGAGGTTCTGGGGAAGGAGAGCAGCTCTGAGCTTTGCCATGGGACTCTTCAAAACACCATGGGGTGCCCCAGTTCCATTTGGATGCTAAGAGTGAGAATGTGCTCCCATCCCATCCCATCCCACCCCATCCCATCCCATCCCATCCCATCCCATCCCATCCCATCCCATCCCATCCCATCCCATCCCATCCCATCCCATCCCATCCCATCCCATCCCATCCCATCCCATATCAGCACACAAGTACTGGCAGAAGAGTTTGGAAGAAGAAGGGCAGAGTGGAGTCGTTGTAGGGCTCAGTTTTTATGGGGTTCCTGCAGGCAAACACAAGCTCCCTCAGGGTTGTCTGGACCCAGGCACTGCTGAGCTCCCAACTTGAGCAAGGCAGAGGGGATTTTCTGTGTCTGCACAAGGTTGTGTCAGTGTTACCAGGGCTCACCATGGCCACAGGGCTCAGATCTGCCCTTCCCCTCAGAGAGAAGTTCCTGCCATCCTCCTGCCTCTCCTGTGATGACAGGTTTGACTGGGTTCACTATATCAAATAAAATCATTGAAGTACTCTAAATTACGTCATACATGAAAAGCAGAGGTGGCCAGCTCTGTCTTTCTGTGTCCTTTAATGCTCATAAATCAGAAATAACTCCCCAAAATACAAATCAAATAAAAAGCACTTTCATATGGAAATCTGCACTGCCCGTGCTGCGCAGTTTTTTGAAGCACCATCAAATGCATCGTATGTCCTACTTGCATTTGTTTTTAATCTATAATTCTGTGTATTCTTTCCCTTTTTTATCCCTTGCTAATGTTGAAAAATCCTCCAGATACCCAGAGCAGGGTTCATTTCAAAACAGGAGAGCATCTCTTTTCTCAGGACAAGCATCGGTTTGTAGCACAAACTTCCAGAAAAAAACTTTGGAGTCTGTACAAAGAAAAAGAGTTATTGTCTCTGGCAATATTCAAAGCTGGCCACAAGAACTGCTGCTCTGACCTCTGTGGGATGACTTTCATGCCAGGCTGTTGACACACACTTGCCTCTACAAGAAGTATTTGTTCAGTAATAACAAGAGCAAGTTGAAATTATTTACATGGCCTAGATGGGTGTCAGCAGACACATTCCAGCAGCACCTGAGAGCCCAAACACCAGAAGAATGATCAAAGGAATTTGTCTGTGTGCTGCAACTCGGACTGGCCTTCAGAGCAGACAAAACCACTGCAAGAAACACGAACATATGGTGTAACACTTCCCAGCATGGCAAACAGCCACGGCAAACACTTTTGGAGATAAAATTAGATTGGGGAAGCAAAGCTGGAGAAAAACAAAGCCAAGAATGAACTCAGAAAGCATTTCAGCTCAAGGTCATTGGAATATTTGCTATGTAACATCACCAGCAGTATGCTTCCATTTTTTCTTTTCTGATAGATCTGCAAAAGTCAAACCAACTTCGAGAAACACTCAGTTACAGGTAAAAACCAAAGTGCACTACAGTGATCAGCCGATTTTTGATACTGTTTATTCTGGAGAGTAAAACAAGACAGAAACTCAAAACAGCTATCAAAATTAATTCCTGGTTTCTTGAAAGTACACAGGAACTTAAAAGCAATTTTTTCTAAGTGTGTAATCTGAAAAGGAGTACTTGTAGCTTGTAAGGAGAGGGTTCTGCATTTTTTTTTAACCAACAATGTAAATCTCTCTTATTTTAAGGCCTCCAAGAAAACACTTAAAAACTGTTGCTTCCTGACTTCATCTACCCTGCATGAACTAGCCCTGAAAGGGTGCAGTGTGAAGGGAGCTTTGCTGGAGAACATGGACTGCTACAAATGTCCCCAGCTCTGGAACACCACAAGAATTTTAAATGGGCCTCTTTGAAGTTCTAAGCTAACAAAGATACTCTTAATTTTGTGAAGTTCAACATTTATCCTGCGAAGCCCACCTAACTTTTTATAGCTGGTGACTGAATTAGTCCAGGGTGTAACAACAGTGATCTGCAGAGAGCTACACCCACCCTGTCCCCAAAGAGGAACCATCCAGAACAGCAGGACGTCAGGCAGCAAAAAATGTTAAGGGTGGATACCAAGTCCTATTTATATTATACATAATATAATATTAAATAGCTAGAAATTATAGTAACAAAAATAATAAAATACCATCTATAGCTACATATAATTCCAAGATCCTTATTGATCTGTTTTTACAAGAGAAGTAAGGAACAGTTTGGAATGTAAAGATGTATCCAAAGTAAGTCACTATAAAACAGATATTGATGCCTCCACAGAGACCAGCAGCACTGTTGTGTGACTGTGAACAGCACTGAGCTGCCCACTCTCATCCTGTGTGAAAACATTCCTGACCAAATCCCAGACTTGACTTCAAATCCCAGACTAAGCAAAGAGCCTGGATTGAACTAGGGAGCACAAAAATTCAATTTCCAGACAGTTAATTTTATATAACTATCAAATATGCTTTAAAATTTCCAATTGTCACAACTGTTTTGTTTCTTCAATTAATAATAAAAAAAAATAATCCAAGGAAATAAGAAAGAACCCTTACATCCCAAACCCAGAGTGTATCCCCAGTTCTCATTAGGAAATACCATTTATTCCTACTTTATTAGGAATAAGGCCTGGCAGGCAGTTGGGGAGGCAGATCCTCCTGCTGTTTGTTTCAGAATGAAGGAGGAGCTGGTGACAGCTGGCACCAAACCATGAACCCTGAGGTTTCCCTTTGCACAGTGACTGCAGGCAGGGGCACATCCCTGGGGCAGCCCCTCACTGCCCTCCTCCCCCGATCCAAGAAATAAAAGTTGTTCAGGTTCCAAAACTGATTTTAAAGCTGTTTCACTCAGCCAGACAAACCACTTCCAGGGGAGTTTTTTTCTGGAGGGGAAAGGACAAATTGTGCAGGTTAAGAAAGCCCTCACACAAAAACTCCTGGCCTTTATCTGCTTGGAGAAGATTCAAAGCCATAAAGAGAGCAGAAGGTTTTATCTCCAAAAGAGGCTTTCAGCAAGTAGGAAGAAAAGTCAGGCAAAACTATACTCATGAAGAGGTGCATATTAAAACTGTGGCTTAATGAACAATCTCTTACCTAGAACTCTCAATCTCTCTGCTCCAACCACCACTTCGTTGTCATCTGCAGAAAACAGCAATTTTCCAGAGAGGGTTTTCACCTCAAATTTTTGGCTGTGTGCTTCCACTGCTTGGGGACCTAAGGGGAAGAAGCTTTACTTTAGGGAAAAGTGTAAGAAAATCACACAGTAGCTTCATACATTCAATAAATCCGTTTGCTGAGTAATAATAGTTCAACAAATTGCATCAGAGACACCAAACAGAGGCTTTTTAGATCTTATTAGGAAAGGGCAGTTTTCTACCCAAGTAACAACTGCTCAACTATTTCTACTTACGCTTTTGTAATGCTTATGTGTGCCATAATATCACCATTGAATTTGGGATAGCTGGGATATTTTTACATAAAGACAGACCCATCTGTGAAAGAGCAATGAACATATCCAGCCATGCCTTGAGAGTATTGGTGCAGGTGTAAGAGGCATCAAGAGCTCCTGGGCCCATTTTGCTTGGACTGATGCTGCTGTGTAAAAGATTCCTGGTTTTCTAGCTTTTAAACATACCTGGATTAAAATTCTATCAGTGTCATGCACAGCCCAATTAAAAAAAAAATAAAAAAGAAAAATACCAGCACAGGAACAAATGTTTTGTTTTAGACTCCTTCAATCATGTGCAGGCCAAGAAGAATGGCATCCTCTCACACTGCAGAAAGCTTTTAGACAAGTAAAACTTTCCTTTGAAGATCTTATTTCAATTCTGCTGCTTTTCCTGCAGGCTGCTGTGCCCTACAGTGCTGGAAAGCCTCTGGCAATGTGATTTCTTGTGGGGGCTGATAAACACCAGCTGCCTGAACAGCCATTCTGTGCAGGTTTGTGGCTCAAAGGCTGCCAAGAGTGACAAAGAGGCTGCCCTGGGTTACTGACCTAGGCCAGACTTTGGACAATTCACCACTCATCAGCCCTCCCAATTCCATCTAAACCACAACCCTCCTGGAATATCATCCTGCACGAGGCAGGTGATTGGACTTTGCATTAATTCTGGCCATCTTCAAGACCAGTCTCATTTCTCAAAAGAGAAATGACACTTGAAAGCCAGTATTTTCTTAAAAACTCCATCCCTACCCAGCATTTCCCTGCACAGGTTACCTGTGCTGGCACCTGGACACACAGAATCATGCAGGAGGTTTGCACTTCAGACAAGTGAGGCCGTGCTGAGATCCCTGGAAATACTTAAAAACTCGTGCAGCCACACTGAGAAAATCCAGTAAAAATCTGATTTGTGTCTTGCTTATTAACCACCTCCCCACTCATCCTTGCAGTAGGCACAACATGGGACCACATCTCTGCTCCACTGTGAGACCAAAGCTGGTGCTGAATGCATAAAAAGCTCAATAACCAGAGCATCACACTGGGAGGGATCACTGAGTCCCAAACTCTCGTGACACAGAGGTGCTTAAGTGAACCAAACACCCTCTTGAAAATACACAGAGAGCCAACAAACTGAAGACCTTCACTCTGAATGTGAGAATCAGGGAGCCTGGGGGTCGAATTTATTTCCTTCCTCCAGGCAAGTTTCACACATGCTGCCTGAATAATTGCTCACTGAAGCTGCATATTTAATTATTTAATACTGTGACTAAAGGCCAAGATGTTATATAAGCAAACCAAGCAACCCAGTCTCAACTTAGAAACATGTTTATGGATTACTGCCCTTGCCACACACCAATACTTCTCACAGTCCATGCACAAATCTCAGTAAGTATACCTCTGTCCCATATCAAATCTATATTTTATACCATATATACAATGCCATATTCATTATATAATGCATTAAGCTCTTTCAACCTAAATTACTCACGCATTCATTCATAGCAGCTGTGCACTGGGGATTTACAAAACACTCATTTCCCCACCCAACACACTCTTGTTTGGGTGCAAAGGGAGTTCTTCTTCAGCAGAAGGACTTTAAATTGCAAACTGTTGCCACAGTTGGGCTCCAGAGTTCCCAAGATTTCAGGCAGTTATAAATGTCTTTGGAAAAACCTGTGCTTGTTACAACAGAAATGTCAGCCTGGCGTATGTTCTTCCCGACCCTGATGTCACACAACAAACATTTCTAACTCTGGACTGGCTTTCAGATGAAAATGATGGTCTGCTTCTTTGTCAGACAGCCCCAGCCAGTTGCCTCTCCAGCACAGCTTTCCTGTCTCTGCCTTTGTTTCTACAGAGTGAAGTTTTCATTTCTACACCACAACACACCCAGGCCCCCTCTGTGAGCTGTCTGAAGCCAGCACAGCATCCCAAAACACCCACTTGCATCCCTCCTTAATCCCTCCAAGAGCCTCTCCCCCTCCTTACCTGTTACAAGGCGAGTGAGGACTTTTGTCTTCTCGTTGAGGATGTTCACGGTCACGTTCCTGGCGGACTGGAAGTACAGGGGGTTGCCCTGGAACAAGACCACGAGACCAAGGCTGTGAGATGGGGATGGCAGCCTGGGTGAGAAGCTGGAGCTGTGCCCAGCACTGGCCCCGAGGGTGGGGCACGGCTGGGCTGCACCTACCCTGCAGTAACTCCTCCTGCCCAGGACAAGCCCAGGGTGGACACCACAGCTCTGTCTGGCCCAGAGAGTGCCTTGCTTTAGGGATGATTGCCTCTAACAACCAACCTGTAGTTTTAAAAGGTGATATGGGACCTGACCTAAGTTTCCCAAAGGTGTTTTGGGAGGGTGGTTGTCTACAGCAGTGCATTTCAGAGGCAAATCTGCAAAATTACAGCATCTGATGACTCCAGTGGGTGACAGTGTGTGCCCACCAAGTGAGCAAGCCATGCCCAAGGGCTGGAGAGGAGAAAATGTGATTTACATGTGGAGGGTGCCTTAGATCTCAAAGCACTTGTGAAGCATCTGGCACATTTCCCCACCACACTGTGGGCTGGGATGCCAGCTTGTGACCAAACCCATCCCACAGGGTCTGCAGAACACAAGAACAAACTCTTCCCCACTTCCCACCGCAACACAGAGAGCTCTACCAATTTCTCCTTGTAATGCTTTAAGCACACCTCTGAGAGAAGAGCCAGAGCAGCTGGTAACACACAGGAGCCACGCCGTGACCTGGCAACATCCAGCTCAGGTATTCCTCCTGCAGAGTGAAGGCAAAGCAAACCCACAGCTCCGACCATCTGGCTGCTGCTGTGTGCAAACACAGCCGAGGCACCGGGAGCTCGTGTTCTCCAGAGGCAGCCCCAGCCTGCACAGCTGGCTCCTCAGGGGCTATTAGCCACCCACAGCACCAGCACGGGGTGACCCCAAATCAAATCAGCCAAAAATCCAGTGCGAGAGGTGGAGATTCACCACCAGCATCTCTTCATAATGCCTAAAGCAGGCATTGCGATCAAATTCATCAACTGACTGAGAAAATTCATCAATTGACTGAGACACAGGATAGGCAGAGGACATAAAATAGCAAGAAGTTGAAAAATTTTCCTCTTAAAATCAGTAAGTTGAAAATTTTTACGTCCAATGTCTTTTCCCAGCATTTCAAAATTTTTCTGTTAGGAATGAATGATCATGGTGGGGACAGAGAATTGTGTGGGTCAGGCATGTTCTCCTTGCCTCCTGAATTTGTAATGAACACAATATTTTCATAGATGCCAATTTTTCTGGATTGTGGCAGAAGGACTAAGTTGTCTTCATATAAAATATAATAGGAATACAGAAATTATTCCTGGGAGTCCTGTGGTGGATTGGGCCTTCAGGGAACACTCTAGTGATGGACAAACAATTCCCAGCAGTGTTTTCAGAAAATAAACCTCAAAAAACTAAAACAAAACCAGCCTCACATGACCAAATATTCATAGTAATTACATTTGTTGCCTTCACTGTTTTTGCAGCATGTTCCCATGGGCAACACTTCACCAATAAAGAGTAAAATGGGGTTTATTTGATCAATTATAACTAGAGCATTTTGTCTACATCAAGACTATTTACAACTAAATAGAAATAATAATGAAAAAAATAATTCCACATAATCATCTCCAGATATTGGACAAGTTTCAGAAGCTCTTGGTGCCTCTGTCCCCTCCTACACTACATGAGGACAAATCATCCTTCTATACATCTGCAATGTATCTGGCATCTTAAGTATTATTGTATACAAAACTGAATTATGATTAGTAATTTATAAGTAAGGGTCAGTGGTAATGACTTGTAATGATTCTCATCTTCTCTAATTTTTTGTTATTTTCTAGAACTTCCAGAAATTAATGCTGATTATTTATTACTATTTTATGGTTAACAGCTGAGAGAGAAAATATGGCTTCACTTGGATGCCCCCTGCTCAGGGACCTGATTTGAACACACCCAGGAACAGCAGTTTACTGCTGCACATCCATTTCCCACTTACACATAAAGAGTATTTTTAAAAGCAGACAGCTACAATCTGCATAATGCATAGTTATGGGTGAGACTGTAGCTACTATAAACACACCATAGGAAGCATAGAAAAGTCTTTTTTTTTTTTTTTTGACTTGTACTGTTTGAATTTTGCTTATGGAGTTTTCAAGCAGCTGGAGTGTTTTGAAAAAGCCAGGAACTCTTGTCCACAGTCAGGCAAGAAAAATAGTTCAATTCCCATGACTTTGAAAACTCTGTTGCTGCTCTTTGTAATATGAGATTGCATTACAGAGGAGCTACAAGATAAGCAAATGTAAAAAGTCACAGAAAATAGTTGCTCTGAAGAAGACCTACAAGACAAGGAAAGAGCTGGTATCCATCTAGAAAAGGCTTAAAATACATAATCAGACCTGGAAATGTTTACCCAGCATAGTAATCTCATTCACTCATTCAGAACTCAAATTCACACAGGCTTCAAAAAACTAAATTTCCCTAATGGAGGAGTTATGTTTTTATTGGTCTGAAGGGAAAGAACATTGGAAGCACTTAATGCAATGCCTGTTCTCATTTCCATAATTCTTTTTCCATTAAGGAATGAAAAAAACTGAAGAAATTACTCCCTTTGCTGAAAATTCGGCAGATTTTCTATCCATCATCTTCTGTTTACAAAGGAAATAACATTGACATCTTTTAAACACTGAATATTAAAAAAAAAAAAAAAGTTTCCTCTGTTGCAAGCTTGGTGATGATGCCAGCTTCTTTCAATCACACAGAACAAAATAATGAAAGCTTTAAGAGCCAGTTAGGATTTACAACTGAAAAGACAAAGCCTTCCCCTTCTCTTACACTTTCATGTTACCATGACACAAAATGAAGTATTCTGATGCATATGAGCAGGTGGAAATCTAAATCAGTATGGCATCAGCACCACCATAAAACAGTTATGTAGAGAAGCAATATTTTCATAAACTGTCATAGCCCTTGATGGAGCTGGAGTTGGAATACCAGCATGCAATAAACAAGTACATCTTTTAAACACTCTTTGGGCTGGTCATGTCCTTTCAGCTCACCATGAACCTACTATTCATCTCTGCAGGGAATCCTGGAGAGTAAATACATCAATCTGCCTATTACTCCAGCTCCTCATTAGCAGAGCCACTGCCTTAAAATAATTCAAATGTTTGCAGACACACAATAGCGTTTCCCACAGCTACTCAATATATAAAAATATTGCACACATGCTGCAGAAGAAAGAGTATGAAAAGTGCAAAAATATGTCAAAACTGCATAGCTTGGTTCCTCACCAAGCAGAGGTATCCAGTAAAATACAGAAAACTTCACAAAAGGTATCAACTTACTGTTTGCTAGGTTAAACACATGGCAAAACAAGCCAGAACAGCTCACTAGCTGTCTTTCTTTGGCTCACTTTGGAAGAGATGCTAAAAACTCCCAGATCAGAGACTGAAACAGAAAAAGCCCTTTGACTGACAACCTTAATTTGCAGCTGAAGCAATCCCAACTACTGCTGTCTTCTGGGAAATTCAGTACTTTTATCAGATGTCCTTAGACTGTTTTAGGGAATTATTAAAAATATTTGGAAATCCTTTTAAATTTTTACAGGCAATTTAAAAATAATGCCTCACAGTTGGCATGTTTGTAGTTCAGATGGTCAAAAGGAACAGCTTTGATCTGATCCTATGGATTCACAGACTTCACACAGTAAGTGCCAAGGGAAGCTTGTGGAAATAATGGGAATGGTGAATTTCCTGCAGGCTTGACAAAATAATGGCAAAAATAAAATCTTAAGGCATAATTTCAGTTGGCAAGGAGCAGTCTATGGAGAAGTCATTCAGAGCACCAATTTCCTGCTCAGCCCCACCTCTCACTGACATTACAGGAAGCAAACACTGCTCTGTGCTCAGCTGGACTGTCAGAAGGCAAAAACTTGTTTTCTGTAAGGCAAGCAGCCAGCAAAAGCTCTCCTGCTTCTGCCTACAGCCACAAGCAGCACTCACCTGCCTGCACCCCTGGGTGCTGTTCCAAGGGGAAGTTTTGTGTGGGTAAGAAATATATTCCTTCCTTCAAATCCAACCAGCAGCCAAATGTGATAACAGCAATAACAGCAGTGACACTTTCCTGCACTGCATTTTCCACTGGTAGGGACAGCTCAGAGCTGCACCTCAGTTTTTTCTGGTTTGATGCAGCAAGAATTCATCACCTGATAACTGAGAGACAAAGCAGTAATTTCAGGGCACCTGAAAGCTCTTCATTAAAATGGCAAACCTGTAATGGAAAGCCACAAAGGCATCCCACCTGTGCAGTTTCCATTTGTGTGGCCAGCCCAGAGCACTGCTGAGGACACCACACTGTGTGCAGCTCGTTGGTGCAGGTGTCAGGCATGTCCCTGACCCACCAGGAAAGCTGACCTGGTGACCCTTCCTCTGTCCCTTCTGGTCAGTTGACACAGACATGCTTAAATGAGTCTTCCTGACCCAGCTCTGCACATTCCCACACCACTTGCTCCTCTTTTCAGGAATACCTCACTGAGGTTTGGAGTTTCCAAACCACAAAGGTCTCCAGAACACGCTGTGAGCACAGTAAAAAAAAACAGGATGTGACCCCAAGGGGGGCACTTCCTCCCCCCACTCCTGCCTTGGGGACAGAAACTCCTTTGGAGAGTGTCTGATGGTGGAAAAGTTCAGAGCTGCCCCCCTAAAACAGAGAGTTAGGAGGAGATTGAGTAAATCTTCAGAACTGAGAGATGCTGCAAGGATCAGGCAACTGGCACCACCATGAGCCTCAGCAAAGCTCACAGAACATTGTACAGACACCATGCCCCTCCTGAAGAGCAACCTGGAAGCACTGGACAGCATCTACCTTTGCCTGTGAAGAAAAAAACCTGGGGAGTATCTAATGAACCCCATCCCTAAGGTCCTGCTTGGAACAGCAGCCTGGTCTCCATCTACATCAGCAGAAAATCTAGACTTGATGCTAAACTTGCAAACCAACCATTACTGTTTCTATGTCAAAAGCTCTGCCTCCTTTTTCGGGTCTAGATCCCCACTGCAACAAGAGGATTTCCTCCAGAAGCTTCCTGGCACAAAAAATTTAAGGCATGTAGTTAAATCCTTAGGTGATAGATTGAAAATAGTCCTTAATATGATTTAAACATACTTTTTGTTGTTTAATCACTGAGTCTCTTTTCATCTTGATTTTGTCCTTCAAACAGCTGAACATAATGTTCATGTTACTAAATCCCTTTCTTAGTAAAACTTCTGATTTGACAGTGTAAGCTTTTCACAGCAGAATGAAAGCAAACTGTGAACAGAATTGGTAACAAACAGATTAAAACAAACGCTTTAAAATGCCCCAGTATGTGCTAGATGTGTGTCTGAAATGGTGATTTTTAGAAAGCAGGCAGTAGGTTCAGTGGAGATGTAATAAAATGTAGTTTGCATCTTCTTCCAGGAAACAGAATTTATTACAAGCAGAATGTGCCCAGGTCATGCAAGCTGACCAGATCTGACTTGCACTGGACACTCAAAAACATAAATGAAGCATCAAATGAAGCATCATAGTGTGCTGTGTTACAACTTCTGACATTTTATCAAATGTTCAAATGCTTAAACAAAAAAAATAAAATTCAAGTTCTGTTTTCTATGCAAACCAAGTTCAGTCACCTCCACAGAATGATATTTTTTTGATACCATGAAGCTCAGAAAACACTGTGGTCCCACCCAGTGTGACACATTTTAATGGCACAGATAGTGCAGGTCTGAGCTTTATGTCCAATGCCACAAACCCCTCTCTTTTATGGCACTTCTTGAAGTTAATTTTAATAACAATAGAAACAAAAGATAAATTTCATTCTGCTCCATTAAAGCAATTATCTTTGACTCTTCTTTTTGAAGTGCAAAGAAGGCAGGTCTGTGATGTGAGATCTAAATGACTGGGTTCTGCTTCTGGAGGCTACCCGAGGGGGTTTGTATCCTTCACAGTGATTTATTTCTGGCAATCTAGGGGTTTCTCTCTTTAGAAGAATACCTGTAATAATCTCATGAACAGAGTATTTTGAGAGATTGGCTGCTTCTTCAAGATGCCTAATCAGCTACTTTGCAGCTGAGACTCTTCTGAAAATTAAATTACACCATGTCTGCTGATATTAAAAAACAACACTGAAAAATTTCCAAGGCATTACATCTGCCTTGACTTCATTGCTGTTATTCTTTCTTTTTTACTTCATTGACTATTTACAATGTAAGGAAAACCACAGGTGACTTGAAACCAACAGACATACACATGAAAATAAAATGCAACTGTGCAGGTTGGAGTTCTATTCAGTATCCACAGGGGTGGGAAATCTGGGTTTGTAGCATCTGATCTGCTTTACAAACATCAGGTGTTTGTAACATCTGAAGGCTGCTGCACATTCACAAAACTTTCTCTGTAGGTAGGACTGAAGAGATCATTACTGGCTTTGGAAAAAAGTCTGAGGCATTGAAGCAAGCTCAGTTCCAGGAGCCCTGTGGTAAGGCAGAGGACTGAAATGAAGAGAGCAGCACAACTTGTGAAATGACCAGATAACTCTGAAAATGCTTCAAGCTCTTCCCTGCACTGAGAGCTCAGCCAAAGGAGACACACCAGAGTGAATCAAACGTGTGCTGATGCAAACTTGGCATCCCTGGGGAACAGCTCTCCCTTGCACAAAGCCAGGCTCAAGCCAATGCTACCAAACAGGTCAACAGCAGACCTGGATTCTCAGCACACTGCCCAGCCCTTCCAGCATGAAATCAACCAAGGATTCTCCAAACATTTCAATTTCCTTGAATTCCTCTGCAGAAAAGCCAGGCTGCAGCTGCTGCTCGGCGGCAGCTCGCTCCAATCTGATCCAATCTGCAAGGAGGTGGTGGAGCAGCAGGACTGTGGATTTGTGCTAAGTTATATCCTATTTTCTGCCTTGGGCTGTCCTAGTTATGATCAGGATCCAGTGGTGACAGATCTCCTGCTGAAGTAAACACACTGTAGGTAGGCACAGGAGAGAGGGAGAGAAGAGAGCTCTGCTGAGGCTTAAAAATATTCTAAATCATCCAACTCTACAGCTACTCCACTGCTTGTAACTTTTACTCCAGTCAAGCGTGCAGACCTCTGTTCATGTGTTTTCATTTTTATGGCCTTTCTGGTGTCCCTACTGCCTGCCTTAAACATCTTTTAAAACTGCCAGTAAATCATACTTCACTATCTATAAAAGACATTAGAAGACAATATCAAAATTATAGAGAACTACTAATTTCTGAATTACTTTCCGTTACCACCAGCACTACTTGGACCATACTACAACCAGAAACAATTAAGATCTCAGTCAGTGAGGTGAACACATTTAAGAACACATACTGTTATTACTAAGAAAAGCACAGCAATATTTCCCAGAAGTCAGATTCAGCAGAGACACTGGGGCTCTGCAATGCTCACACGTCCTTTTCGGCATTCTGTTACTGCACTGCGTAATGCCAAGTTATATATCCAGATATTTTTCTCCAGGAAGGCTAATAACATGGATACCTCTGAACACTGCTTTGAAATTACAGCTTTCCTTTGCTGCATGTCATGGATGGCTTGCTTCTTGTATTAGATTATAAATGGCCATGCCAACTTACGGGTGCGTGTACAGCACGAAACACAGGCAAGCTCCTAGCAGAGGCCCCTGGTGTGACTGAAATTCAGCTGCTGCTAATAAGAAGAAGGGAAAACATTTCCATCTGTCTGGATTGGGGAAAAAGGATTTGTGATTCATCTGCACCCATATGCTGGTATGTAGACAATACTTATGGACACACAGACATATGCGAGGTAACCAGCAACAGGAACCAAATCAATCACAGATCACAGCATGTGATTTGCCTAATTATGAGTAACACCTCACATTTTTTATCTGTGCAAAAAGCACTCTGTGAGCGAGCAGATGGTGCTGCTAGGGGATGGCACCAGCCTTGACAGTTGCAGATGCAGAGCATTTACACAGCGCGCCGAAAAAATGACACAACACAAGCTGCTTCCTGGGAAAAAGACTCAAATTGAACAAGTGTCACCAAACAAAATACATGTATTTATTGATGTTCTGAACTTATCTGATCCAGCCCCTCTCTTCCAATCAAATATATATGTGCAGGCCAGGGAGTGATGCTATCTAGATAGCTTTGAAGTCTCAGAACTGCCACGTGAGCTGCCTAGCACAGAGCAGTGGAGGTGCAGACCAACCTGAGTCTAGTTACAACCTGCAAACCATTTAAATACACACAAGCAGAATCAATAGGAAGAAGCCCTGCAGAGAAAGCAATTACACTGCAAAAGCAACTATATTACAGCATGGTGAGGGCTGGGAGGCAAGATGCAGGCAGCCATCCTCACTTCTGTGATTACCCACTGGAGTTCTCTCCCATGCATCTGGCCTGTGAAATGACAAGGTGCAGCCCAGACATGTTCCTGCAATAAAAGTGTTTCAGTTTCTGGGCTCCTGTCACAATTAAAAAGCTCTTCTTATGAGCCCTATTGTTCAGGTTTGCTGTGCTCCATAGGTAAATGCAGGACTGTGCTTCAGGAAATATGTTTGAAGGGCACAGTGAACTCTCCTTTTTAACTGCTTCATGGGAGTAATAATCTCATTTCCTGGATCTGCAATTATTTATTCATTGGAGACTGTCCACTTGCCACTGCACAAGACATAAAGAAAGATTATCTGACCATTCCTGGTAGAAAATTCAGCTTTTCTATTTCAATTCTTTTATTTGTGGTTTTCTGCATTTTTTTTTCCTGAGCTGCTGTAAACGCCTACTCTGGTATGACAGGTTGGAAGCAGCTATAAAATGATTGATGAAAACCATATTTAGGCCTTGTTGTGGGAATATTTATTGTAGAAATATGCTCAGTTAACCCTGTAGGGGAAGGGCAGGAAAGGAAGGCTGGGCCTATGACTGTACCTCTGATACCAAAGTGATTTATCTGCTTTAATTATGACACAGGGTTATGGGGTCACAGAAACATCAGCACAAACTGGTTTTGAATTGCTGAAGTCCAGCCACTTTGCTTCCTCTGCTGAAATGATCAATAGCTGCCTTTAAGAAGGATGATCTGAGAGTCTGCATGACAGACAGAGTCTTCCTCCCCAGGATAAAGAGAAGGGCCAAGCTCTGAGCTGCAGAGCTGGAACAGCTCAAGTGACTTAATGTCAGACAGGAACTGTCTCAGAGGGGAAGAACTGCAAACCTCCACTGCTTTGGAGAGGCTGAAAGTCCAAGGGCTGAGATGAGAGGGCACCTGCACAGGTAAAATGACAGATGCAGTTAAGCGTGGGACGTGGAATTGGGCTGATCCAGAGGGAAGATCCTAAATCAGGCAGGACATTGCCACACTGCACACATGAACCCACAGAGAGAGCACGGCAGCAAAGCTGTGATCAGCAGCACAAGTGCAGGAGCAGGATGTTTGTGTTGGGATTTGGATGCATCTTGAGGCTGCCAGTCAGCAGACACTCCTGAGTATCTGCTCAGGGCTGAAGAGAGGAGAGAGCGCTGGGTATTGCTGTGGTACAGGAAAACACATCCCTGACCAGCTCCACTGGGGAGCTGGGGAGTGGGATTTCAGGAGATGTCAGGCTGGCAGAAAAAGCAGCAGATGCTTTTTCCATGCCTGGAAGAAGACAGGAAAGTTGTTTGGGGGAATGGTGAGTAATGGCAAAAGCAGCCAAAGAGAATGGGATGTGTGAAGGGAAAAGAGAGCCCAGGGAGGAATATCAGAGCGAAGGACCCCAATTACTCTTTGGGCAATCAGCAGGGTGGCTCAGCCTGATTGTTGTATCCTGTTTTGAAAAAGTATTCTGCTAGTGTTTTTATTCCTGAAGTTGTTCCCAAACTCTGGAGGAACAGAACTGATCAGTGAAAGCACCCAACCAGTGGCTCCTACCAGCAAAGGGCACAGGAAGGGTCCTGCCTGTGTGCTCCTGTTTCTTCTGCTTCACCTAAGCTACACCTCCCAGCATGCTGCATAAAAATGTTGCAGAGACAAACAAAAAAGCCTCCTACTCCCCCAGCTGTGTACCAACATCAAGGCTCATCATTTATAAATAACAGCTGGGATGTTCAGAAAACAAAGAGCAGAAGTCAGTTTGCAGGAGTTTCACAAGGGAGTTTTCACAAGGTAGCAGAATAGAGATAAAATATTATGGCTTGAAGCCACAGCAGACATGCAAAGGTGCTCCTCAAGCCAGCAGCTGTGACAACATGCATGCCACTGCCCTGCATGGCCTTTAAAGAGTGAGGGATGTTCTGCAAAAAAAACTGGAGGATACAGGCTCTGAACAGCCAACCATGGAAAGGAGGAGAGGAAACCTGTTGTGGCTCATCTCATCAACTCACTGCCTTCTCACCACGGCCACCAAGACCCTAAATCAGCTTCAGCTGAGCAGGTACTCCTGACCTCTCTCAGCACTTAGTGTGTGCTTGGATTATGGATTATTTGGCCATTCACTGGGGGGCTTCACCTGCTTACAGGACACAACAGTGACTCTGCCTAAAGGGAAATATCAGCTGCTCTACGGTCATGAAAAGCTGTGCCCACTCCTAACTTGCAAAATACACCTAGAAAAAATGGGATTTTGAGAAAAATGAATTGTTCACACTTTTACCAATCAACCTAATCAAAAGAAAGTCAAAGGCTTTTGGCTGAAAAACTGAAATCCTTTCTGGAGAGTAATGCCTGATCTGTCAGACAGTGACCTCTCTTTTCCCCTCAATCTACCCACTGCCTTTAGTTTATTTGTTTTTCTGATTTTAAATATTGATGTCTTACAAAGCTTCTCTTTGGAAAAAAACCACATCTGACTCTTCAGCTGTGCAGCCCTGGGCTGCAGTCCTGTCAGATCACATCCAAGAAAGCTCAGTTTGCACTGGCACATCAAAAAGAATTCCCAGGCTCTGGGAAGAGCAACACGGATGATTCAGAGAACAGCAGAGCTTCTCCCCAAATCAGTAACCACCCATTCCTGGTGCCACAGCTCTTGCAGCTGCTGCTGGGTTTTTAGCAGAGAATCAGGACTCAGCTGTTCACCACTTTTCTTCACTGGATGCCCCACCACAAATCAGCCCCTTGTCTAAATCAAGAGAGAAGCACTGGAATCACATACTGATTTACTCAAGGAGAAAAAGGAATTAGAAGCAGAATAACAAGCTGCAGCTGGAAAGAAAGAGAAAATAAAAAGCCTAGGTCATAAAAGCGATTTTAAGAGCCTAGGTTTAGATTCCCAAGGTTTAGATTACCAAGAATCCAACTAAGTAACCTGCACCAACTAATACACAGTGAAAATGTTGGCATTTCCTCAGCATTTTCATAAACAGTGATTTGCAAATCACTGCTGAATTTGAAATAAACTTAAAAAAATCCTTCTCTTGTAGACCATAAAGAAGAGTTCTCCAAAGGAAGATGACCCCTTAGAAGGGATATTCCTGGGGGAAGTTGGATGACAGCAGTACTGGATACTCCTGGGGAACCTCAGAGGTGCAAAGGCAAAAGCCAAGGAGGCTTTAGCTCTACCCATGAAAAAATTGAGGGTTTAAAGTGAGGAATCTCCTGCAGTTTTGTGTAAGGATGGTTGTGCTTGATAGATGAACAAGGAAAAAAATACTGGGAGCTGAGGCATTTTAAGTTTTCTTTTTGTTCCATAGGTTATTCTGTTTCAGAGGGAAAACGAAGAGCAGACTCCTGCTAGTACTTCATACAACCTGCCTCAGAAAATTTTAAGGCCAGGCTAGAAGCAGGCCTAAAATCCCATGGGACTCAGAATCACAGCACATCAGGAGGAAATCAATGGACATGTAACATTTTATACTGAAAACCTAGAGTAAATCAAGAAGAAACAACAAAAAAAAACGGGCACCATGGAAACTGCTTTCTTTCACCACCCCTCAACAAGAACAACTTTTTACTGCATGTGCTTTTATAGGAAACATCTTCCAACCAGGAAGATCTTAAAAGCCAAAGAATGGTACTTTATCTTTCAAGAGCAGCAAGTTAGTTTTCCCAAGACCATCAGCAAATTTGTCCTAAAAGAAAAGGAGCAAATTTAAAGTAATTCTCGTTTTCACCTGTGTTCTTCCTTCTCCAAATACATCTGTTATTTAGAAATAAAACAATCAAAGAGGTATAGCGACTGGTAAATGAAACCTGGAAAATCTGACTTTGCTTTCCTGTCATAGATCAAAGAACCCAGGAACTGAGCAGTCTGTAAAACCAGTTCTGTGTGCCTGCACTTCCTAATGACAGCACAGCTTGTCTTGTCAACTCCTGCCTTACAAAATACAGAACTTTCCTGCCCAGATAGTTTTGATCAGCAGAAGAGCTGCAGAAGTGTTTGCTGTCCTGTGGTAAGAGGATACAAAGCTCTGCTCTTCAGGCTTCTTGGAAAACGAGGAAAACATCATTTTTCTTTATAATTGGATCTTCCTATTTGTCTTTCAGTGTTTCCATTTTCTATTTTTCTCTATCTTCCCTCTACCATACTGCATTGAGTTTTATTTCTTTTTCATTTTTAGTATTAAGAAGTTGTTTTTGTACTTCAGCCTCTACAAAGCAGCCAGGATCCTGATTGTCAGCAGCAATGTCTAGACATGCTAAATCCTTAAACTCAAAGCCTTTGCACTTCAGAGAGAGAAAAACAGCCCCCAGAGTGGCTCATGTTTTCTGTGCCCCACTGCCCTCCTTTTCACAGCTGAAATAGAAACGATTTCTGGCATTGTGGCAAAAAATTCAATGTAAAAGCTGAGAGCCCACAGAGCTCACTTTGAGCTGGGATGCCCATCACTGGTTTTTGCTGTCACAGGGTCCAGCTGCAAATGTTTAGAATGAAGAGGAGGTGGGAATGGGATCAGAGCAGCAAAACAAACTCATGATCTGAACAGTTTCTCTCCCATCACACAAGCAGCTCAAGAGAGAAATTTTACTTTTCAAAGGGAAAAAGCAAAATGCATTGAGACATCATTTGGGAAATTCTCTGTCTCCTTCAGATTTAGCTCCACAGCTGTTACCTTGTCTACACCAACTCCAAACTCCCTCACAAGAAGGTGAAAAACACTGAGTATAAAATGCACCTTATGGGGTCAGATACTTCTGCAATGAACACACCACATTTTATGGACACCAACCCTCCACTGATGTCAGGGTAAGGAACCACAGACACCTGGTTCTGAGGGTTAGTTCAGAGGTGTACCCAAAATGCAAACACAGACAAAAGCTGAGGTAGGTAGCCCACTGGGCACAGCTGATTGGCTTTAGTAGGTGTTGATTACACTGCTCATATTGCATGAAATTAAAAAGCTTACAAATGTTATGAGCCATTACCCTTCCATTTAGGAGATCTTATGACAAGTTAGCAAGATCTAATGAAATCCTTCTTAAAATGCCATAGGCAGTCTCCATGAGATTTTGCTTTGAAATGCAACTTGTGGAGTTATTTCTGAGTTTGTTTACATCAGAGCTTCCTTTCTTGCACATCTTTGGGATGCTCTGATTTGGAAGCTGGTGGGATCCTTCAGTTCCCTGTTGTGCTCTCAATGTGAGGCACACAACACCAGCTCCTGACAGAAACAACCAGGAACAGGCACAGCAGGATTTAATTCTGATGCCATTTGTCATAGTCCTTCAGCCAGCCTACAAAATTCAATTCCCTGCAAAATTCAAAGCTGAGAGACTTCTGTCCAATTTTACTATGAATGTAAAGGGAAATATTTTCATAGTTGCTGTAAAATTTACTTAACTTTCACCTCTTCAACCCACTGGAAATATCACAGAGCCACTAACTGCCCCCAGAGCGCTGGGGCAGCCAAGGTTCAGACTGAAGTAGGCTCTCTGGATTTCATTGCTTCAGAATAAAATTTATTATTGGAGAGCATATCAGTTTTATAAATCCCACTGGGCACTCACAGCCTACTGCTGTCCACGGACTCAAATCTGCTGTGGATGGCGATGGCAAAAATATCTGTACATCAGGTGAGGGCATTTCTGCCAAAATGATGCCTTTGGCAGCTTGTTCTTTCACTGCATCCCCTGCTGACTGCCAGCTCTCCTCCCTGCTGACCTCTGTGGGGCAAGCGAGACTCAAGGTGACCAGAGACAGCCACAGAACACTGGAATGTAACACAGTGCCAGAGTGGTGCCACAAGGGATGATTAACAAACCCTGCAGGGCAGGAGGGGCCAGGCATGGCTGCAAGAACCTTGTTCGTCTTGGCCGTGCCACCCACAGCAGCCTTGTTCTTTTTGTCATCTTCCGAACCCAAACTCAGCCAAAGGACACCAAGCTATGAAGGTGCAGTCAGAGGAGGTGCTGCAGAAGTTATCTTGTAGGAGACTTTTCTTCCTGAAGCTACAGTGGCAGCTGAACTGCCCCAGAGGCCAGTGCCAGATCAGCACCTCCAGAGCTGGCAGGAGCACTCACAGGCTCGGATGTTCCACATTCTGCAAAGAGGATTCCTCTCCTCTCTGAAGGAGCAGTCCCTAGGAACAGTCAAATGCTGGGGGAGCAGTGGTGGGAGCAGGGACAGTGAGTGATGGCAGCACGGTGACACAAACTGCACTTCCTCATTTCCACCCCGGGGAGGTTTCAGTGAACATGCTGAAACCCTTCAGCACTTTGCTAGACCAAATCACCAGGAGCTGAATCAGTGTCCTTTTATTTCTCTGTGAACTTTGACAAAGGAAGAAAAGGAATTATTTTGTCTTCTCCCTCAAAAAATAGCAACCTTCTTTCATGCCATCTATCTAAAAGCTACATTTGTACTACACAGTTTGAGCCTCATAAAAAGTTGCAATTATCTTGCCATCTGCATTCTCCTATTATCCAAATTAGTATGTTATATTGCTTATAAATATGTATTTATGGCTACAAGGCAGGTATGCCCCACTGTGGGCACATGTCACTGTTTAATCCAAATACATGGTTTGTTGTTTTGCAGTCAGTATTTTTAGCTTGGAGGCAGGTAGACCTGCAGAGCAAATAATACCAAAGAATACAGCCATTACAGAAGTGCTTCTGTGCTTTTAAATTACAGCACTCTTATTCCAGAACTGAACATAGTGAGATGAGTACATTGGCAAAATAATTATTTATCACCCTTAAAAGCTTCCTTTAAAATTTTTATCATTCAAATACTGGCTGGGGAGAATGCAAAGGACAGAGAAACATATTTTAGGCACTCGTTGGTCTAGCTTTTATTCTGATAAGAACTTACTAAACACCAGTAAAGGGAATAACAGTTATCAGCCCTAATTCTAACTGTGAATTTTTCATGCCAAACAGACGCCCCTGCAGAATCCCAGCCAATGTTAGTGACACTAACTAGAGCCCCAGCCCTCCTTCCACTGGAGTGACCAGTTATTCTGCATGGTTTCAAACAAGGGCAGGTTTGCTCCAACAACCTGAGCAAGCAGGGTGCTCTCAGAGAGACACTCCCTGCCACACTGAGTGGGACAGAGACCTCTAACATCTCCCAAAAAAGGAAAATAACAAAGACACAGTCCTTTGCCTCTTTTTTCTTTGATGTATCGGGTTTTTCTTTTAAACTATTTTTTTTTAGCTGATTAAAAATAACCAGAAGCAGACCTTCAGCACAAAATCAGCTACATACACTAAGAGTTTCTCTCTTGAAAATCTCCTCAAAATCTGTTCAGGGAATTTTGCCATCCCTTATACCTGTGCAACAGCAGAGCTTGGAGCTCCCCCAGGTAGAAAGTTTGGTGCCCACATTTAATTCTGTGCTCCCAGACCCATCAATAGGAGAGTCAGAAAGACAGCTTAAGGGAGGTCAAGTGCTTTTTACTGAAGCAAAGTCAAAGTTCTCAGGCAAATCCATATTCTTGTCTTTAAAAGTGTTCAGTGTAAGAAAAATAAAGCCCAGGTGTAAACATTTGCAAACTGAGTTTATTTTTCTTTCCTATCTATGCACTTGGAACGAACATTGAAAGGGCAAACCCATCCTAATCCTATCATGGCAATGTTTTTCTCTGCTTCCTGAAACTGAGATTATCATCTCATTGGTTGTCAGACAGCTCCTGAGAGAAGTAATTCACTGGATTTTCCTGTGTAATCACGGCACAGGATTTTATTTCTGTTGTTATCTGGATGGAAAATGCACACAGCTTGTTCTGCGTCTTGCCCCTTTCAAGTTCCTTACAGACCTGGATGTGCCAGGCTTCAAAACACCCCAGCTGCACTAAGAAAGCTAAATCTGGGCTAACTCTAAATTGCAAGCAACTTGCTTCTTAGCAGCTCATCTCAACACAGGCAGGAAAAATTCCAGTTTTAAATTTCTATTCCAATTAAGGCAATGAAGACTGAAGTCCCCTAAACTGTTGCCACTACTTTCCAGGACATAAAATTAACGATTTCTACTGCTGTGTACAACTTTCAGTCAAAAGTTGGTCTGATTTATAAGCAAGCAGATGGTTCACACGATAGTCCACAATAAATTACAACAGTTAGAAAGACAGCTACATTTTGAGAGTGACAGTGCAGCTGAGCTACAGATGGGTTTATAGATGACCCTTCCAATTTTTAATAATCTTCATAATTTATCTGTAAGTAAAGAAATGTGAGAATTCCTAATGCAGCTCCTTGACTAAGTACAAATCACTTTTATTTACACAGGCAATACTTCATGGTCCAGCTATCTTCTTAATTAAAGGCAGCAAGATGCTCATATTCCATGCAAGGAAAAAACACTGCTCAGTGAGCAATATGTTCAGCTGGGAGTTCAGGATGCTCTGAACACCCTGGGAAAAGGAATCCCATCCATCTCCTTTCTTTAAAAGAAAGCTACAAGGGTGCAACCATTGCTACCACCCACTCATTAACCTCCAGATAAACTTTAGGCTTGGAAAATGGCAAGGTTCCATTTTTTTTTTCCATTTTGAAAACAGGTTCCTAATCCATACTACAAATCCAGTACTACTGAGCCAGGACTAGGATGGAAAACAGCAGGAAGAGAGATCCTCTTCTCTTTATAAAACCAGAAGGGATTTGGGGGGGTCACTCTTCAGTGGGTGAGGGGAAAAGGAAGCAAATCTTGGGGGTGTCAGATGCAGAAAGAAACTGGCTGGCAGCAGATTTAAAGTCAGTTCATGTCAGTGATTTCTCTGCCAGGGGCCAAACCACATCCATCCAACCCTTCTGCTAAAATCTGGAATTTCAGTTGGAATGAGAAGCACATCTCAGTGCAGCTCCTCTGTCTGTTAAGGTGATGAAGGGAGCAGAACCCAGCAGGGCTCTTTAAGGCACAAACTACAGAAGTTCAGAGATGCCCACCCAGCAGTCTCTAGGGATGATATTGGAGGGCTTTTCCTCCTCTCTAACCCTTGATCTTCCCTCCCAGCCAAATCAATTTGAAAAAAAATCCACTTTTAAGTGGAAATACAAAACTATCACTGAAACAGAAGGCAGAGCTCCTAGGAAAGCAAATCCGGGTGTAATTTTAATTACCAACTTCCTGGGATTCAAGAGATGCAGCAGAGAAAAAGAGGCACCAATGACAAATTCAGGCTTTCAAGAATAATCACAATTCCCATTTTGGAGATATTTTGGCAGGGGTTTCTCAGCTCTGTGTGCAGCTCTGCAGCACATGGGGGAGCAGCACCACAGAGACACCTGAGTGGGAAAAAACAGGGCACAGAGCTCATGGAACTGCAGCCACTTGCAGGAAAAGTGATTTTCCCTGTTCTTTCCATGCAGCAGCAATGCTCTTTCACCCACTACACAGAACAACCTGAAGTTAAATTTGTTGAGTTTATAAAAAAAGAAATTAATTATTCTATAAATAACCAGCATCTAAAAGTCTTTGGAGTTTATATGAAACCATTATTTATTACTGTACACAGCTCTTAGGTTGTTTAATTAAGCATATGAAAAATTGTGTATGTCAGATTATTTCTGGGATGCTCTTTACTATGTTATTTGTCAGATTTGTTTCTGTTACTCTTTACATATTTAAAGCTGCATTATGCACTTCTGAAAGCCCAGGGAAGTTCACTCTAGAATTAGTATGGATGTTCATCTGTTACTGAGCTCTGAGTTTGGCACTTCATTTTAACAATATTCATCAGGTCCAGGAACTGCTACCACACTTCCCTCCAAGACAACACTGGGTCATACTACTGTTCTTTAAAAAGATGGAGTGTTGATTATTTAACAATATTTTCAAATATTCTGTAACTATAAACCTTTGATTGACTGCAATCCTTTCATTTGCTTTCAAGAGGCCAAATTCACACACAGCACAGGAAAGCAGAAGTTGTCTGAATGCACTCAGATCTCTGCTGTTGCCCCCCAGCCCAAAAACAATTCTAGGGTTACCACAAACAACCTAAAAGCCAGCACAGGCTATTCCAGTTTATTCCAAAAGTCAGAGGAACAATGGGCATGGTTTGTGTCACTATGTGGTTAACACAGTTTCCAGCTCCAGCTCCCCAGACTGCAGATCAGAGCTTCTGGCTTGCAGCTACACCCTCCTCCAGCTAACAGCAAAAATAATCCTGGATGGGGGATAAAGCAAGGAAGGAGCACACACAGGCCTTACCTTACACTTCTTGTTCCTTGCACTCAGTAATCTGTCAATGGTGTGTGGAAATTACTTCCACAGCCCCAGGAAAGGGACACCTTTTGCACCCCCTGATGTATTAAAATGTAGATCAATATGATAATATGAAAACAGTAAACTCCCCAGGAGCAAGAAGTAGTTCTCACTTCTCTTAGCAATCAAATATTATTTCCATCAATGTAACTAGAGAAAAAGAAATGTAGGTAGTGATTTGTCAGCCTATTTATCAAACCAACTGCTGCACCTGGTTCCCACATATTTTATATTAAAAGGTGAATGACATGTAAGGCTTTACAGGTTCTGTTTTAATTCAGGGCTGAAAGCATTTATAGATATGAAGGTTTTCTTATTAAGTTTTCTTCCTGAATGATTATGCTTGTTCAAATGAATTCCTAGCCATCTTACAGAGGTTACAACATTCAATAATTAAATGGGGTATGGTATTGGCTGTTTGTTCATTATGCTCCAAGTTCCAATTTCTACAAGAGCACTGAGATGCTAAGATAAAAGGATGCTAAGTTTATTTAATTAGCTATCTGCCATTGTTATCAGAAGGGAAGGTTGGTATCTGACTCAAATTAACACTTTAGATCAGGAAACAAGAGAGATGATATCTTCTGACATAGATCCTGGAAACTCTGTAATTGTTCCAGTTATTTTAAAGCTGCTCAGGACATACAGGATTGCATTAGAAAGACCAAAAGTCACCAACAGCCAACAAAGTGCTGCTATGAAAATGCTATTTCAATCACACTTGGGTTCTTTCTCATTTCCAGTAGTTAACATTCTTGCCACTTTTGTCAAGCAGTCACTCTTAGCAGCATTGAATTTTAACTACACATATTTTTAAACAACATGAAATAGGATTGAGGACGTAATATGGGTTCGTTGTGCTAATGAACAACAGATCAGGCCCTTGTGCCAAGGCACCACCTCTCTGCCATCCAGATAAGCTGTAACTGGTTAAAAGCTGTAACTGGTTAGAAGCTGTAACTGGTTAGAAGCTATAACTGATTAGAAGTGAGGTGCACTTCAGAGCTGCCAGCCATCCCTCTCCCTCAGAAAGAACAGCTCCTCCTGTTGAGACTGCTTTAGGATTTACCTCAAAAGAAAGCAAAGACAGTGTGAAATTTCAGAGGTCCTGAAGAGTTTTAACTGTGGCTTACATAAATCAGAGCCACGGTATCAGCTTTGGAACTGCCCAGAGGATGCAGTGTCTGGATGAAGCCCTCAAAGCCTCACTCCCCAAACTGCATCTGTATAGAGAGGCCAATGGCCAAAGCAATTTATCCAGTAGCCATGTCACCCTGCCACTCCATGGTTTCTTTCTGTAAGGGCTACAGAAATAAACTTATTCCTTCCCCAAAAACTTACTGGTCTTGATCGGATTTCTTTGGCGTAGAGAGGTTTCAAGAATTCTGAATCTCCTTCAAGCTTCAGACCCTTTTCTGTGATCCTCAGGTTCCCCATTCCATCCTGAAAGACAGGCAAAAAGAAACAACCCTATTAGTTACAATTACTAAATTCACCAGGCTGCCAATAGCTGATTTTTCCCATTGAAGATAACATGTATAGCACTGGGAGGCACTAGAGAATGAAATTACTTGTGTTACCCTTGTAGCTCAGTTTCTGTGGAAAAAAAAAATTCTATTCAGAACTATCTGCAATGCCCCCCAGTAAACCATTTACACAGATGAAAGATGTTCCTTTAAGCTAAGTCGTTCTCTACTCACAGAGAGGCAGTGATGCTCTGTGTTAACAGGAAACTATTCACTGTAATATTCACTGCCTGCCTTTAAAATATAATAATATACCTGCTCATTCATAGCAAATCCCTGTAAAGATTGTGTGATTAATATCTGTACAGATACACTCACAGAGAGGAGAACTGTACCAAAATATATTTCACCTCTGACACATGAAAGTTCTAACTTTTATTAAGATGAGGGATTTAGCTTCACTTAGGCTATAATTGCTTACAAAGGGTATGCAAGAAACAGGTACATCTATAATCAAAACCACATCAAACGGAAGATATTATTTCCAAGATTCAGGGTGATTGTCAAAGTTTGCAAGGACTCAGGTAAACTGTTTTGTTCTGAGAAAAAGATGGTTTGAAGAATAACTTTTAGCAGAAAAGTGACTGAAATCACCATGATTGGAAGTAAAACTAGCACCTCCTACCAAACTCACAGCTGTTTTGGGGATTTTACAGGAAAGGGGAATGCATTTGGGTAGAAGGCATAAGAAGATCAAGAAGAAACTAGGAAAATCCAGGAGAACCACGTGTATTTGCATACACATCTAGCATGCTTTCCAATCCAGACACAAAAATGAAACCCCACCTGTCTACTTCCTCTTCCTCCCACTGTAAGAGCACCTCCAGCCCCAGATGAGGAATCAGTGTCTCTCCAAGAGAGTGGAGATCTAACCCAGACAGATTTCCATGAACTGCTGCCAAAGGCCTGAATGTGGAGGGATGAAAATCAGAGACATCACACGGCTCAGCAGCAGTGCTGGTCACCTGCCAGAGGTTCTCCCTTTCCAAGAAGAGCCATTCCCAGGTAGTTCCCTGCCAAGTTAAGACTGTTCTTGCCAGATCCTGGTGTCTCATGAACAAAGGTGATGCTGGTTGATAAAGTGACCGCTGTCATCTCATTTAGAACTCAAGGCTGTGAGCGAATTTGAGAGGCAGATGCTGGAAATGCTACTGAGATGGGTCATAAAATGCCACTCCCCACATTTGTTGGCCCTAGGTGTAAAATATTGGCCTATGAATACTGGGTTGGTGGTGGCACAGAAGGGGTTCATTTATCTCAAGCAGAAGTATGGCGGAAAATGAGTGAAATATGATTATTCACCAAAAACCCAGATTAAATTTTGATAGCAGTGTGCTTTGCGATTTGAGCGAGCAGGAATTATTACAGCTATCTACAGACCCTCACACAGTTTGGGCTGCTAAAAAATCTCTACAGTTTTTTTTTTTTCCCCAAAATAGATTATCTCAGTAAGGTTACAAGCCCTGAGGGCTTTCACATAGCAGTGTCTTCTCTGGTTTTAATCAGAAAGTTGCAGGTCAGGCAAGCTGCTCTGTGCCCCAGCCAGCTGCAGGAAGGACCAGCTCCACGGACATGCACTGCTGACCCCTCCAGGGCTGGCTCCTCAGCTGAATGGGGCAATACTTTTCCAGAACATGGACCTAGGGATAAAAAGGGAATTTTCAAGCCACCAATGAAGCTGTGGCAAACCAGCAATTTCAACGACTCACAACCCTATTTTGTTGTAATGACACAGATAGAGAATCCCACTCTGCCCTTCTCTTGTGTGTTTCTCTTTCTCTCCTTCACAAGGTGTGGTCCAAAGGATTTTTACATATAAAAACCATACATAAGGGGAGTTTAGCTGACAGCCAGCAGGTCCTACACACCCCAAAAGAGGCATCAGGCCTAAGGGACAATGTACTACAACCAAAACATCAAGGACACATTTGATTAATCAAGTTGGTGAATCCTCTTACAAACCAACCGGACTGGAGAGAAAGAGACATTTTCCCATGCTTTTTTCTCAATCTTAAATCCTTCTCAACCTCCACTCCACACTCACCTCTCCCTCCTCCTGCATCTGCCAGAAGCAATAAAAGCTGTGCCCACCACAAATCCTCTCTTGACTTCCAGGTGTTTGGGAGTGGATCAATGCTTAGCACTGACTTACCACGATTAACTCCCCACTGCTCATGCTTCTCATGATTAAAGCTGACAGTTTTTTGTGGTGACAGTCTGCCTCAGCAGGTGAAAAAACAAGCAAAGGTTGCACCCTGAATTTAACAAATATCTTGGCCTGTGATCATAAAATCATTATAAAATTATATTCCTCTATTATTTCCCATTAGGAAAAAATCAAGATGCTTGCAGGATTATATAGAGGTCCCAAAATACAGATACATTAGGGAGAAATCATTGTTGGAAAGACTACTTCACATGTTGTTTTGGATAAAGTATCTTCATCCTCCCTAAATTATATGGTTTAATAACAAATAAATGTCATATTCTGCTACAGAGAATAGATATGAAAGTTCCTATGAAATTTCATGGACTGTGACCTATAAAATGTAGCAGAAAACTGCCTAGAGTGACAAAGACCAAGATGTTTTATTAAACATTGTGTCTGTGACTGGTATATATTCTTATCTGCCACTCTTCTGCTTGTGAATAAGGAGAAGTATTGATTATTTCATACTCTGCCATCTGAAAATCATTGTTTCTCTCCTTTTTACTAATGGACTCCTCAGCAGAGTGAATGACTTTATAGTGCAGGCACAAGCCTGGTTTGTGGGAGCTCCCAGGAGGCAAGCTCCAAACAGGAGGCACAGAATTCCTCCTTCACCACCTGCAGTGAATTCTTCTGCTTTTTGGGAGGGCATGGCAAAAACTTTCACATCAAGTACATCATTTATGCCCTCTCTCTTTTTATGCAGTGCCTTGTACTAGACAGGCATAAAAATTTATGTGCTATTGCTGACTGCTCTGGGTTGAAAGGGGATAGCAATCCTGAATAACATAAATGTCATTTTGGTGATGCTGAATGAGAAAGGAATTTTGGATTTTAGTAGCTTGAGAAGCATCTCATTTTTACAGCCAATTATGAATGTTGGCATTCCTCTTAGGGGAAGAGCTCAGCATTGATGGTGTCTGATCACCAAAGCTCCTCTCTGCCTTTTCATTAGCAATGTGGCCACACAAGTGGTTAAAGCCCACCCTGTGTTTGTTTTATTTTGCTTTTTAACAATCTGAGTTACTTTAATTTTACTTTTTTTTTATTTATATTTTTTTAATTACAAGGCTGGTAGCAGGAAGATTCAGCTAACAGAATAAGAAAAAAACAGCCACCCTAACCAGAGACATGATAAAGGCTTAAAACTGAGAGTAGGTTTAGATGAGATATTATGAAGAAATTCTTCCCTGAGGGAGTGCTGAGGCCCTGGCACAGGGTGTCCAGAGCAGCTTTGGCTGCCCCATCCCTGGAAGAGTTCCAGGCCAGGCTGGATGGGGCTTGGAGCCACCTGGGATAGTGGAAGGTGTCCCTGCCCATGGAAGAGGGAGTGGAACTGGATGCTCTTTGAGGTCCTTCCCAACCCAAACTTTTCTATAATTCCACAGTAAATACCTGGATTGGTTCTGGCTGCACTGATCTGGATTGATTCCACACAGGGCAGGGGAAATTCTCAGTGCTGTCACATTCATGGGCAGCTTTATGAGACCAGCTGGGCTCACAGTGCAGCTTAACCTACTCAAGAACCAAGGTGACAGTGACACACATTCACTGTGTCCCCTGGGCCAGGATCCTTTGTCCTTTACAAACATGAAATGCAGCCTCAAACTCTTCTGTGCTTTCCCCTGTTCTCCTGGCATTGCTGAACAAATTTCCTGTTTACTGAGGTCTTTCTAAGGATTTTAAGGACACTGGTGACGGGTGACAGATTGCTCCAGCTCTGCTGGCCACCACCAGCTCCAGTGCTTGTTCCCACTGGGTTTCCCTGCACCTCCATCCCTCTCCAGTTTTCAGGAGCAGAGTGGTTGGCAAGGTTTGTCTCTGCACAGCAGGTAAGCATTTATTTTTTTGCTAGGAATAAACTGAAGTTATGTTCAGCAATGTCCTGTGGGAGAGAATTATCTTTGGAGACTGCTTGTGTCAGATGGCTGAAACACCTGATTATCGTTGCTTGTATTATTGATTGCTGTGCTCTGCATTGCTTCCAGATATGTGCAAGTTATTACACAGCTCAATACATCCAAAGTTAGGGAAAAAAACCCTCAGCAAAGGCAAGTGACCTCGTTTTTTTCTCCCCTCCTGGGACGATATCTCTGCTGTCCTTTTCTCTCTTACTTGATATTAAATGTTTCCAGATTCCAGGTACACAACATATCACTGCCAGTTCTTCACAGCCTCAAACTTGTTCTAATTGCATCTGCCCTCCCTCCTTCCCCTGATTTTCTTCAGCTAATTCATCATCTTAATAAGGATCCCAGCATCCAGCTGTGGATCAGCAGCAATATTTTCCTATGGAAGCCACCCACCACCAGCACCAGTCCTAGAAATTAAATCTGGTCCAGAGCAAGACAGGTAAGGAGATCATGTGTGAAAACTTCCTCTGGTGTAAGACCTTGCTTTGAGACCTCGTGTACAGACTCAGGTTTGTGTGGACAGCAGAGAAAACCAAGGCAATGTACCATTACACAGCGTGTACAACCATCTCCCTGTGTGCACAGGTCCAGGATTATGCTGTGAATTGCACTGTGAGGTCTCATGTCCACGACTGCCATCACCTCCCTCCCTCTTCCTCTGCTTCCTGACCTCAGATGTCCCTGTCTGATGCCTTACTGGCAGCATTTGCCTCTCAAGGTGATAGACACGGGGCAGGAAAAACTGTGCTGAGACTTCAGGGGGTGAAGGAAGGTGACCCCAAGTGCCTTGGATCCCTGTGGGACAGAGCTTATCCTTCTCCAGGGAAGGAGGGAGACACTGGTGAAGCACAGCTGAAACCCTGCAGCTATGCAGTGCACTAAAACAACATTACAGATGTAGCAAGAGCAGCAATCAGCTAACCCACTGCTCCCTGCAGAAGCTCCATCCAGAACCTCCTGACAGCCTGTGAGGTGACAGCTCCAAATAATCTCTGGTGCTGCAGCCATCAGTCACAGCAGACACGGATTTGAACGAACACAGACCAGCTGTGGGAGTCACCCACTGGAAAAACACCTCTGCAAGCTGATGCTGAAGTAGTGTGAGCTGTGTAGGCACTTTTAGCTCCTTCCATGGGTACGAAGTTATTTGTGACAGCTACAGGAAATCCAGATGGTTTTTGAGCTTGTGAAGGAATTTTGTGCAAGTGGAGGGAATTGCCTGCACATCATGATGGTTAATGTAAAACTCAGCCCAAAAAAAGCCCTTGCAAAGCTCAGAGCCCTTCCTTTCCAATGGTAATTCCCATTTTGTGAGCTCCTTTGCATGACTGCAGAAACAGAGGCAGAAAATGAGAAGATACAAGAAGAGCACAAGACCTGAGAAGACATCCCAGCCACAGCAGTGAGATTTGAGGCAGAACTTCTTGGCTTCATTCCCATGAGGCTCACAGGATTAGGGAGGGCATTAGGGATGATTTCCATGTGCACATCCCCACAGCCCCCTTCTCCTCTGTCTGTTCCTCCCACACTGTGCAGGTGCTCCCCAGAGCCAACACCATTCATGACAAAAGATACTCAGAGAGCCCCATGATGCTCATGTGGAAGGGAAAATAAATAAATAAATTTGATCAATTTGCTTTAGTGGAAGTTAAGAAGAAAAGTCTTAAAGAACAGGAAGAACAGGCTCAAATGTGGTTTTCCAATTACTGTTTCAAGTAAGTTACAACCAACCAAAGCAACTAAATCTCACCCCTTGAAACAATTCCAGACTAGTGTTGGAACAATTTCTAAACAAATCCTTCAGCCAGAGCTCGAAGAAAGCTCAGCTCTGGATTTACTGCATAGTGCTGGAATTACTCTAGGCAGGAGGTATTTCTTTCCAAAGCAAAGTGAGTTTATTCAAAGTATGGTCAGGTGTGGCACCACAAAAGCAGGATTTCGATGAATTAAGCCACCCCATCTGAGAGTACATTTTGCAGGGAAGAAGATTAGCAGACCTTCTGGGGAAATGATTATGAATCCCAGCATTGTTACTATGACTCAACCATCATATGCACAATTCCCCTCTAGGGTTATAATTTCCCCTTCCACTGGTACAGCAGGGAAGAGATGGAAACTTGGCTTTCACCCCTCCAACTCCTTGTTACAGAGCACTTTGGCACTGCAGCATTACAAAATGAGCCACGCTCTCTTGAGCACTTTTCTGCTTTTTTTCTCCAACACAAACAGTAAGATTTCACATCTTACCATCAACATCCATTCCAAATATGTCTCTGGAATTCTCCATCTTTTTTAGTCCAGCTCATTACCATAATTATGCTAACTAAAAGGGAAAAGTCCCATCCTGCACAAATTTGTGCTCACTCAGAAGTGGGAAAAAATATTTTTATACTCGTAGGAACAAGAATCTTCTAATGCAGGGATTTAATAATAAAATTAGCAAAGAAACCCACTGATGCAGAGGGTGCAGAATGAGTTCTTATAAATTATGGCCTAATGCTCCTTAACTATGATAATCTGTCAATCACCAAATGAAGAATAGAACAAACACTTATTTTTTCAGACTACAAAGATCTTGGAACACAAAGTCCTCTGTGGCATTGGTGCTCCAAGTTACACCAAGGCTGACTGGACTCATCACCTTTATAGTGCTGGAAGAAGTTTCCAGAGAGAAGAAGGATTTTTTTTTCCTTTGTCTTAGTGGATGCCTGTTCTGTCCTCACACAGAAGTAAGATTTTTCTGACTAATACAGCATTTAGCAGTTGCCCCTGCCAGCAGTGAAGCTGCAGATCGAGGCCTGACAGTGAGGGGGAAAGCAGCAGAGATCCTGTGGCATGTCTGAAGGTGAGCTCTCAGAAATGGGGCAATTATTGGGCCATTTCTGTCTGATGTGGACATGCCAAAACAACCCAGGGGCATTAATCAGAGCACAACACCAGGTCTGGGCAAAGAAATGAGCCCCATGCAAACATGCTGTGCCTTCAGTCCCATCCCAAACTCACACCACCACCCAAGAGAGCTCAAAGCACAGGTGAGGAGACCCAGCAGGGCTGTGACCGCTCTCCCAGATCCCATCCCCAGGGCACATGTGATGATCCCAGCCCAGGAGATGGATTTACAGGCTGTGGGGACACTGACTGGCGCTGCACTGACCTTCCCAGCCCCACCCCTGTGGGAGAAACTCCTGCCATGGCACCCCAGCCTCCAAAGGGGGGTGATCATCATGTGAACATGGATTTCCAGTTGCTCCATCTACTCCACTGTTACCTCCTCTGTTTCCAGAAGCCAGGAGAAAGCAGGGTGGGCAGGGAGGAATATTTTTAAAGCTCCTGAATTAATCACTTCTGAGCCCCCAGTCAGCCAGTATCAGGCATTTAGCTGATGAGCCTGCACTGCTGATAATCACCCTGTGCTGCCTCTGCAGTCAGGGCAGAGAAAATGGCAAAAGGGTCCATCTAGAACTCAAACCACTCCCTGGAAGTGCTTCTTACCCACTGCTGTGGGTGAAGTCACCCTCTAAGGTGACTTAGAAATCTTTTCTGGATGCAGATTTCTGCAATAGACCTGGAGTTCAGTGCCAAGTGCACTCAAAGTGCAACTGGACTCAACAAGAAAACAAACAGGTTGCCAGTCAATAAACAGGTATCATGAAATAAAGTATATTTTAAAAATGTAATTCCAAGTATATCCACCTAGAGTGACTCCAGGGATTATCTTAATGATTTTTTTTTTTAATCAAGACTCCTACTTTCAATAAGAGATAGGAGATAGAGCACATTCAATTTATTTACACAGGAAGGTAAAGGAGATTTCCTTTAAAATCAAATTCTCTTTTTTAAGAGGAATCCATAGTCCCATGGTTGAGAAACTGCCCTCACGACCAAAGAACCACCAATGAATTTTTATAGCTGTTATTTGTCACAAAAAATGTATTATTTTGCTCTTTCACTATCAGAATATACAGAAAAATAATTTAAACTGTCTTCTAGACTTATCTACAGTGTGTCTATGACATTTTTTTAGCAAAGAAATGGGGACAGCGAAGAAATGAGAGAACTGAAAGTGCTGCTCCCACAGAGGCTGAAATAAGGATATTGCTTCCATTGCTTTTTGAACAATTGCCAGTAAATAACTATTCATAGAGGAAAATATATGAGTGTGTTTAGGGCCCCTCACCACCAAGAATGGTGAGCAAAGAATGAGATCTGATCCGTGGAGTGCAGATATTGATTTCAAATTGCTCCATCAATTTACACCCACCTGGCCCTGGAGCAGCAGGAGGAAATCACTGATGAAATAAAAATGGTTTGGGTTGGAAGGGATCCTAAAGATCATCTCATTTCAACCCCCCCTAGACCAGGTTCCCCTCAAAGGGGAAAGTGAGGCACGAAGTCAGGCATCCACCAACAATCCATGAGAAAACTGCCAAGGGAAACCCAGCCATGGGTTGTCTCTCACACCCTGTTGTGTGACAGTGCTGCAGCAGAGAAACTATAAATATCCTGCTCATGAGGAACAAGAGGTTAATTTTAGCAGCTTTCAAATGCCAGTAACTCAGACTCCAGCTCCTCTCTCATCTCCCTGCAGTCTGCATCCCTCTGCCTCCTTGCCAGAAGGCGCATTATGCTCAATGCCCCTTGTCTTCTTCACAGCTTTCTAATGCACATGCAGAAGTGTTTACTAGACTAAAATCAATGACGATTGAACAGCAAGGGAACAAGGAACTTTCTGGCCATCAAACCAAATCCAGAAGCCTCCTGCAAGACAGCACTTCCTGATGTAATACCCCAAATTACCATTATGGTAGATTACACATTTGCAAAGCAACAGTGAGATAATTTTCCCACTGTTTACTTTCTGAAGAAAATAAAGACACTAAAGGTTTTTGGGTGGTTTTTTTTTTGTACCCAGAACTCATGCGTGGGATGCTTTTCATTTCAAATTATTTATTGAGTGGGTGCTTACTGAGTCATAGGGGACTTTTACCACATGCCAAGAGATTCTCTTGGAATTCAGGAGCACAATATTATGTGTGTGAAAGTCAGGTGGTTACTTGAAATAGCCAAAAATCACATGCAAAAATATACAGCTGGCATCAGCAAGCGACAACAGAGCAAGAGACAGCAGCTTTTTAAAATACTTTTTTTAAACAGAGGGTCTTAAAGCCACAGGGAAGTGATTGCTCTTACTGTGCTTTGGCCTCTAGAGAGCACAGCTCTGTGTGCCCCTTCTTTGCAGAAATATGTCTTCTTTGGGGATATTAGCATTTCCTCCTTATTCTGCTCCTTTTTGAAACATGACACCAGCAGAAACAAATGCAGTGACTCACAACCTGCATAATTATTAATTTACCCACTGCGTGCAACCTCAGCTTTAAAAATCTTTTCCAGCAGCACCAAGATTATTTAAATCACAAAACCTTTTTGAAATAGATACTAAGTGTCGTATCTGGATTTCCTTTATCACAAAGAACCTCTGAGCATTCCTGCAGCCCAAATGCTGCTGCTGGGCAAAGTCTAGCAGCAACACCCTCGTGAGTCAGAAGTGATGCTCCCTCCCCTCCAGCCTGGCAGAATGAGAAAGGGTGAGCAGAGCACGTGATGCCAGCAATTTCAACACGTTGTATTCTCAACTGGGTGTCTGCAGGCTTTGGCAAAAGCCCCTGGTTATGCTCCCTGGGACCTCTGCAAAGAAAATAAACAAACCAGCACAGGAGGAGGATGCAGCCCTTGCAGCCCCGTCCCGCAGGGCAGCCCCGGGGCTTGGTGTGCTTGCAGGCAGGGAGATGGGAGACAGCATCAGGCTAAGTTAAAAAATGTTAAATTAACATTAAAATAATGGACTTGGTGAAATGTTTTGGGTCCGCCAGTGCTGCTGGCTGGGAGGTCACTGGCATGCTCCTCCACACAGCTCTCTGCAGGCAGAGCGGGGCTGGCTCAGGGGCAGCAAATGGCAACTCAGCTCTCCATTATGGTCCAGTCAGAGCTCTGAGGGTAACCTAGACTTTGCTTACAGCTTTTTGACTGTTTTTGGCAGCCTGTGCTTGTTGCTGCCTGAATAAGATATTTCTTTCCAAGTAAAAGGACCTCTGGGGAATAAGGACACATTCATCAACAACCGCCGCACTTGGTTAGGGACCAAAACTGCTGGAGAAGGAACTTTTATCCATTAAAAGGACAAAAAGCACAGAAGCTAACACTTGTATTTCCCTTTGGCTGTCCTTTGGTGAGCACCCAGACCTTGCCTTCAGCCTGCCTGAAGCCAGGAGATGTCAGTCCCTCTCTGCACATCTGCAGCTCTGCCCAGGACACAGCTGTGACAGAGCTCTGCACCTCGGTCCCCTCCTCCCCTTTTCATCCCCCTAAATCCTCAACAACATTTTTCTCTCTTGTTTTGGCTTTCCTCGCCGACCTAACTTGACAATGTTAGTGAATTTAATCTCAAAACACTCAGGGATAGAGGGCAAAAAATATTTTTCCCAGGCTGCCAATAAAGAACGGAGTTTCCAGGAGCTTAAATGGCTCAATGGGACATTTTGGTGACCAGAGGAAATTTAGAACCCTATGATAAATTTGGGATATTAATGTAAGAATAAAGTTGAACTGCTGGAAGCAATATCTTATTGACAAAAGTGCTAGAAAGCTGCAAAGGTAATAAACAAGGAATTGAGATGGATTACTGGGGATATGCTTTTGAATGTATTACTCAATGCCAGCTGTCGGATACCTTGTGAAGTCCTTCCATGCTTGGGTGAAATACTGCACCTATAAATATCTTTCCTGAATGGGACTGTTAATTAGGGTAACGGTGCTAAATGTGGTCAGTGACTTGTTATCAAGGCAGAAGTACTAGTGCAAATGTTAATTATTCTAATTGGCTCTTTCCAGTCTGTTTTTGTTGACACTGTTAAAAATGTACAGTTCATAGCTATGGCTATGGCTACATATCACTGCTCTTTTCTCAGTCATGGTTTATTAGAAAATATCTGATTATTTCCTTTTAGTTATTGGTGGGGTCTTAAAGACCTAAGCAATCTAGGTAACCAATGCAATACACTGCATATCTCCAGGAAATATTAAAAAAATATCTAAAATGGGGAATAAATATCTAACATGGGTAATGGGACCAGCACACCAGAATGCATTCCTGTGGGTTGCTTTCTGCTTTATCAAACAATTTCTAAATTATGAAATGACTGACAAAAATGTCTTACTTTAATTACTGTTCTAAATTGCTGTAGGCTGTAGGAGACATTCCTGAGAAAACCTTGTTTATTCATCTAATGCTTAGAGATTATGGCATAATGTTTATTCCCAACATTTGTTACCAGATGCAAACAGCAAATGCTGTGGGTCAAAATATCTTTGTCAGAAGTCCTAGGATTTCTTAAAAATGAAAGACATTGCTTAAATACAGGGTATTTCTCTTAAAGGAAAAGCTTATTTAAGTACTTCCTCATGGTCAACAGCATCCTTTTGAAAATAAAATATTTTTTAAAAGAAAAAAAAAACCAAACCACTGTTCTTCTAAAGTGGCAGTGCAAGTCTTTGCAACTTGAAAGACCTTTTTTAAGAATAAGCTTGAAAAGACCTGTTTTGGAGCTGAAAATTCTCGGTATATAACTTAAGGATGGGTTTGAGTTATTTTGGGCAGGATTTTAATTTTTGTGTAATGATGAAAGAACCAAAGGAGTATCTCAAAAGACAGACTCTACCAAAGGAAAACAAACATGGAAACACTAATTATATAGACACAGGGAGTATTTCTACTACTCAAAAAAATAAACAGAAAGAAAATTGGGATTCAGCTGCAACTCATTAACAACCTGTACTTTCAAAGCTTATTGATGTGTCTAGGGCAAATATTTCATAGAAACATTGAAATTTACAGTGAGGCTATGCAAAGCCAAAAATATAATCTCTGACTCAAACCCTCCCTCAGTCAGCATTTCTCTGATCTCAATATTTTTTTGTCTCAGCTTGTTCAACTCTTCCATATCCACTATGAAATTCTGCAGTGAATTTGTTAAAGTCCTGCTAAAGGGGCTTTTTTTTTACTTTCATCCTTCTCTATCACAACCACGAGAGAAGAAAATCTTATGTAATTTAAGATAATAATAGCTTCACTTGTTAAATATCAGACTGAGTATTTCTGGAAAAGCGTTGGAAAGTAACATCAGTAAATAGAGAAAATAGCAGGGTATAGAATTCTTGTTAGTAATTAATTTGTCTCTTTCAAGACAGCTCCCTGAATGATGTGCAGGTAGCTGAAATGAAACACACTAATTGTGTTAATTTATAGCAGGATTTAATTTGGAGCCTTTGCCTTTTCAATTTTTTAACAGGTTAAAGTCTCAAAGAGAACCCAAGGCCCCCTTATACAAAACTTTGCCACCTCTGAGCTACTTTGTTTTCTATGACATGAAAGAGGACACTGCTAAGAAACTTTTTTTCCCCCACACCATAATTAATGGATCAAGAGGAAACAAGTCCAATTTTCTGGACTTTTGGATGGACCCTTCCAGCTGGAACTGGACAGGGAAGCTCTGCAGAGGTGTGGAATGGAGAGATGGCTCTGTCAGGGACCACAGGCACACCCTCCCCAACGGCCACACAGGAATCTGACACATCCCAAGGGATTTGTGAGTTTGGACACATCCCAAGGGCTTGGGCAGCTGGCACTGGATGCTGCAGCCCAGTGCTGCTCCCAGTCCAAGGGGGCACACAATGGCTCTGCCCAGTGCCCCCAAACACCCCCGGGAGCTGCTGGAGGCACCACAAACTCCATCAGTGCCACACTTCACTGATAAGTGACATAAAACTGCACTGCACAACACCACAGATTTACCGACATGATCTCCCCCTGTTTCATTTCCTGTAGGTCCTTTGTCATTCTTTCATTACTTGCTGGCCTTTTCCAGTGAAACCACATTTTACTTAAAAAGAAGAGCAAATGCAGCCATCACTGAAGAATCAAGCCCAGCCTGTGGGTGCACCAGACTTTCAGAGGAATCTTGCAGCAGTTTCTCATTTACACGGAATGAACTGACCTCCTCTTTGCTGTATCATCAAAAAGAATTCCTTTGCCTGCATAGTATCTGATTTTTAATGTCTCTTTTTTCTGCTGGGCCTTATGCTCGATTTCTAAAGAATTTCCTGTTTGTTGGAGTAAGGCAGTGATTCCTAAATCAGTGAAAAATAAAGTCTTGTTTACTTAATTTTGGATAATGCAAACAACTTACATATACATTCACTTTTTAAATTTTCTCTGGCTATTGAATGTTTACATTATTAGTGTCTTAATAATGTACTGTGTACATTATTAGTGTCTTGTTAAGCTCTCCATAGATCTTTCAGAAAAAGTCACTTAAATCTGAGCTCTCCATGTTTTGGCTCCTAGCAGCATTTGGGACTGCATTCAAATATTTGTGTTCCTCAAGTTCCAAGAAAAATCTTATCTATCCCTATGATCACCCAAGGAATTTTGCATAAAACAGCCTTTTATTTTCAGAACAAAGAGACAACATTTGGCAATCAGTTTCTCTTTCAATTGCTAGATGCAGACCCTGGTTCAGTGGTTAGATGCTGCCTGTATCCAAATCTGGAAGAAGCTGATGTGGAAAAGGGGAGCACAGGCAGGGCATTGCTGAAATGTCCTTTCTCCTCCCCACTGCACGAAATTTTGGTGAAAGCCAGTCTCCAGTTTAGTTCTGTTAGTTCTCTAATGCAACATGAATTCCACCTCATAGACTTCAAACTCCTGTTTATTGCCCACATTGTTTTAAAGACCCACAGTTAACAAAAGCTTGTGCCACGGTTAATAGGGGCAATATCTTTAATTGGTGTGGCCATGAAACATCAACAGCTGTCCCTGCATCACCTACAGAGTGTCTTTCACTTGGAATGGGAGAAGAACCAATGTCTATTAATTCAAATTAATTAATGGCCTTATGTATCCTGGTGTGGACATTCAGTAGATGCTTGTTCAGCAAAACAAACGGGTCTGTGTTTAATCGTGGTTCATTCCGGGCTGATCCATTAACTGTTGTGTGGCTTCCCAAGAATGCACGTTCATTAACTCTACTTAATTGCTATTCAATTACCTTGAGTTATAATATGTCCCTAAACACCAGTGCAGACAGGCCCCCTGGAGATTTCCTGTACTTCAGCCATTAATTAAGCCATACTGTGTATTGTTGGTAACTGATTACATCTAGTTTTGAAATAATAACTTCACAGCTATGCTTAAACTGTTTCTTATTAGGATTTTTCAAATCTCCTATATGGGGTAATTGGAGTGATAACATTTCTTCCTTGCAATAAAGCACACTTGGTCATTATTATTATTATTATTATTATTATTATTATTATTATTATTATTACTGCACTTGGCCAAAGATGTTCCGTGTCATCATTTTTTTTATACAACCCATTCATTAAGATGGAAAGAACAGTTTATATTTGACCTGATTATCTGAGGATGATACTCTCATGATGACAGACATTTAGTAAATTTTAGAGGGTTTTTATTTCCTTTTCAAATGTTTTTAAGATTTTTTTGACAGCCTTTTAGTGGAAATTTCAAACCAGTACCTTACCATTTCATGTTTTGATATTTATAGCTTCTGCTAACTGAAAGGCAGCATAGCCTTTCTTTTCACTAACTACAGCAATTCTGATCAACAATAGCAAGGAACAATTGACAAACACCTTGGATGGTCATCACAGCAAGACACAAAACATTTTTAATAATAAAGCACAGCAGCAAATGAGTAATATGCTGGCAGCCCTCTCCAATACTGAAATGTACTTAAGAGAAATGAAGTAATCAATACCTTCAGAATATTTGAAAAGGAGATAGAAATTAAGGCCTTAGGGTGCAACTTCATAAAAAAAAAGGTAATGTAAATTTTTTAAAAATTTAACAGAAACTCCACATTAAAGGTAAGAAAAAAGTATTAGTCAGAGCTAAGAGCAAAGACAAAGTTGTAGCAGTAAATGTTTTTAAAACTGGTAAATTCCATTGGAATATACTTCTACTCAGCATTTCTTCCTTAAGCTAATGGAGCCCTTCCTGGGCACCTCTATCAGATGAAAAAAGAACAATTGAGAACTTTTAAAGTTGTTATATCCAACAAGCACTCTAAAGCTTCTGCTGTGAGGTGGGTATGGGAGGAGGGATCCCATCCCAGCAGCTCCTCACATCCAACTCACCCCATGAAAAGTTCTCTGCCCCAGAGGAGAATTTTATCACAGCAACAAAAACCAAAGTTATCATAAGCACTCATCCCCTCCTAATATTCTTTAGCCCATGCCAAGAGAGAAGCTTTGCAGATTTTGAAAACTTGCTAAAGTTCTCAACTTCTAAACAAGTGAAAGTGGGTTTTGGATATGTGTTTGTGTGGATGCCCACCCAACTGCTGCCAGAGCAGCTTGCAGCTCTCCCAGTTATGGTCCTTGTCAATCTGAGGAAAAATAATAAAGTTATGGGTTTGGTGTCCCCTGTTAACTGGGAAATGGGCAGAGGTAGCACTACTGGCTCTGAACTCATCTCAGCAGACCAATGGTTCTCTAATGGTCAACAGGAATAGAAGAGAAAGAAGAAAAATAAGTGAAGGATAAATAAGCATTAAAATATGCAGGTTTTCTGGGAGTGTATTTAAAACAAAACAAAATATATATAAAAGTAGCAGCAGATTTCTTTGTTTCTGAATCACAGAACCGTAAGATCAGCTGCTCTGATAACAGCCATTGAACCATGGAAAAATGAACTACCTGCTTCTGCTCACTGGAGTGACATAAATAGGGAGGAAAACATAGCTCTTCCCTCCCCTGAGCCACATTGCAGGGAAGATGTGGAGAACTGGGGCAGGAGATGATCCTGGATGCTGCAGAATGGGCTCCAGCCCCTGCTACCCTGCCTCCCTTGCAGGGCACTGCTGCACTGAGCAGAGACATCTCACCAAGCTCCAGAGGCTGGAGAATCCCTGACTCTGAGAGCTGGGATGAGCCCCAGTCATGAAGGCCATGTTTAATCCCTTCTATCCTCCACTTCCCAGTGTCACTGATCTCAGGACTCCAACACACTTCCTTGCCCCTCTCCTGCTCGCTGGTGCAGTGATGAATTGTGGCACCTCTGTGCCAAAAGGAAGAGCCAAGCAGAGTGTGTCCCGCAGCAGGGCTGTGCTGGGCTGCAGGACACGTGCCTGGCACTGCAACAGCAGCCAAAAAGCAACAGCAGCTCACAGGGAATCTAACACAATGCTCCCATCACCGCCAGTTCTTGCCAATCTCTCATATCAGAATAAAAGAGGAAATTTTCCAGCAGTGCAAAGCCAATGAGCACCCTCTGTGCTCCCTGAGAGCCCCTTGGGAAGCTGGTGCTGAGGACACCTATCTCCTGAAAATCTTTCCAGTGTCTCTGATCCCCTAAAACACAGAGGTAACCCCAATTCCCTCTGCCAGAGCCCCAGAGCTGTCCTGCACATCCTCCCTCCCAATGTAGGAGACCTCCCAGTGCAGTTTCCCCAGGAACAAACTTCCATTCAGGTCCCCCCAGAGGGGCAGGGGGAATTGTCCCAGCGCCACAGACCTGGCTCCCACATGCAATGTGCATGGAGAAGAACCTGCAAAGCATCAGGAGCTACAGCCAAATCTACACACTTTTCAAGTGCCTTTAGCTGAAACTCAAGCAATTAATTAATATTCTCTTTCTCAAGATGATTCGTATAAATCAGAACAGACCCACATGCCATGACTGGTTCAAAACTTCAATATATTTCACCGTATGAACCAAGAACCCAGCTTGGATCCAGTTGGGATTCCTCCAGACATCTCTCCAGGACTGTTCTGTCCACATTACATGGGCTCTGTTAACACCTCACACTACAGCTGCATCATTTATTCATAAACGTAAAAAAAAATAAAATTGCATTTTCAAAGTCATGCATGCTGTTGATTCATTTATCCCAAATTAAAAGCTTCATCTTCATCTTCTCAAATACAACTTTCAGCATTTTAATTGCTTCTTCCTTCATTGTTAGATCAGTATCAATCATCATCTCCAGTTACCAGAACTTGCACGTTCCTGAAAATTATGTTAAATTTAGATGCTAATGAAAACTGTTTATGCTGGTTAACCACAGAAATGAAACTTCTATTGCAATCCATAAAAACTGTTAGTTATAACAAGAAACCTTAATTTCTACCTCAATCTCCTTTCTACCATCTGCTCTCCTAGAAGACCAATTCCAGAAACCATGGACTAAACAAACAAACAAGCAATCAAAAAGGTAATTGTTAACTTGTCTTCACAGCACAACAGACATTAAAAGAATTAAAACAGTCCCATTAACCATTAGACTGAAAATTATATTATAAAGCAAAGTAATCCATGAATGCCAGCATGTTCTAATATTCCTTCTCTCCAGACATTTTTCCAACCAACCAACCAACCAACCAACCAACCAACCAACCAATCAACCAACCAACCACACATTCTATTTAGAAATAAATAATTGATCCATAAGCCTCACTGAACACTTTCCATCCTCTTGGAATGAATAAGATAAAAGACTTCCAGCCATTAAAAGAAATATAACAGATACAACCTACCACAGCAATAGGTGATAATTATTATTTTCATCTAAAGCACCACACAGTTAATTATATATAATTATTTAAGATATTTATGTTTCAGATAATGTTTGTGCTGTCCAATCCCTCAGAACTGACTGTGGGAAACACTGAGCCTGTTCCCACATCTGTTGTTCCCAGATGTTTTTCTCGTGGGTCACCATGTGTCATTGTACAATCACAGACTCCATCATGTTCTGGGAAATGCTGCATCAATCAGCACCAACTTCCCTGGGTGGTGGCATGGAGAGAGCTGAAGGCAGCCAGTTTTGGGATGAAGGGCTGTATTTAAAATGCACCCAAATGGTCTCATTCTCCAACTCTAAACTGTCATTTGCACTGCTTATCTAAATCCGAAATCTAAATAGAATGTGGGGTTGGAGAAGGTTAAAATTGTAACAAGCCTCTAATACAATGTTTTAATTATTTTCTGTGCTACCGCAGCTGTGTGATCTTAGGGAATCATCTTTCCTTTTTATTGGGTTTAGATGAGATACAATCTGATAAGGTAATTCACTGTATTTTACATCTTAACAGCTGAAAATCTGTATTTCTTGGGGTTTTTTTTCCTAATGTGCCCCGAAAGGACACTCAGTGGATCTAAAGCATGAAAAAATTGTTCAATTTGTGCCTTGCACATCAGTCAGGGCCCAAAGAAGACCAAGGAAAACGAGACAAACCCAGCCATGCTACATCACTGCTACACCAAGTCCCGCGAAGGAAGGTAATGAGCTCATTTGAGCAATAATGAGATAGTGTGGCTTGTGCCACCTGGAATGCACAAGGAACATCTCAATCCCTCCCTGCTTTCCTTTTCTGAGTCCTGAACTCCCTGTTGCCCCCCAACCCACCAGATACAGGAATACAGGGAGATCATTTTGATCCCTGGTGTAAATCCTCTGACACACAGAGACCAAACCACGGATTTGCATCTTAAAAAAAAAAAATTAAAAAATATTGTACCTAAATACATCATTCTCTTTATAATCTGGACAATTTAGTCAGGAGCTACAGCGTACCTCTTGACTGAGCTAATTCCCCACTTCAGTTATCTTATGCACCTTCTTTAATGAATACACGTTCCTTTGATTAAATTAACATTTTTGTCTACCTAATTAGCCTGAAAAACCTGTGCTGAACCAATCCAAAAGCGACTTCATTACTGCTCATTGTGCATGTTTGCTACCCATCACTGTCACCTCAACAGGTGAAGGATTAGGAGAACATTAACTCTGGCTTATTTGGTTTTCCACAGCCAATCCAAGCCTTCAATCGACCCACTAGGACAGTGACAGATGTTTTAATTATGTGCCTTCATCCATTAATGCTCATTTGGCCAGCCAGGTTTGTGGTTCTGAGGGACAGTTGAAAATAATTAAACTAACCAGCTTAATTACCTTCTTACATTTTATCCTTCGGCTCGTACTGCTCACGAGTAATGACAAATTGAAAATATAAATAAAACCAGTTTATCCAGGCCAGTGGGCTGGTGAGGACATTCACCAGAAGATGCATCACTGCTTGTCTGGGAACATAAGCACAAGTTGCTTAACAGGCACTTACTGTACTTTGGTTAATGAAATCATACCGGAGCTAATGAATATATATAATTGGGTAGGCAGCTGCCACTAAAAAAAGAAAAATATTAGTGAAACCATCTTGCTAATTTGCTAATTCAGTTTGCAGAGACAATTAGAGAAGGTCCTTGAAGAATTCGATAGACCCTGCTAATACTGTGACTATATTGATTATTTGCATGATGATGTAATTTTGGTTTTTTCCTGACTGCTTTCTCATACCAACAATCCCTATCTGCCTTTAAAATGCTCAATAAATAAATAAATTTTAAAAATTTCAAGATAAATTAAATACATTTTAATACACTGTATTAAAGCCCATCTAAAACAGTGACTGACACAATTCAATCTGCTAGGATTGCACTCATTAGTCATCACTTCCAATTTTATCTAATGCAGAGGTAAAAATCTGTATAAAATAATTTTTTTATGGAGTAAATCAAATCTTTCATGATAATTATTGCAATCTGCACTGCAGATCTGGTATAAGGCCTTGGAAAACCTGCGCCAGTGAATCCATTATAGAATAATGTTTATCACAAATTCTCCAGCTGTTTTACCTTTTTGCTTTGCTCTTTCACTTGCATCACTAAATGTCATGCTTCACTGAAAATATCTCTTCCTTCATCCTCTTCTAGAAACCCTTTAAAACATTAAAAATCTTCCATGTTGTTTTATGTGTGGCATTATATGAAAGCCAACATCTGCATGGGGTGAGAAAGCGCCTCTGAGGAGTTTTTTGAAAGATTCATTTGGTTTTCTCAGCATCACCTCAGACTATTTTTTCTCTTCAATTTCCAGTAGTGAATTAATATGAAAAAAAAAACCAAAAACAAACAGAGGCAGAAAGTTCAGAGCATCTTTTGCCAAGACTACCAGATATCACCCACCTGCAGCAGACAAGAACAACTCCCACCCAACTTAAAAAACTCTGGAGATGGAAAAGCATGATACCATGGTCTTTCCTCACATAATTTATCTTCCTGCCTAATAAAGAACCTAAACTAAAATTCAAGACTTCTGCAGTAAATTTTAACAGTCTACAACTTTTTTCTAGCAACGATTTTTTTTAAGAAAGCTCTGGATAAATAATAAATATTGATACAGGCATTTTATCCCAGTCATGGCTTTTTCTTATCTTTTCAAACAGATTTTTTTTCCACAAACTATCCTGTGGAGACCATTTGGAGTTTGTTTTCATTTTCAGGCTCTGCTGAGCTAAGCATTTGAATCAGAGAAAATAACAGGTTTGAAAGGAAGGCTTTGGGAAACTTAAAACATAACAGATGCTTATTTGCAGACATCTGATTTAAGTGAACTGAAAACCCCAGCCTAAATCCTGAAAACCATAAATGTCAGCCAGCTAGAACAGAATAATAACCACTTATCGATATGGATGCACCTAGCAGATAACAGAGTTCTGGGATCATAATATTCATATAACTGTGCTCAGTTTGCTGCTTCCGAGCTCTGGAATTACAATTGGCAATTCCAACCTTCATTTCTCAGTGCTGTGCAGATGGTTCATGGGGAAGGGACCTGTTCACTACCGGCTGGCAGATTTCATCCAATATCAGGTATGAGCTGCTTAGCCTGGGATTAATATCCAAGGAAGCTCATCAGGGGCATTCCCAGGGCTGTATAAATGGCCAGCTGTAGGCACCTTGGGGATTTTCAGAATAACTCACTGAATGCAAGCTGACAGCTCTAAATCTCTTAATCTTTGAAATCACAGAATCTGCGAGATCAAAATAAAGTCACCAGCAAAACCACTGTGAAATGGCAAAGCAGCCTGGATTGGGGTTTGGCTTTTCTGTGGGTCTGTAATGAGGTGAGACTAAACACTGAAATAGTACTGAAGTTTGAAAAAATCTCCTGAAAATCTGAAAAATTTAAGACCATTTGAAACAAAACCGTTGGCTCCATAAATCAATCTAAACACAGAGAGACAAAACTGGATTTTAATGACAACTGTAAAATTTCAGCATCAGGTCAGGCTTTTTCATACTTTTTTCTCTTTACCTGGGTGAGGAGTAAGACACTCACAGCCCAAATCACTTGGATGGCATTTTGCTCTTAACTTTGGGAGGAACATTTTGTTCCCTGTGCTCTTGTCCTTTCAAACTCACATTACACTTTCACAAAACATGAGTCACCAAAGCATGAGGTGCACCATTCCAGGGAGGTGCTCAGATTAACTCCAGAGCCAAGGAAAATAAAAGCAGCTACCAAAGAGCAAATTCATCCTGCCCAAGTCAGATGCCTACTATGGGATGTGCTCACTGAACTCTATCTTTGGATACCTGAAACTTGGCAAAGGAAATTTCACATCAGATGCGTAATATTCTTGATTCCTTAAGCCAATGGCCTCTCCCAGTGGTGGTAACACCACTTCATTTTCTTTTTGTGCTTCTAATTACTTTTCATTATATCTTCCAACTTGTCTGAGACATATTTTGAGAAATGTTGGCAGTTTGATTCCCCTGTGATTTCTTAAAATCATGGCTAAAAGCCCAATGTGACATTAATATATTTTAATTAAATTCATTACTCCATTAATGCAAAGTGATCTGAGAGAGTCTAGAACATTTCTGCAGATCTCAGTGGAAATGTGGCTGAACATCTTTGAGTTGTGTGAGCTGACAGACATGGAGTTTGCCAGGTGAGGTGACACACACCTTTTGTTACGGGCTGCAGTTTTTGGTGGCAACACCCCAGAACTCCTGTACAATGCACCACATACATTCTGCTGGCAACAAAATGTTCTCCAAAGCTTGATGAAAGTATATGACATCCTCACTGAAATTTTATGTAAATCTCTCAAGGAAATATGGATGCTTCATGTCTTACTATAATCATTAAGTACAAACTTGGTTTATTGAACACTCCCTGACCACTGAGGTGGCGTGGGCTGGGCAAGAGCACCACTGAGTGACCACTGCCCCAGAGGTTTGAGCCCTCTGAGGAACCTGAACCTTCACAAGGTCATGTAAATGTTAAACCTGGGACAAGCTAAGAAAGCCACCAGAAAGAGAAAAATCAATTCTGTATAAAAAGTAGCTTATTCAAGTTAGTTGTGAAACAGAAGAATTTAATTACATCACTACATATTAAGAAAGGGTTGTTCCATCCTGTTGATTTTGGCAAGTCAGGCCACTGGGAGTTACTGAATGAGACAACAGCAGGGGAAAAAAGGAAGGATAGAAACATGAAAAGAAAGAGAAAAGGAGACAAGGAGCTGATAATGACACATTCTGTGAGTGGTCAGGAAAGCAAGAGAAGACAAATCACTCTATGGTCAGAGAAGTCAAGAGAAGAGATCAATAATATATATACCATGGGGCATAAGTCAAGAAGAAAAGCAATTTATAATGAAGGGAAGCATCATTATGAACTTGGGTCAGGACTTACTGGGTGCTGTAAACTCTTGGACCAGCTCTGGCACTCCAGCACACCCATTTCTGGTGGTGTCACCACACCTAACAGAAAACTTCATGCTATAAGCTCTGATAAGCAGCCACATTTAAAAGCAGCAGGGCGCTGCCCCACCTGCACAGCTCAGGTGCTGGCTTTCTGTATCAAGTCATGCCATCAGCAATGTCGTGCTAAAGAAGCTCTTCAGGATCATTTTGGCTGTTCTGTGACATTGATATTCATTTTTTTTTGCCTCGCATTATAGCCTCACTTCTGAAGTTAGAGTAGTAAAAGTAATATCCCGTTGCCACAGGGAAAAAACTTTCATTCCACACTTATGTAGTGCATGTTTCCACAGCAAAGAAAGTTAGTGAAAAATGGGCTTGTTAAAGGGACTCCACTTAAAGTTAATGTTCCAAACTTTTTTTTTAATATGATGTGTAAAAGTGAAGCTTCACATCCAGAATTTATTAAGTAAGAGGAGTTGGGCCTCAAATATGCTACCAAAACCCTGAGGACACTGCAGGAATGTAACAGTCCAGGCTTTTACATTACATACTAATTTTTTTTTCTTTCTCATTCATGGACTGCTTGAGGTAAATGACTACGTGGAGAGTAAAAAGGAGAGGCTGACAGATATCACTGAAAAACACATCCAAATATTTCACTACCCATATTGACACAGGGAAGAGCTAAATCTCACATCATCTGGAGAGTCCATTTAATCTGCCAAAACCTCATTAGTAATTACTTTCATTATTACCCCTATCCCCAAAAGGCTATTATCTTTATTAAATAATTGATAGTTCTGCCTGTCCCTTTTCAAAGGTTGCAGTCTAAACTTTTTGAGAGAAAAATCAGACTGGAAGATTGAGTTTGGGGTGTTTGCAGCCAGAAAACCCCACATTTATGTCTGTGGAATCAAGACCTGGGCACACAGGTAACTCCTCACAGCCAAAGGCAGTGGTGAGGGTCTACTGAGATATTTTATCCTGCCTGCTCATATTTTTAGTGTCTGGTAAGAGTTGGGTAACTCTAATGAGCATTCTGCAGTTAAGCAGGGTTTACCTAACATGAATTCTCTTGTATTTGTGGTGGACAGGATCTACTCAGCTGCACAGAACATTCCTTGGGCTTTGCTCACACATGGAAATTCCTGAAGATATGACTGAGGGCTTTGTAGGGGAACATCCAGACTGCCTCAGGTGGGCTTTACCAGCAGTGGGGCACTCAAGGAAAGCCTCACCCTCACCAGCTCACAATTCCCTGAGGTTGGGAACAGACTCATTCACCTACATCCTGCCTCTGACAAAAGGGATGTTATGTGCTCTCTGTAAATGCACACATTTCTCCTCCGTTTTCACAACTAACCAAAACCATTTCCCTTCAGAAATCATGTGTTTTCATGCTGTTCAATACAGAAACATTCCCATATTTATAGCTGATCTGGGTGAGCAACAGTAATAGTCAAGTTTTCATGTTTTGCTTCAGTACTTGCACCTCCAGCAGCAGTGATAACACACATGGCAAAAAGGCAGCATCACCAAAACTTTAAAGTTATTTAGAATGAGGAATTACTTTGGCTCCTGGGTGAAGTTTCAGAAAGAAATATAATTTGTGACTAATTCCTGTACTTCCTGTGACTATTCCTGTATCTTCTGGGCACTCAGAGTGCCACCTCTGCAACACAGGAGAGGGATGTGTGACCTGCAAGCAGAGCCTGGCGTAGGCAGCCTGGGGCAGGGGACACATGGACACTTGCCTTGCTGAGGGCCTCAAATTGCCCACAGTCTTGTTTCCAAACTCACCAAATGTGTAAGCACAAGAAAATGCTTTGGGCTTTTCATGTACTGTGAAACTTGAACACACTATGAAAATGAATCCCTGTTTCTCCTTCTGTGCTCACTGCACTTTACAGTTCAAAACTTTGAGTCCTTAATCAGTTCAGCCAAAACATATTTATTCAGAATAGGGTTTTTCTCAGATTTTGACTCAAGTCATACAAAAGAAGATCTCCTAAGACACACAGAAACAGTGTTGCACTCTAGACTCCCGTTCCTGCTTTTATGAAGCTTTATAAAGGAGTCCGTCCTCCTCCCTTTTTGAAAGAAAAGCCTTTCATAGTTTTCATAAAGGAGTTGAGAGTATTTAACAATTACCCATCTCCAAAGACATATTTAACTTCCCTCATTTATAGAGCTGCTGGATAATATTTACATGTTCTCAGCTCCCACTGGTGACCTCTCTTTCCCTACTAACAGTACTCCTCCGTTCCCATATTTTCAAAAGTAAATATTTTTACTTTCTTTCTTTATAAGCACATTAGAGTCACTAATCCCTTTAGAATCCAGTGCATTCATTTCTCTGGGTATAAAAGATTTCTTCTTCACCTGCACAGAATATTTTCAATTTACCCTGAATTGCAGGAAAGGTTCCAAGTTTGCAGAAGACATTGAGGAGTGTGTCTGACCCTCGTCTCTTCCTCCTGTGCTGCAATTCAAGCTTCTCCCTTTTGTCCTTCCAACAATAATCCCAGAGATCAGACAATCTGTGGGACTAACTAACAATCCCTCAACACGGTGATGGGTTGAATAACAGTGACACATGTCTCTGGAAGCTGATAATGAACCCTTTTGTAATTCACACAGAGAGGGACAGCACTTAAACACAGCCACCACATGTATAAAAGGAGAAGGATCCACATCCAAACCTGTTTAATGCATTTTAACAAACAATTAGAAAGAAAAGATGTCTGAGATTGAAAGGGAAAAAAAATAAAATAAAAGGAAAGTGGGCACAAGATGGAAAAGGTGTGATTTATTCTCATCTTTCACTTCAGGTATTTTTAGGTATTTAAGACTGAGCCACAAGATGAAGACTTTATTCTTGTCTGTTTTTTTAACATTGCTAAGCTCATCACACCTGGCAGAACATTTCCTAAAGACTGCCAAAATTCTGAAATCAATTTGTGGAAGAAACAATAATCAGCCATTAATTGATTTTTGATTCCCTATTCATCCCAATCAAATTCATCTATGTGCTCTCATAAATCCATGACTGATTACCACAGTCACTCTGTCATGTCTGTCCTTCCTTGGAGCACGGAGCACAAAAACCTGTAAAGGAAAAGCCACAAAGTAATTCTGTGGGATGCCACCAACCAGGTGCTACAAACTAACAACACGAGGAGGTTCCTTTGGCTTGATTTAAGGATTTCCTGACAAAAATGTGCATATTTGTTCACAGCTGTGTCTGTAGTTGAAGCTGCTATATTTGCATGCCTAGCTGTAGATGAGGGAAACTTTCCCCCTCCTTGAAAGCCACAGTCCAAAAATCTAAACATCTAAGGAACAATTAAACCTAGTGTTGGCCTCAGACAGGTCTACAACACGTACACAACACCCTGCACATCTATTAGTTTTACTTTCTTCCTCAGAAATCTTTGTAAGGTAAATTCTCATGTTTTGGCTGCAGTATAAAAATAAAAAAACCTCCCAGCTCTCAAATGAAGTCTACATTGTGCCTTCATTCAAGAATTTTTCTGGTACAAATTCATCAAACTTCACATTTATTCTACTACCTGGAAATCCGAACTCGTATGTCTTTTTTGTATGTAATGTTTTACTCTCTCAATTTGGAAAATACACAAATAAAGAAAGAAATGCATTTCAGAGACAGCAGCAGAGCAAGAGGAATGAATTCAGCAATGAGATTCACTTTGCAGTTCAGGTTTGAGCAAGAACCAGGGGCTCTGGGCAGTCAGCCCCACAATTTGGATGTGCTCTGGTGGAGAATAAAGCACTAAAGCCTGAACCAAAATCCAGCCTGTCACGGTTCAGAGTATGCCATGATTCCAGAACAGGTTGTGCAGGGTGCTGTGTCCAGGGGTAGATGGGACAGATTCACTCCCAGAAACAAAAGAACAATTTCCTTTTTTCAATTTTTTTTTTTCATTTGGCATAGATAATGGTTTGACGAGATCTTCTGCAAAGAGCCCATTAATGCTACAATTAAAAATATGTTCACCATTCCCTCAAGGAAAACCACCTTTTCCAATTATTTCCTGCTCAAGGTGCACTAACTTGCTGTGACAGCCACCACCATGAAGACAAGAGTTGTTGCCATTGCTGAAGTTTAAATACTGAGTGTGGAAACCAATTCTGGATTTCCAGAACCTTGAAATGCCACCACATGGATTCTACCTATGCTTAGCCACAGCCTGCTCTTTTAAACAGAAACTTTAGAAGTCCTCACACACAAAACAGGGCTTCATGCTCTTTGGCAGAAGTGTGGGATTCCAATTGCTGCAGGAATGCAACAAACAAAAGGTGAATGTGTAATCATGCAGCCAGGAGAAAAAGGTATCAAAAAGGCAGGAAAGAAAAGCCAAAAAACCCCTCAAAACCCAAAAGGCGGAGAGAAGAAGGAAGGAGCAAGACAAAACAGATGGACAAAAGCTGTTCCATGCCAACCTTTTCATTACACCAAAAAAAACCAACCTAAAATAAATTCTGCTGCACTGCAATGAGGCCACTGTAACTCACATCTGCCCCAGACACCAACACTGCTGCAGCATCCATCCCTGCCCAGCAGAGCTGAGCAGGACTGCTGGGGTACCTGCCCTGCACCCCCAGAGCAGGCACTGACAATTCCTGACACGCTCTGCTGATGCCTCAGGTTTTAGTTTCATATGAGATTTGGATCAGTTGTCCTCGGTCCCCAGCTGGAGAAGGAATTGTTTTGTCTCTGTACTCTGTGAAGAGAGCTCACCATCCCCTGATATGAAGCTCAGAAATATACACTGAAGCAGCACAGAATCTGAAAAATATAAAAGCTAAAACCTGAGGCATCACTGCAATCAGCAGCCTTTCACAGAATTCACAGAATGACAAGCTTGGAAGGGACCTTAAAGATCATCCAGTCCAACCCAGATCATCAAGTCCAGCCCACAGCTTTCCTGCACAAATTGTCTGACACCTTTCAAGGTAAAGCCCAGCTCCAGGTCAGTGCTGATGGTGCCTCCCTGCAGCCCTCTGCAGCTGGTTTGTTCCTCCTGCTCTCGTGAACCAAAGAACAACAGCTCAGCCAATATTTGGGAGTGAACACAAGCTGCACAATGGCAACTTGGCTGGTGATCCTCTCCTCAAATCGCTCAGGCCTCCAGCTTATCGAAATCTGACTTCTCCAGAACAACCTCCAAAACGTGACTAACAGGCTGATTCTCCTCCAACAATATCTATCTTGGTTCCTGCTGTAAAATAATCAATTACACTAAATGGAATTATTTATACAGAATACGAAAGTAGTAGGCTTTGGTGGATGTAATATGCTTATCAGATGGATTAAGATCTAATAGGCTTTTCTCTCTCAAAGTATAGCTGTTCCTGATAGTCTATCAACCCTCTTATGTAAATTACTTTGCTCTTGACAACATAAATTAGATGAAAGAACTATATTTTGTTTACAGATTTCAAGTAACAGGATTTTAAATGTATTTTAAAACCGTGCCAGTACAATCAAAAATTGTGTTTATGAACTGAAATTGCCTTAGCTTATTGTGACTAATGAAACAAAAGTGAGCTCTGCATACTTGTTGTTAATATGGTGACTCCATGAAAATCAAATATTTATGTCTTTGGTCTAGACAAATTAATACACAATTTCTCTACCACAGGGGAAAAAAAACCCAAAAAACCAATGTCTTGCTTAATGGGTGGTTTAATGGAGTTATCCTATTTCTCTAGGCTCAGCTCAGAAGAGCTGAGGGCTGCACAAGGGTTGAGGGCAAAAGGGAGAGGAAAGCAGGAGCTGGTGCCTGGAGCCAGCCTGGGAACACCACCAGCACATGAGGATGCCAAATGTTAGCTCTTCATGGAGACTGCACAGTCAATTGCTGCTCCAGGAAAACCTGATCAGCACCACATTTAAGAACATTTACTCAGATTTCTAGGAGCTGTGTTTGACTTCTCTCACCCCTTTCCCCTTCAGGATGATGGTAGAGGAGCCCTGGTCCTGCACTTGAAATGAGAGGAAATGTGCCTTTGGAGTTCCATTAGAAGTCCTAAAAGCATTCTCTGGAATATCTTTATCATACACACCTCTAAAAACATTTCTTAAAATGCATGGAATAAGTAGAAGCAGTAGCTTACTTAGTATATTTAGCTATATGGCAATGATATCAAACAAACAAAAACTCTGGAGTTGAATTGATGTAAAATATAGGAAAAGACAGAGATTTGGGCATTTGTAGATTCATTTTTTAAACCTGGGTAACACAGCACAAAAGCAGTTTGGCTCAATATGCCCATTTCACAGCTCTGGACTAATTAATATCAAGTAAATTACAGTTAGCCCAGAGCTTGGATAAGCAAAACATAACAACACACACTAAAACAAGACTTAAATAATTTTGCCAAAGCCCAGATGATTTTCGCTATGAGATGCAAATAAGCATTTTTGCCAAAAGAGAACAAATAATTTATGATGCTATTTAAAAGCTGGTAACTGCTTCTCTTATCTGAAAAAAATAATAAAAAAAGGGAAAAAACCGAGTCCCTGGCTTGATTATGATTCACTGTGTGTGTCACTCCTCTGCATCAAGGGAGTGAGAGCATCCTTTTATCTGTGTTATTCGTCAGGACAGATTGAATAATGACAAGTGGAGTGCCGAGCAGAGTTTACTCACAGATTGGTTAACATCATTTTGTTCCCAGAACAAGTCTCACCGGCCCTTATCAGGAGTCTCCCAGAATTGTTTGAAAGTTACAGGCAGCACACCAAGAAAATTAATTTCCCTGTCTCCCTCCCAGTGTTGTCCAAATCCTGTTACCCTTATTCACACGCAGCAATTCAACGATCTGAGCACGCAGGGCTGCTGCATTTCTGCTTAGTCTCACCAAATCCAGTAACACATAATTTCCAGAGACCCACACAGGGTTCCTTTTCCATTAGGCTTGCAGATGAAATTTGCTTTTGCACACACATATTTTATTGCTGTTTGCTCTAAATTCACTGGCAGCAATTATGAGCTTTGCTCACCAACAAACAACAACATTGGGAGGATTTTAACAGAAACATGGTTCAAGCAGCAGCTGTTTGGCCCCAAGAGTGTGGAGTTCCTCCACTGCTGAAGGAACCATGCCAGCAGAGAGATGCCACTTCTGATTTACAGCAAGAGACACACCAGGGATGTTTTTATGCCTTGGGAAATCCAAAGCTCCAATATTCAAAGAATATAGATTTTCTCAGCTCGCTACCAGAATTAGGAAAAATATATGTGACTATTTTTTTATGTATTACTCTTTCAAGTCTGCCCTGAGATTTCAGCTTTATGAATGGATCCAAAAGAAACGAGGCAATGGGAAGTTGCTTGTACAATGCTGACTGGGAAGATGAATTCAGGGAGAAAATTAGCAGATAAAAAAAGCTCCACCAAGATGTTCTAACTCAAATATGGATGGGTGCAACTTCTAGTGCCAGTTTCCTACAAGAAACATAGGCTTGTCTGATTGCACCCTGCATGTCTGCATGAGCATCTGTGGGTCTGTGCCATGAATTTTTAAACATACATTACATTTTTAATCAAATTCAGCAAAGATGATGCTGATGATTTCATTTACCTTCTGCTTTAGTGGAGACCTCAGCATGCAGTAATGTACTGAAGAAAACAAATCTATAGTTTGAGACTTACGCTTGGTTTCAAACAAATTTCTGGTGTTTTACCTCACATGAACATCTGTGAAAGCTGCCCAAAACTGCTCACAGCAGCATGGGCACAAATGAGAGGTTTTTCCACCCTTCTGAGTAGTCCCAGTCCTGGGACTTGTTCAGAGATCCTGTCTGCAGTGGCTCCAATGCTCAGGAAGCTTTGCACTGGAGCCTCACATTCCCAGTGCCTTTGACTCAGACACACAGGTCCCATTCCACAGGGACTCAGGGGACAATCACTGCCTCAGGTTTGTGTTTGACACCCAGCAAGGCCAATTCCATCCCTGCAGCAGAGCCGTGGCCAGAGGGGCTGCTCTGCACGAAGGCGCTGCCGAGCTCGCGCCTCCCGCCCGCGCCCAGCCGCCCCCGTCAGACCAGTCAGGATTTCTGCTCCTCAAACTGCTCGAGCCAGTTGGGATCCCTGCAGCAGAACCAACAGGAGGAACCATGGTTTGTACATTTCTGCCAGGAGATGCAAGAGATCTTCAAAGGGTGAATTTCTCCCTGATCTCCCAGCTCGTCACTTGGGACCACTGGGTCCCCTTCCCTAGGAGCTGTCACCTTGTTGATCCATGCTCCAAATCAACCCGCAGCTTGTCATGAACTAATTTAACACTCAGTTTTAATTCTACCACATTCGAAAACCTGTGGTTTTTGATTTTTTAAATTAATTTATAGGCTAGAGGCAGTCACATTAAATAAAATTTACAGTACTTTCCTGAGGACAAGTGAAAAACACTGAGGTTACAGACCTCTCCAGAATGGATGCTGAACAGATGTTTTCAATGTCTGCATTCTGAACTGAAATTAAAGGACACAAATGTCTATGGCTTTAAAATCTCTGCCAACAGCTCGTTAATACCAACAAATGGCATCTAATGATGCCTCAAAATGGGGAATTTTTCTAATTCTCCTTTTTGGGAAATAAGATTTAACCAAACAAAATAAAAGAGAGAGAAGTGAAAAAATATCAAATAATAAAATCAAGAACTTAAAACAGGATCTTAAAGTCCCAGCTACAAAGCCTGACAGCCACGCAGAAGTCTGACAGCAGAGATAGGGTTTAATATTCTCTTACGTGAGAGAGCTTTGAATCTCATTTAATTTTATCAGATTTAGAATCATTTGCTAAGGTCCAGACAGCCAACTAGTGTAAATCAGTTGAGCTCCATTAACTTCTACGGAATTACAGTTTCCAATTTACATCAGCTGAGAGCCTTGCTGTTATGCTACTATTATTAGCTGCTATTCATAATGCAATAATACCTAAAGCAATCATCTTAAACATGTGGCTCAACAGGCTGTCTGGTGTTGTCCTGCAGGCTCTGGAAGACTCTGCTCCTCCAGGTCATGTTGCCCAGAAAATCAAAGTTTTCTGGGTTGTACTACTTGCTCCACAGCCAAACAAATGGAGTGCTGAGGATGGTTAATTCTGAAATCTGAGCATAGGTTTGCTGTGATACACAAATATAATAATTACAGATCTAATAGTAACAATAATGTATTTTATTATATAAAAGCTGTCCCTTCCAAAAGAAATCTCATAGTGGTGATAAGCAAGGGATTGGGAAGGAGAAAACAGGGCCAGAGAATGTCATGAGGTTACACAAAAGCACAGCTCTGGAGCTGCAGGGACAAGGGGAAGTCTTGCACTCTCCAGGGTGATGGCTGGGCCACTTGCTTCTCAGGATGGAGTCAAAACCCATCCACTCTCAAAGCTGTACAGCATGTACACTACAGAGATCCAAATCCCTCATTTCCTAATTTTAAACAGAAGCTCTGAAGTAATGCATTGCTCTTCTGCAGCAGACTGAAGGCAGTCCCCAATCCCAAAGCTGAACCCTCTTCAGAGACAAACCAGATTGTTCCCTGAGGTTTGGCACTGTCCCGTGCCCACACCAAGGCAGTGTGGGAGGATGGACACTGAGATGCTCAGATCTGCTGTGACCAGGAGGGGGTACATAAAGAAACATCAAAGAAAAGGTAATTCCCACTAACAAATACAGCATGAGGCCCACATCTTGTGGGACAATCAGAACTTTGCAGCTTTCCTAATCAAAGCAGCCTCTGTTCACTCCCTGGCTGCCTCCCTTTTTTGAAGCTGAACTTCTGTAAACTTCAAGGGCTCCAAAAGAGAAATCCTGTGCAGATCTTTCTCTTTTACTTATGAACTCCTACTCAGTAGACTTCAATCTCACAAAGTGCTCCAGCTTATGCAAAGTTTCTCTGAAGCAAACGGGAGCATGCACACACCTGGAGAGCAGAGCTTGGCTGGACCAGGGTGGCAGCTTCCCTCTCACCAGGCTCTGAGGCACACAGATCACTGATAAATATAGCAAGCCCTCTGTGCAATGTTTTTTTTTTCCCTCCTAGACTATCAGTGGCTGCCAGGTTTCACACCAGTGCTGTCCCCAGGCTGCCACTGCTTGTCCCCAGTGAGAGACACAGTGGGTGCTCGCAGAGGAGCAAGACAGATCATCTCTGAACACATAAATATTATGAAAAAGTTTTCCATTAGCACCCAATAACTGTTACTTGCTTCCAGCAAATACCACATTAGAACATCTTATTCTGCCCCTGTCAATAATCTGGCTGAGTACAAATCCTGAGCTGTTTGCTGGGTTTGTGCTGCTCTCTAGGAGGATGATTGAGAGCTCTGTATAGACTGATCAAGCAACCCATTAATATTTCACAGCTGGGCTCGGGCTGACTGGCAGCAATTATTCCACAGATTACTTTTTCATTTGAAGTGCAGCTGGTCATCCATTACTTTCTCCACGGCTTTGAAGCTCCAATAATTCCAATTATTTTTATCAACAGGAGACAGGTAAACTGGCTCTATGGAAATCTTCCCTGACATGGGCACTGAGTAGGTGACTCAGCCCACCTCCATTCCAAATCCACTCGTGAGAGCTGAGATGTTTGTGTACAGTGGCAAACTCCCTGATGTTCCAATCTAGAACACACTGCCTATTACTGCTGTAAAAGCCTTTAGCTTTAGCTGAAATTGGCAGTCACCAAGCCTTCCCTGTGTGCTCTATTACCTTAGACAAGGCTGGACCATCAACTGGCTTCCATTAATGAAGATATTGGTCAAATCTCTAAGTGGCATCCTTCAAAAATAAAGCCTTGCAGTGCCACAGGGCCAATCTCATCCCTGAAGGTTGTTCAGCCACATTCCACAGCCTGGAAGAACCACTGGGATTCCACAGCCCTGGAAGAACCACTGGGATTGAGCTCCTGGAGAGCTGGATGTGGCTGAAGGGACACAAGGACACTGTCCCACCTGGAGGGCACCTGTGGAATGCAGATACTGAGGCACAGGATGGTTCTCTCCAGGTATCTCTCCAGTGGGGATTTTCTGCATTGCTCAGAGCAGAGGAAGCCTCTCAAGCTCTCCCACATTTCTTGCCAGCTCTCTTCTTGTATACAGCACCGCAGCTCCAAACCTGCAGCAGCCTGAACGCTGAAATTGTGTGGACAGGAAGGGTTCAGAGTAAAACTGGCAATCAGATCTAGTCTGCAAGTATGCATTTAATCTTGGAAACATTAGCTGGATTGAACCTGACTGCTCAAGAATTATTCTCCCCTGCTTGACTGGAAGGTCAGAGACATCCCTGATATTAACAGCCTTGCAGAAGTCAAGGCTCTGTGTGGATGGACTGACTGATCTCTCCCCATTCCTCATCTGCCCAGAACTTTCTGCTCCACTTGCTCAGCAAGTGGGCACTTTGAATAATGTGGGAAAATACCACTTATGTATTCATAGGGTTCCTCTGTCTCACTGCTGCAGTACTGCCAACTTTGCTTCAGGACACAATTTTATTCTGCACCGATTTTTCTTAATCTGAAGGTCTATTTAAAAGGTCTGCTCCACAAAATGATAGTTCTGCTGCTCACTGCTCTGCTCTAATAGCAGCTACATTTACTTCATTTCAGTGGGAGTGAGATTGCTTCTCTTTGACTCAGTGGGAGGGAAACTTGTGTGATTTTTTTCAAGTCATCACTTGAGCATGTGCACTGTAAGCAGCTTCTCTTACATTAGGACCAGGCTAATAGGATTAACAAAGTGAGGCTGTAGGGCCCTTCCTTCCCCCATTATCCCCACCAAGGTTTTTCTTCTCTCCAGAGCCACCCACCAGGGATGAAGTGATGGAATGTGTGTGTGAAGTGCACGCTGCTGTCTGCATTTCTCAGCCCTTCTTTCTGTTCTACTCCCAACACAACTCCACACTCCACAAGAAACACGGAGGCTCTGAGACTTGAGAGCAAGAGGAAGCCCAAAGGCAGATGCAGAGAGGTACATGTGGGATATTCTCCTCCACAGACTGCACTGCAGCTCCTGCCTCAAGCCTACAGTGCTGACAATCCCCAGGACTGCTGCTGCTTTCCCCCAGGGTGAGCCTGCACACTCCCACACAGCATCGTGTGCAGAGATTCCTCCCCAGAGCGGGGAGGCAGCAGCCATCAGCAAATCCCAAATTTCTGAGCCTGCTTGTGGATGCTGGACTGGATTTCCCCTCTCAAGGAGCCACCTGCAAGGCTGAAACCCCAACTCTGCCCAGGGAACAGCCCCACCTGGAAGCCAGGCTTCCTTCTGCAAGGCACAGATATTATCCCTGCATGGTGCATTCATCTAAAACACTTGGAAAACACAATTAAAAGTGTCCTTATTTCAGCTCACTGAGTATGAAATACATGCATAATATCCAAGAAAGTTACCAGAAGATAATTTTACTGCTATAATAGCCCATCTTACTAAGTCCCTGAAGGCACACTCCACAATCCACCAAGCACAGGAGTATCCCAGTGGGTATTTCTGCATTGCTGCTTTAAAGAAAGTTTAAAAAAGGAGTTCTGGGAGCTGCAGGACACGTGGCCACACTCACCTCCTGGCCATACAGGGCCTCCCTGGTGATGTGCAGACTCTCATGCAGCAAGCCTTACTGAGCACAGCTGCTGCCATCCCAAAATTCCTCCCAGCATCCCAAACCACCTGGCCAGCTCAGATCCCTGTGCTCCCCCGGGCTCCAGGAGAGGCTTCCCAGGCATGGCCTCGGGCTGAGCTGCCAAATTCCCTGTCTGGAAGGGCAACAGGCTTTGCCTGGGGAGCTGTAAACCCCCCTGTGTGCCCTGCTCTGCCTGGAGACCTGGGGCAATCAAATATTTAATGTATCGAGCGAGAGAACTCCCTGCTAAGAGGAACAGCAATTAAAGACCTGCTGACTCGTCAGATATCAAAGGGGAAGCGAATCAGCAGGGAATAGAAACATTCAGGAGGAGCCAGACATCTGCAATGCACTGGGCCAGGAATTCCCATTAACAGCATCCCAAACAAGCTGGGAACAATGTTTGCTTAAACTCCCCAGTGGGGAGCTGCATCACCAAGAGGGGAAAAACCAAAGGAAAATGGGTATTTTGAAATTTATAAAGAATTCCTCCTTTATTCTGCAATAAAAATGTCAGAAGATGGCAGTGTTATGGTCCTGGATGCCTGCAAGCTGTCTGTGCAGCCCGAGGAGCAATGTGGATATTTTGGAAAATATCCTTTCAGCTTTTTCTGCAAGCCAACTGTGCATATGTTTTATTAGGGGGCCACTCTTGGTATTTCTGCTTGGCATTTTTTCCTGCATGTGCTGCCTGCTGGCCCCGAACCAAAGCCCTGGGTAAAGGAAGGTGAGTGTGAGTCTGATCCAGGGACTGGATCTTCAGGTCACCTCTGATCTTGCCTGAGCAGAAGGCAGCATGTGCAGCTGCTAAATCCATGTGCTGATAACGCTCAGGGAAAAGGATTAGAAGGCAAAACTCAATTCCAATAAACTCATCCATGAATTAAAAAAAGCCAAACTGAACATTAATATCCATGTGAGCAAGGCTGCTGTGAGTACCCAGGTCCCATAAGTGCCTGTGTGAAGTGACTTGGAATTTTCTGTGATTCACTGTCAGAAGACATTAAAAATCTATGAAATTGAGGAGTTCCTAAAGCTGACAATGCTGAAGGGATTTCTACAACAGAACTGCACATCCTTTCAGACAAACACGTGGCATTGCTCACTGGTCAGCAGCACAGAACTGGACAGGAGTCCAAACCTTTGTGATTACCAGACAGGTTTGGCACCTCCATTGCTGCAAAACCACCCTTAAACCCAAGGAACTGCAGTCAGCACAGGACTGGTGCCTTACAGCTGACCAGCTGCTCCTTTGGGAAAACACCTTCAACATCACAGAATGTTTACTCCTCCAAATGTCATAACCAAAGACAAATAAACTTTCCCTCTGCAGTGTCAAAAGTGCCATTTAAAAACCACAAGGGCTGGCCAAAGCTGCTGTTGCTCTCTGCTCCAGAATGTTCCTCTGCTTCCTCTTCCACAAACCTGCCTGGTGTCCTGCAAATATTCCCATAAAATTACCCAGCTGCAGAGACAACATCCTGATTTCTCTGCCTGAAGGTCACTCAAGTGAATCTGTGTCCCTCACTTGAGGTGCTCAGTTTGGCTAACCTGAAAGCAAAGTGCCCTTTAAGTGTATATCACTTTAGCCCTAAAACACCTAATCATTAACAATTTAAAGCCAAAAGGAATTTAAGTGAGTTAGACATCCTGTAATAGGCCTTTTGACTAGGGCCATTAGGAACATTTTGGTTCAGTTCAGCCATAATTTATCATCCTGAATGGAATCTACCTGAAAGGCAAGCAGTGCCTTCAGTTCTTGGAGCTATTCTTCTTAAAAAAAAAAAAAAAAAAAAAAAAAAAAAAAAAAAAAAAAAAACAGAGAAAAAGAAAAAAAGGAAAAAAATCCATTCAGCTTTTATGATTTCCTAAATACCTTAAGGTTATGAATACCAGATAGCTTCCAGCTAGGCATTCACTGTGTCTGTAATAGCCAAAACCTATCCAAAATCTCCCGAGGCTAAATGCTGCAGAGAGAGAGGAAAAAAGTAATCATTTTATATTCCAGTGCCTGCTAGGAGAAACCTGCTGGAAGAAGGTTAAAGCAGTGTAGAGTGGTTTACCTCACCAGGTAATTATCACAGCTTGGGCAGCTCCTCAGCCAACAGCAGCTTGGCTGATCAGGGCACCCACAAAAGCAGCAGAGCTACCCTGGAACCTCTGCAGAGCATCCCCAACACCAATGCACTCCTGGAAAGAGATGGTAAATTAAGAAATGGGCACAGCTTAGCTATTAAACAGCAACAGGGCCATAAAATAAGACATTTCAGCAACTATATGTGATTTTTAGGCTGGTGTCAACTGACAGTGATGCTCCAGTTATTCTGTGGAATAGAAAGTCTGACAGCCTCTATAAACATGGCTCATTTTTATATGTGAAATGTATAAAAATGCTGATGCATTATACTGTTGTATATAAACATGAAAAATAGCAAAGGTAAGCCAGAAAAGGTTTAAGTCCTTCAGAATTTAATAGAAAAAATACCCAACCATCTTTCTGAGTGATTACAGAAAAATTATATCACTATCAGAGAACTGTGAAAGAAAACAGAAAGCTGCTGGGATGGACATGTTCTCTCCTTAATTTAGTAGATTTTGAATGTCATTTCTACCCAAATGTAGTCATTCCATTATTCTTCAGTTTTAAAGATTTTTTTTCCTATATAGACAAGTATGGAAAGGCTAAGAAATACTGAAATATTTCTCTAAATACCAGAATATAAAAATACCATACTCTCACCTTACACTGCTAATACTGACATGCATTGCTTCTCCCTCCTACCCACAACAGAAAAACATGCATGGCACCAGATTTCTTTAACACAAGGCATGGACCACCCTCTCACTTCAACTGCAGAAATCTGGGGACAGCTGGGCTGGCAGGCCTCAGCACAGGAAAGAGATTTTATTGAACACAGAGGTCCATTCCTTTGATTATAACAAGACGATGTTGAATGCCTGACTTGGCATGGCTGTGAATGACTTTTAGTGGAACTAAGGTCAAGAAAGATGGGAACTTATTAAAAATAAATACATCAGAGGAAGGGAATATGTATGTTCTGAGACTGCCACTGACTGCAGGTGTAAGAAATATCTAATTCACTCATTAAAACTCAATGGAGACACCTCTGATTGGACTCCTCATCCACAGAATGAAAAAGGGAGAGGCAGAAAAACAGTGTTTGAGTGTGAGCCCTCAGTAATGAAGACAACATCACGTCCATCAAGGTCATCTGTCCCTGATCCCCATGGCACAGACACAACTGGATACTGCCACGTGCCTGCAGAAACTGCAGGCAACTGCTCTGCTTCCACTTCCCATCTTTTGAAAGGATTTTCACAGGGAGCTGGCAGCTTTGGTAAGCAATTAGTGTATATTACTAAGACACTTTGCAGGGTTTCTAGAAGCCAGAAGGAGCCACGCTGGGAGATCTGCTTTCTGCCCTAAATATAGCAGCGTAAGAAATGAAACGCGAGTGCCAGATTTCAGTGGGATTTCCCAGGGTGAAATGCAGTGCACACATGGCTCATTAGAGACCTTTAAAAGAGAAACAAGAGCTACAGATTGCACCAGTTGTATTCCCTTCCCAGTGCTGCTGCTGAAAACATTTTGGATGGATGGTGGTCATTTCCCCACCATGGATCTCATCTCTCCACTGGCTCTCAGTGAGCATTTCAGCCAGCGCCTCCAACACGAGCATCAGGGAGAATTGTGACTGAGCAGAGAGTTCAGCCATTTAACTTCACATTTCTTAATGGATGGATTCATTTCAAGAACAGGGAAACATGCAATGAAGAAAAGGAAAGAGAAATGAGCACAACTAATTAGTTTACTCTCATTTACAGGGGTGTAACTGTCCACCATTTCCAGGCTACTATGCCATGTTTCCAAAACTGGAAGCCTGTTTCTGCAAGACTTCAGAGTATGGATTTGTATTATTTTTTTCCAGCTATTTCTGTCTGCAGAGCTCTCTTGGGTCCTTGTATATGTTCTGTACTGCATAAATCCTCACCGTATCTATGTATTTGTTTTAAACTGACAAACTTCGTAGGTGAGTGAAACCCATTTAACGTGTCACCCTGCAGATTATTACCAACACAAAGCAATAGTTTCTTCTATTGCCTATGTGGGGGGAAAAGTAATTCCAAAAAACCTCCAAACCAGGACAGACTCTTCTTTGCAATTGCCCAGACACTGTCCATATTTCAAAGTTTAAATCCCTGTCCTTTGCAGTTGCCTTCTGGAGCTCTATGCTGCCAGTCTGTTCTTTCCTCACTTCTAACTGTGCAACCCCAACTTGATGCCACTCATTTACATCCCTGCAAGAGGAGAACCGAGTCATGCCAACAACTGACTGGCCACTCCATGTCTGTTTAGCATAATTTACAAGCAAAACTGGAATTAACTGCCTTCCCACCCCGGGTTCTGACCCCACCTACAGCACAGATTTCTGCCCTCAAGTTGAAAAGCTGTTCCCTTGTGCAGATTGCTCCTGTAGGGAAATCTCTCAATGCCATTTTGGTGAGTGCAAATTTGTTACGAGCTGCCCTGGCTGGCAGCTGGGAGGATGAGAAGTGACCCCAGTGGTGATGGGAAAAGTGCCAAGGATGCCCCAGCTCCTGACATGGCAAGAACAACAGGGTCTTTACTGGCCTCAGCCTTCCTGTACAGAGAATTGTTATTTCAGCCCTGAATATGTAAAAGCTCCTCATTCTCAGCTCAATATAAAAAGGACTGACAAGGCAAACTGTTCTGCACAAAAGCTTCCTATTAGAAGAAAGGTGTAATGGCAGTAAATGTAGCTCCACTGGGAAGAAGAAAGGAATTGCACATCAGCTTTCTAACATCCAGCCTGCTTCTTGGGCAGAGCACAAGGCTGAATCCTTTATCATACCAACAAAGACAAATATCTTTGGTCAATAGGAAACTTCAAATAAAGATGAAATTTGCCTTTCAATCTATACCTGCTGGTGAAGTGAATTGTTCTCCCTTCTAGACAAAGCAGTTTTCTGTAAATCCACCTGCTATTTCCACAACTCAGCCATCAGCTGCTCAGGCTGAATTTCCTCCCCTTCACAAGGCTCAAGGCATTGCTGCAAGCCTTCCATCAGCCTCTGCTGATGACATCTCCCTGTAAATGAGTGCTTGATTCAGAAGTGGTTTGTGCAACTAGCACAAATATGTAACTAGCAGGAATTCCCTTTCTACTATAGTAGAGAAAATAAAGACTATAAAAGGCATTTGATTTCCTTGTTTCCTGGAAGAAAATTCTCTAATGTCTTGTTTTGAAAGATTAATATTTGTTGTCAGAAACAATACCACCCTGTTAAATAACCTGAATCAAAATCAGCACCTACACACGTCTATATGACTTGCACCTACACGAAATACAAGTACTTCAGGACTCTGCATAAAGAATTAAAACATTTTTTTCTCATTCTTCACAAGAAGAGGTGCACTTTTCCAAGTTAGCAGGGGCAGGTCACAAATGTTTTCATGTGTTTACCTGCAGCTGCAACTTCAGGAAAAAAGACAACGATGCTTCCATTTCTGACAATTCACCCATGGCCACCTCAGAGGCCACTCTAAAAGATTTCAGTCCATCTAGAGATTTTCTGTGTTTCAGTGTATATTAAAGAGAACCTCAGGGAAGATAAAGAGCAGAAATCAGATGCACATTCCTGCTGACTGGTGTGATACCAGATGTTAATGAACAAGGTGAGAACACAGGAAAGCAGAACACTCCCAAGCTTCTCATCTTTGGTGTCTTCAGTGGAAAGAATAAACAGCAGAAAATGGCCATGCCTGCTGCTACAACATATAAACTTTGATTTATGGCAGGCCTGTTTTCAGACCCACAACACAAGGAGGGATTTAACAGCACCAAAGGGTGCAAGCAGAGACATCACTGCCAGCAGCTGTATGGAAATGCTGATAGCTGTAATTAGGCAGAATTTTGTCATGGAAGTGCTGCTTGAGTGGAGGTGGTGGCTTTACCATGAGGTGACACACTCCTCTCCCCAGACAGGGGAACCTCAGGCACCCCACAGCCCCCAGTCCCACTGACCTGGGCACCACAGCCCCTGGGCAGGGCAGGGCTGGCTCCAAACGCCTGTGCCAGGGATGGGTGGTTTATAAAATGCCACCCCTGCTCTAGGGACACACTCCATGGGCCAGGATGACCAGGGGATGGAGCTGGCATGAGAAGGATACACTTTTTGCAGCAACAAAATCTAAGGCTCACACGGGTGGAGATGCAGGGAAATGTCCAAGATGTTCCCAAGCCCAGAAGCTCTCCTGCTGATTAGCTCTGCACACTGCAGCTGAGAAAACCCCTCTCCTGTGCTTCACAGGACACACTGAGCCAAAAAGGTTCAGCCAATAATAAGCAAAATACTACTGGAAGTCAAAAAAACCTGTACAAAAGCAGAAACCACCAGGAGCACTTCGGCAAAAGATGTGCACCTGCACCCCTGCATCTATGCCTGTCAGCACAGCAGCTCAGGACTACGTGCTGTGCCTTGGATTTCCCATCAGCACACCACAAACCAGCCTTTGCAGTAATGAAACTTTAATTTTAGCTGGTTAGCCCACACTGAAGAATCATTTGTGAGGACCCTCAGTCACCTTAATTGCACAAGGATAAAATAATTTTCAGGGACCCTGTGTGTGGGAGTGAACTTTTCAGGTTTGAGGCTTTTTTTTTTCCTTTTCTTGTGGTGGGATGGGAACTCAAAGCACTTCAATTAGAAGCAATTACTGGAGATGTAGAGGCTTCTCTGAGGTTAAGCTGCCCTTCATTTTCCCAAGAGAAGCCTTTAATTAAATGCAAATAATCACAAATTTCATACAGAAAATTGCCATAATTTCTCCTTCAGTTACTGGATCTCATTTGGAAGGAAAGAGGTGGGCAGTAGCACTGGGTGGACGCAAAGTAATGAGAACTCAAGAGGTTAAGGCTGAATTACCTGTGTGAATCTATTCCTCTTCTCTAAGTCTGGCTGCAACCACATCATTTCCGTGCTAACAGGCTGTCCTTCATGCAAGTGCACTGGAGTGCAGTCCCTCAGAAACAGGCCAAAATACAAATAATTACCTCAGTCCATCTTGCTGTTGGCCATGGCAGCGGAGGCAGGACGGGTTCAGGGGAAGATGCAATTGAAGTGGAAATGGCCAGCACTAAACTCAAGCTATGATGAATTCCAGTGATATATTCAAGCTCATCTCCACTGCAGAGCTCTGGAAGAACAGGCACAGGAAATGGCAGCACGTATTTTAAAAGCATCTATCAAATGAGGCATGGGAGTGGAGAAGAGCTAATACAGGGATGATATTTCCCCCCCCTGCACGAGGGGACAGACAGACTCTGCACAGCACAGGGCTGCAGCTCTGGCCTCAAACCCCTCAGTCATCACAGCAGAAGACACTTGCAGAAGGTAAATAAAGTAAATGCACAACTGTGGGAAGATTAGGGCACTTCTCTTTTACTTTTTGTTCAGCCAACACAAACTCATCCCACTGAGCAGGCAGGACCCAGCTTCACCCAAAGCACAGGAAGATTTCTGCTCCTCAGCGTTTCAGACTTTCCTCAGCCATTTACAGTTCTAAGAGAAAGCCACCTCCCTTCCCTTTCCATGGTTATGCTCCAACAGCAGGGGCTCAGAACGCCAAGAAAGATTTTCTGAAAAGCTGATGGCTTTGCAGTGCCAGGACAAGAGGAAGGAGGCTGCTCCAAGCAGCACCTCAGCCTGAAGGCAGCCATGCAGAACAGGTGCTTCAGAGGAACTGTATTTTTGTTCCAGCAGTGGCTGCTAGGTTTTGAAAGCCTGGAAGGCCATTGCTCTCTGCTGTGCAGAGAGTTCAGGAGGGATGCTGAGAAGCTTAGAAAGAAAAAGAAGAACTCAAGGAACAAGAGAAGTAGCAGCAGCAAACTGACTCTATGGCTCAGCATGGCATGTCATTTCTGTGTGGATTCCCAAATTAAATCATTTCTGCTCCTGCACTGTGAGAATATGAGGAAGGATCAGGTTGTAAGCTATTCAGAGGACTCACTGATTATCGACATTTTAGCAGCGAGCTTGTTTTTGTTCTTTTGCACATTTATAATAATACCTTTTACATGTTCTCTAAGAGACAAATCTCTCTCTGCTTCAGAACTGCTAGTCTGAAGATCTTTTGTTGGCACTGAGATGAATGCTAATATGAAATATCTTATTTCCTCAGATGAAAGAAGCTGAGAACAATCTCCTCTGGAGGGAGGTGGCAGGAGGGAGGATCTGGGATCAAGAGTTTATGACTCACTCCCTGCACAGCCCACCCATGCCCTCCTTGCTGTTCCACCTCACACTGAGCAGCTCCTCCTGGGCTGTTAACCCTTCCCATCGCGCTCCCCCCATCACAGCAGGGACCTGGGGCACCAGCAGACAGGGCCCTCTCTCCTCACAGGCAGAAATGAAATGGAAATGGAGAAATGAAGAAATGCCTGGAAATGAAGGGATATTCCAAAAACCGAATGATCAACCTCCCATTGCAAACTGCCCAAATCCCTGCCACTCTCCTCCCTTCCCCATTTATTTGTATCCCTCTGTTCTTGGAGACAGCAAACAACGCCATCATGTATTTTTAATGCAATCGGGTATTTTCCTGCTGTGGATATACACAAGACCAGTTATTGAGTCTCAGCATGGCCCATACAGCAAGTCTGGCAGATGATGGTTTGCCTGCACACGTGCACTGAACTGCAGGTGTGAGGAGATGGGCATTGCTGAGCATCCTCCAAATCAGAAGTACTCATAACCAAGGGATGTTTCCTGGAGTATCTGCATGTCAGGGCTAAATTCTCTGGTGTCCAGTAGGAAAACAGCACCAATAAAACATTCCTCTGCTGTGGGGACATTTATAACTTACAATCTTTCACTCCCGGCGAGTGGTAAGTACAGAATTTATGCAGCAGCTTCTTTCACAGCAGAGGTACCAATAAATAAAACTTCTTTGTTCTGCCTCTGAAAAATGCAGTAGCTAAATATGTTTGAGATATTTGTTTCTCCTGGATGCATAGTTATGTTCAGATGACTTGAGTATGAGCAGTGGCTCAGAAACATCTGAGCACTGAGAGCTGGAATCCTGTTGATCAAGATGGAAGCACAGTCACATAAACCTGAGTTCCTAGTGAAACCAAACACAAAATATGTGAGGGGAAAGGGCCATCTGCCATCCTAATACTCTGTATACCACAGACTGCCTTGAGCAATTGTCAAACAAAAAACCCAGAGAGTTACGTAAGTGATGCAGTGCAGCACATGCAGCTTGGGTTAGTGGCACGAGTAGAACACTTAATATTTCACTATTCCTTTTGCTCCCACTGCATAATCTGTCAGCATATCCAATGCCATGGCAGGCCTCTAAAAACTCAATAGTTCAGCAGAGAGTAGACACAGCGAGTTAAAATATGGGGACCTTTCATCACTTTTTGGTAACAAGGATGAAGAAAGCCTTATGTGCTTGTACTGGCTGAGAAAATGTGGTTATTAAGATAATAAAAATGAAATATTATGAGAGACCAGTGTTTCAAAGGTGTAATACTAGAAGAAACTGATGCACTTTAACTCAACAAGTCACCACTACCAAATCCTTGATGCCCTGGAGGATGCAGCAATGAAGGGGCAAACTTTCAATAGCTTCACACAATATCCTATTTAAACTGACTATATTATTCTAAACTCCAAATGAGTGAAGGCAAAAAGTATTATATGTATCTTAAAAAAAGATAAGTAATCCCAGCTGCTTTTCATGAAGAAACTAAAACCCTCCAGGAATGAAATTCGAGTGTCTAAAAAAGAGTAAAAGAAAAGCATAGCACACTTCATCCTCAATCTAGAGGAAAGAAATTAGAAGTTGCTGTAAAGAAAACTGCAAATAAAAAGCATTACACTGAAGAGCTTGATCCACTGATGTCAGTGCCAAGATTCCTGCTAAATTCCTGCCAGGAAGGATTTCACCCATAGGAACTTCTTCACTTAATAGTACAATCACTCACAGCACTGCTGGTGTTGTCAGGCCACTGCAAGATTAACATCTTTATATCAGAAGATGCAGTCCATGTGAATGAGGAAAGGAGGGAAATACACAAAGCTCTTGGGCTGTGAATGCAGTCTCAGAACAATTACTTGTTCTACAGAAAGAGCAACATGAATTAGGATGGGAAAGTGCACAATTCTGTAATGTGTGTGTGTGCAAGGGAAGAGGGAGAGAAAAGAACTTCACTCTTTCCTTAATAAGGATATAGTAATATTAATTCTAACTCCAGCCAATTTTAGCTAACTGATTACAGCTGCACCAGCAGAAGCTGAAAAGCTGATCAGAGTTCCTTCCCATGTTGGCCTTGCCATTGCACCTAAGAGACTCCAGAGAAATCACAAAAAGGGAACATAAACAAAACAGTCATTTTCTTCTGAGCCAATCTCTGATTTAAAAATTTTAAAAAATCAGAACAAAGTCTATTCCTTTAAATCATTAATAGAAGAATCCTGCCAGCTAGGGCAATGAGCTTTCCTAACTCTAATCCATCTTTACTGCTGTGTTATTACCCCACTGTTTTCCTGTAATTGAAATGTGGCAGGTAGTTTACACACAAGAGGGAGTAATTGTATTGGAAATAACTGCTCATAACCAAATTTTAAAAGCTCATTTTTCCTAGCAACGTTTAATAAAGAAAGCAAGATAATAATGATATTTAGCATTTGTGCCATCCACAGCAGCATTTTGTCTCTCTAAATTGCCAACATTTCATTCAAAGTTGCTAAACAAGACCCCTTCAGCTATGAATGCAGCCTGAGGCAAAAAAAGGGGAAAATCTGAACAATTGAAGTAATTTGTTCCTGTTCAATTACAATAATAAAATATGGCTGAACTTCATGCTAAAGGGTGCAAACCTTGTGTGGTTATGGAAGGAGAAGCCAGAGGTGGCAGGGCTGTGGTCAGGGACCACCGGGCTGAGCCTGACGGGCCAGGAGGGGAAGATCCCCCTCTCTGTGCCCCGTGGAAGGTGGAAGGAGGGGGCCACTGCCTGCCCATCCCACCCTGCATCCCCTTGGAGCTGCACACACAGGTGGCACAAGCAGCCTGCACAGGCCTGGACACAGCACGTGCAGTCACAGAATTATTTAGGTCAGAAAAGACCTGTAAGATCACTGAGTCCAACCACTAACCCAGCACTGCCAAGTCCACCCTGAACCCTGTCCCTAACTAGCACAGCTGCACATCTGTGAACACCTCCAGGGATGGTGCTCTCCCAGTCTGGAGGAACATGTTACGTTTAGCTCATGGAGGCACTCCTGAATACCAAGTTGCAGAATATTTTATTTACAAAACTAATCTGAAGCCTTTACTTTGGATGATTCTTAGAAGACAGTTCTCCGGGAATTTCAACTGACTGGGGCAAAATATTATTATTTTCTATTTATTACAGTTTAAAGTCTAGTAGAGACTGTCAGTATGTAACACTACATACGCAAACAGCTCCTGCCCCAATAAAATACAATTCACAACAAGCAATGGGAGCTGTGGATAGAAACACGGGGAAGGGCAAAGAAAAAGTAAAAGCTCCTATACGGTTTGATGGGCAGACAAGTAGGTGGGTGTTTGACATTTAAATGCAGCCTCAACAGGACACAGCCCTCATCTCTCCTGTTTAAAGCTCTGCCTGCTGCCTAACAGGCTATAAAGGGGTACTAATGCATTGTGCTCCAGACTCCTAACACCATTTAAAATACCAGGCATTGTGTGCTAGCCTTGTGGAAAGAGGTCAGTGCACTGTCATTGCCCATTATCAGACCCTTCTAGCTTTGGACTGCTTAAAATAAGGATATTGGTTTACTGTGTTTATGTAAGCACATTTTTTCTTGTAATATTCAGAAACTAATACAACAGGAAGCTTTTCAAAAAATGCTTTAAACTCACTAGTAATAGGTGAAATACAGATCCCCAGCACATCACTGGTGTGCAGCATAAAATATCCATGTGCTGATATGCACAGTCACAGGCAATGCTGCTGCTGAAGAGCTGCATCACTGGCTGCTCATGCAGGTGGACCAGAAAGAGAAGGTTGTTAAGAGCTCTCATTCCAGCTTTATAATTAAGTTGGGACCTCCAAACCCATGCAGGGGCTGTGCCCACCTCAGCCAAGCTCTGTGCAGCTCAAGGTTGAGCCTGGCACAGCTGGAGGTTTAGAGCAGCACAGCTGGGCATAGTGAGCAGCACAGCTGGAGGCTGAGCCCACCACAGCTGCAGGCTTCCCCAGCTGCTGGTGAGCCCTCTGCCACCTTGGTGTGACTGCAGGATGCAGCTGTGGCTGGGTGGGACCTGCAGACTGAGTTGTTCACACAACCCACAGGCAGTAACACCACTTCCTCCAGCCCAGTATGTGCAAACCACAGACTTAATACCAGCCAAGATCTGAATGAAGCAGGGCGCTCTGTATCTGAGTATCACTGGAAAGTTGAGTGCTGGATGGTGGTTTCTACCTCCATTAGGTTAGGCCACCTTCAGGGTACATTTGGTTTTCACCCAATTTTGTGGCTTTGGTCCAGATTCATTCTGTGGTTTGCCTTAAAAATCCAAGCAAGGTTTAGAGGCAGCAGCCTGCCCAGAGCAGCTCAGCCCTGATGTAAATGAGCACAGCAAATGGACCTGGCCATGGGAACCAGCTGTGGGACAGGCAGGTGACATTTGAGGTCCCCTCTAGGCCTGTTTTTCATACAGCCTGTGCCTGATAAAGGCATTTAAAACAAATAGAGTATCAAACAGTACATGAGAAATGAATGATTGTGCCAGAGGACAGAGCAGACAGTGACCAGCTGTCCCCACAGAGGTGTGACACTGCTTTGACAGCCCTGTGTAAGAGGCAATAGACACACATACATTTGCTTATGCATTTAATTAAAAAATAAAAGCAAAACCTAGAAAAAAAATTAGTGATGTTTGCTTGTAAAAAGTCACTGATTAGAAGTTTATGGCTTGTTTTCACAGGATTTGTCTCCAGGAGCACAAGGCAGGAGGACAGGCACAGGGCAGAGAAAGGGAGGCTGGACAAGGCAGCAGAGAGGATGGATACTGCTACAGCAATCATGAGGTTTTTTATCCTGAGATTGTCTTGCTTCATCTCCTTCCTCCTTCTCCACTCTCCACTCCCCACTATCAGCATTTAAAACACCCCTGAGTTTTCCTGAGCAGGTTTGCTGTGCTCATTAAAATACTGTGAGCACTTATTGGCTATAATGAGCATCATTAAATTCTGGTAAGCGCCAGGACTGTTCTGTGGAGTTGAACAGACTCAGGTTCTGGAAGGAGAGCTCAGGGGTAGGAAGATGCTAGAAATATGACATTTTCCAGAAGCACAAACCTTCCTCTCCTTTCTGCTCTGCAAGCACTGGGGTAACTCAGACCTGTTAAACAGCTATTGCTCACTGACTACTCAGATCACTCCTCTGCCCCAGAAGGACTCTCAGCTCCTCTTATCAGAACAGGAACAAATGAAAGATTTTTCCATATTTGCATCTGTTCATTTGATAATTTTCCCATGTTTGTTATTTAGAGATAAAAGTCTGCCTCTAAAAACTCACTTAGCCAAGTGGTTTTCTCAGCCTCAGGGAATGGTGCAGGAGGGATTGCAGAGCAGGATCCAAAGCAGCTGGCGAGGCTGCAGGAGCAGCAGGAGATCAGGAGATGAATGGGTGCATACTGGGGCAAGACTCACATTTTACATGCCCAGTTCTTGTATTTATTTCCAACTGGCTGTGCCAGAAACACTCACCCTGACTAGTGTGGCCATGCCTACAACCATAAAGCTGCTCCCACTGCAGGACTCAGTAGCACCACCTGTGTTTTTATCACCAAATGCTGTTCATCATCCACTAGCATTAGTAGATATGAATTAACTAAGCCATACACAAATACACTTTACCCTGGAATAATCCCCAGTAATCCGAGGGCAAGTAAGGAAACAGAATCAGACAAGAAACTGAAGATCAGTGCATGCCTCCAAAAGCCATTCTGTGTCCTAGTGGGGGGGACAGAGCTGCTGGAAATGGGAGGTTTCTGCACACATCCCTAGGACGTGGCACTTCAGCACCTGGCCTGCAAAATGCAGTGCATCATGAGAGGGCAGGGATGGAGAAAGAGCACAGATGTTCACCTGACCTCCCAGGCAATCTGTAGGGAGCTGACTGACCACCACCAATTAGCAAAAAAGCATGGGATTGAATTATGTTATTAGAAAAGTGCATTCCTGAAAAGTGATCATTTGAAATCTTTTTATTTTGTTCTCAGGTTCATACCCACAGCACTGCCTGTATATTGAATGATCAACTCCTCCACCACCTCAGAAACACCTATTTCTTAACTCCATTAATCTAAAGACCATAGTTCAGCATGAAATGGGTATCAAAACAGCATCCATTTCACCAGATTAAACAACAACTCTGGTGAAGCATTAATTGCTCCACTTTGGCACTCTTTGCCTGCTCACAGGAGCTTTTTGTAGATTACTGCTTTATAATTGCCTGCCCCCTATGCACACAGGCACTGCAATCTTCTGCACACCTTGACAGCAACCTGGTTAGAGAAAATGAACACTGCACATTCCCCTGACACAGCATTTTATCTGCTGGGTACAGGAAGCCAGAGGTTGTTTATTCAACTTCTCATGGCCCATTAATGACATAATGCTGGCCACAGCTGTTTGGGACTGCACAAGACCAAAGCAGAGGAAGAAATGCCAAAAAGACTTCAAACATGCTGCTCGTATCAGACCCTGGCTGGGAAGGTCCTTGAAAGTTGTCTAGGATATAAAGTGTAGCTTTACAGCTCCCTCGGGAAGTAAAACCAGGATTAAAACCTCATACTTGGCTTCTCCTAAAGACTCAAACAATCTTAAAATGAATAATCTCACCTGAACAAGATGGCAATGACTACTTTGAAGAAGAGGTGACTGATAACTTCATTTTCACTCTGCCTGGTCAAAATATCTAGTGAAAAACAAGGATGTGCCATACATAAAGGCTCACCAGCCCTGGAAGTGGGAAGCTAACCCTGGCCAGGGAGTCTGTGCAGCAAGGGGGAGCTGCTCCAGGACTGACAGGCACCAAGCACAGCAATACCAGGATAAGGACATGCTCCACCTAAGGACCACAGACAGGGAGATACCCCGTAAATTTTATTTTATTTCATGAAGCTTCCAGAACTACATCAACATGGATTTTCCCAAAGAAAAAAAAAACAAATCAAGGTTCTTGTCTTCCTGGTCACAGACAAAAGCAGAAAAAGTCAAAGACAAAAGCTCAAACCCATTCCACATCCAAGCTCAAAATAACCAATTTCATTAATTTTAAAACACTTTATAGTTGAAAACTGGGGATGGGTGGTGTATATTGTTTACGTAAATACATGCATATATACATATACAGCAGATAAGAGGAACCTGATTTGCAGTGCTGAGCTGATTCCTCAGCTTGTCCAGCAATGTCCAGCAGAAAGAGAGGATCATTGTGTAAATTTGTTCCTCTCTATAAAAGGACTGTCCATGGCAATGAAAACACCCCATTACTGAAGCTGTATCTGAAGTCATGCTCAGAAGAAAGACCAGCACCCTCCCTCATTTTCCCCAGACCTTCCAGGGTAACCCCTACTTACAATTGTGAAGTTCATAACCTTCAGAATCCAGATGGTCATAGCAAGGTTCACCAGGATTAAAATCATTAGGAGCAGCACAAAGAAATAGAGGCACCTCTTCCTCCAGCCATAAATCCCCACTTTGTATACCTGGGGTCCTTCCGAGGTCTGCATGGTGCTCCGCTGCGGGTACTGTTCCTGAGGCATCTGAAATGATCACAAAGAGACAACCACGTGTATTCAGGGCCAGGAGAGAGCCAGTGATAAAAACTGCTTCAGTCTGTGCCTCTTGGAGGGTCTGGGTTTTTTCAGGGTTTACCAGCTGGGCAGCAGCTCTTTGGAAAGCTTGGTTATTTTTCCTTCTGCCTGGTGTGCGCAGTAAGAGACCAAGAGAGAATCTGATGTGTTAAATGTGTATGAATGCACTTATAAATACACGTAAGCACTCTGTCTGAAGGTATCCTATGGAAATCACTCTGGAGTGACTCTGCTCACTGCCCCAGGTTTTGCAAGGCAGGCACTCCAGGGCCTCCAAGGATCCTGAGGGGAAAATTCTGCATGCGTTTGGTAAAAGCAGTTGAGTTCAGCAGTTTGTTTGGAAGATGCAATATGACTTCTCAGAGGTTTAGTTTAAAAAAAAAAAAAAATATCATCTCAAGTAAAATCATTCCTTCCAACCAAAGACAAACAAGGCAAAGGGGGAACGTTTGCCTTTCCCCTTCCTACACACCAATCTTGCCTAAAAAAGTGAAGCTGAAGAAAGGTTCCCCAGCTGCCACATCCCTAACAATTATCACAAGAGGGAGGGAGGGAGGGAGGGAGGGAGGGAGGGAAGGAAGGAAGGAAGGAAGGAAGGAAGGAAGGAAGGAAGGAAGGAAGGAAGGAAGGAAGGAAGGAAGGAAGGAAGGAAGGAAGGAAGGAAGGCAGGAAGGAAGGAAGGAAGGAAGGAAGGAAGGAAGGAAGGAAGGAAGGAAGGAAGGAAGGAAGGAAGGAAGGAAGGAAGGAAGGAAGGAAGGAAGGAAGGAAGGAAGGAAGGAAGGAAGGAAGGAAGGAAGGAAGGAAGGAAGGAAGGAAGGAAGGAAGGAAGGAAGGAAGGAAGGAAGGAAGGAAGGAAGGAAGGAAGGAAGGAAGGAAGGAAGGAAGGAAGGAAGGAAGGAAGGAAGGAAGGAAGGAATTCATGTTCTCACCCTCCATTTTCAGGCTGAGGAAAGCCACCTTCTCAGGCTTCCCCAGTGACCATTTCTTACATTTTCAGCTTATTTTGATGCACAGATTGGGGAGATCATCTCTAGCAACACAAAGTTTGCTGAATGTTTTGCATTTTAGACTCTAGACAGATAGGAAGCCACCAAACATGTTCTTGCACTGTGGATTCAACACTACGAGTGTCTTCCTCAGGGTGGTTGGCACTGATGTTTGTATGCAGAGAATTACAAAATTTACATCCCAGGAGGGAACAGTGTGAGCTCCCCTGAGGGACTGTGATGTGCATGTCTGGAATGAGACAGTTTTAGGAATAAGATGCTGCTCAGGGAGGGCAGCTGGGACACAACAAACACACTGGGCTGGAGCAAAGCAGATCTTTTCACACTGCCACAACCACACACTTGAACAACAATAAATTACAGAGTTTCTTCTACCTGGGGGAAATTATAACTGCAACTACTGTACAGTCAAGGATTTTATTGCCTAATATTTTAACAGGGTATCCTAGAGAGCACATATTAAATACAGCCTCTCCCTTGGAGAAAAATGAATAAATTGCATTGCTAACCCTCTCAAACCATGGAAAAGGTTTGACCAAGGAGAAACAATATGAAATACCCAGCTAAAAATACCGCTTTATTGCAAAACTTGTTTATTCACTGCATCTCTTTGCTGCTGTCACTGCTTTTTTTTTTCTTTACTTGTTCTTTCTAGGATGGAGAAAAATAGCATATCCAGCTGGGGCAAAACTTTACAAGCATCAAAAAAATTTACAGCAACAGAACACAACCACAAAGAGCAACTTGCATCCATACATCCACACAGTTTTGAGAATTTCTCTAGTTCTGATAAAATATTTAACTCACAGCTGCCCTAACAGAGATAGAGCAACTGAAGTACTACAACATGTGTGATGAGCAAGACTTAGCAATACAGTATAAATTCATTACAAGAAAATAGCATGGCAATTGTAGGTATCATGTTCTTTCTATACAAACTCTCACACGGCCACACTTAAGCAATATTTAGTTTCTAGCTAGTGTTCCCCCCCACAAATGTAAATACTACCAAAAAATTGCTCATGTCTGTAGTTCTTCAGAGAGAGAAGACAGGATGACGGACAGAGAGTGCTGAGGTGTGTTAAACAAATGAGCAGAATAAGAAAGTCTGCAAAGCTACTACCTATGGAACCAGCTATATCCACTATCAATAATCTGTACTGTGTGGGAGGGACAAGTATGCTAGTCATAATTTAAATTTTGGCAACTTTTCCTGGCTCAAACATTGAAAAGAATTAAGGCACCAGACAAAAATACTGCTTTGAAAGAATATCCAGTGGCTGCACTTGCTGGTGACACCTCCCTCCTTTCAATTACTGAACTAAGAGGAAAGGCTGCTGCTGCTTAATAGGATTTTTCATTTCTTCTTCACGAAAATATTAGGACTGACCACTTAATTCTGTAACAGTGGAGAAAAGATAATACTGAAACAAATACAAAAATTGGAAAAGAAACATGCCTTCCAAAGGTCAACATTTAAAGGGAAAGGGCTTAAAGACACACGTGCACAGCACTGGATCACCACCACAGCATGAACAATCCCACCTACAACAGAAAAACTGCAGCAGCAAATCTTTGCAATTTAGCCACAGACAATGTGTCTATGACTACAAAAATACAGCCTGGAACGTGGGTATTTCACCAAGGAGTTCTTGGTTCTGCACCAAAAAATGTAGTAAGATTTTGCACAAAAGCTGTACACTGAATCCTTATATACACCAACACTGCAAACAGGGCCTGAGACAAAATCCAGTCCACTTAGAAAAGCCATTCATCCTTTTGCTTTAGCATACCTTAGAGATATGGCCCATGACAAGAAAGATGTATTAGTTTTTTTAAGACCACTGGAAGAGCCCTGTCACCCCGCCTGCTGATCTGCACAGGCTGCTCACAGAGTGCTTCTGCAAAGAAGCTTCAGCTCTTTCCTTCAGCAGAGCTAAACCAGGCTCAGCTGAAAGCCACCAGAAAGCAGAACTGGCTCTGAGCTTCCAAAATTCACAGCAGAACTCACCAGTTAGGGCAAATCTTTGCTCTGTGCCTCCCCTCCCTCCTTCCACCAAGACCTTCTTGGCAGCGAGCTCCTCGCTCAGGGTGTGCAACCCACATTAGCAATTCCTCAGGCAGGAAAGTGTTTTACATGCACAGGGATGAATTAACACCTTTCCCACATAAACACTGGCACTGTAACATTCCTGGCCACGCTGCCTCTGTAGGCACAGTGAGGGCCATGAGCAGGGTGAGGTATTATTTACATAAGGAATCAATAATGTTTCTCTGCCGTGGGGGTTTCTTTGATCAGCACTTGAAGGATGTATGTTCAGTAACAGAACAATTTCAAGCTGCAAGAGGATGCAGTCTGGGAAGGCAGCTTCTGTCGTATGGGCCCTCTTGAAATTTGCTGCTGGAAGCGTCCTGGAGCTCATGGAATCAGCTCATTGCTGCAGGAATGGCCCTGAGCCTTGCACAGCCAACACAGCATCTCCCCTCCCAGCCTGCCTGCCTGTAACTGAGGTGCAACAGCCTCATCAGAAAAACCAGCAGCATCTGAGCCCAGGCTGACCTGAAGCATGGTGATGGGAACACGTTTGCAGAGATGAGAGAGGGGTTCAAATTCCCTCAGGTCTTGGCCCTACATCTCCCACATCTGCCCTCTCTTTGTGTCCATATCACCAACATCCTCTTCTCTTTCTCTTTGTTTCCTGAAACAAAAACCTTTTCTTTTGGGCTGAAATGAGGGAGAAAAAAAGCCCTAAAAACCTTCAGAGGTGCTCTCTGCCATATCACTGGAAGGCATTGTACTTGTATTCACTGGCTGTAAATGCTCTGCAGATTCATCCTCTTTAATTTCTCTGTCTTTTAAGTGCACAGTATCCACCAGGTTCAAAAGAACAGACATTTCTGGAGTGTGACTGAGAACAAAATCTGGCGTGAAGAAGAGTGTTTTGAGCCATCTATCAACAAGACATTTTCCGTCTCTGCTCCCCATAAAAGTCTCTCAAGTCTGACACCCCCAGGTCCATTAATCCACCAGCAGCATGACCCAAAATTGATTTATGGCCATTCACATGGGTCAGACCACAACCTGGGTCTCCATAAAAAGGATCAGGCTCTGGAAAATGACTTCTCACTTGCAGCATGGCCAGCAAGGGCTGAGTATTGGGGGACAACCCACGTGATTAAATACTTGCTGGGATAGTTAAATCTCATAGCACTTTTCTCCAGAACCATCTAAGCCATGAACTTGGCCTCTGTGACTGTTATTGGTATCCCCAAAGCTTACATCTTTGCTCTCTGCTTGTCCCTCTATTTCTGTCAACAGTGCCTATCCCTCCATATGAGGAGCAGCTCTTCCCTGAGCTGGGAACACCATCACCACTCAATGCCCATTTCTCAGGTACCACTGCTATGTGATACATGGCCAGAGGGACAAAAAGTAGAAGAAAACATTCCAAGAAATGTTCTTTCCTTTTATGAGAAGTCTCCTTCAGTGGGGTACACCACATGTAGTGTTAGTCAAACACCTGGCCTGATTCTGGCAAACATAAGCACATCAACAAGCTTTTTTTGATCTGTACTCCATCAGGGCACACTCTGCCCAGTCCACTGGAAAACACCTTTCCTTCCTCTTGCATCTTGTGGAAAATGGACTCAGCACAGGCAGCTGGGGAGACCCTGGAGATTCATCTCCTGGTAAAGCATCTCATTCAGACCCCTCAGGCTACTCCCCACCTCCAACATCTTGAAAGCTCTCGTAATTTCCCCAGCTGCTTGGGTTGGCAGCACTTCCACAACAAATGTGCTTGAGGATAAGTGAACTGCAAGAACCTCAGTTATAAACCAATAGCTTGGAGCAGATGGACTCAACCAAAAGCTGACAATGGGACTGTCCTGTCCCTTCTCTGCATTCAAAGAGCACTCACAGTAAAACTCTAAACCTATTAGAATTTGCCAGAACAAACCAAAGTAACAGGCAGCTCCATCTCTGAATTGCATTTCCTAAGCCAAAAGTGATATTTTATTATGCTGCAAGAATCTGTGAGCGATGTGATGTCACTATTGCTTCTCTTCTCTGAGAAGGACAGAAACATGTCTGCTTTTTTATTTATGACAGCCTCTTTTAAATTTTACACTTTTTCCTTGATAGTCAGCTTGTCTCAATACTTTTTTTCAGAATTAAGAAGAAAATGGAAAGCTAGCAAGGAAGAGTCTCTGCAGTGAGTCCTTTAATGTATCAAGCTAGTCAACAGAGAATGCCTTTCACAAAATGCCCCACGATTTGTGGTGAAAAATTCACGCTGCATGCAAACACCACACCAGCTTTGCTGCATTCACACGCTGCTTCCTTTGCACCACTCAGATGATGTGAAGCACTCACAGCCTCTGTCCATCGGTGCCAAGTTTAGAAAAGCTCTTTCCCACCAGAGTGTCTCAAAGCAGGATGCACAAATATGAGAACTACACCAAAATAGCCAGCAGCAGGTGTGACTGCAGGAGGCTGTGGGAACAGCAAGGGGGATATAATCAACTGAGCTCGAATCAGAAAGCAAGCCACAGGAGGTGACACTTTGCAGACTCCTGCCCCAACACACTCTCACCCCACAGCACCAAGAAAAGAGATATGGCTTGTAGGAATGTGCAAAGCAGGATCATAATATGGATTTATACGGCTGGAACCCAACCAGCACGGCACAAATTGAGAACTGTGGGCTTGAGCATGTGCCAGGATCCAGAGTGCAGTCTCTGCAGTGTTCCTGCTCACACAAGTTAAAACTTGTTCTGCTGCATCTTCCATCTTCCCTCCACATGATGTGCCTTCTGTGCTAATCCATTTGCTCTTTTGCACAGACTCTCTTTCAGGCTTGCTGCTGGGAAGGACCAGGAGAAGAGATACACATATTAGGGTGTGCTAATGGCTGTCCTATCTATCTGCTTCCAAAATCAAGAGGCTCTCTCCACTCTGCCCACACATGCACGTTCTTCAGTCCTCCTGGATTCAAGGTTTGAATGCTTGACCCAGGTGGAGCTGCACAAGGGTCAGGAGGAGCTGCCAAAGTAGGGAAGAAGCACCAGCTCACATGGCCCTGGTGCTGCTGGCTGAGATGGACATATTCCAGCCTCTTTACAGCTCTGGCTCTTCAAAGCTGACAGTCACATTTGGGAGGTGGCATGCTGCATGATCAGAGGCAGGAACATGAATTTTATTTAGTTTTTTTTTAACAATAAGCTTATAGCTAGCAGTGACGAAGATAATAGGCTGAGTGATTGCCTCAGCTGCTGAGAAAAGCAATAGAGATCCAAGTCTGCAGGGTAAGATGGTAGACTGTGAAGGCTCAAGAAGTTCCAGATCATATAAGATCTTCATTTAACACAGCATTTTCACTGCAGGTGTATTTTATGCAAAGCAGATTTCAACCTTATCAAGCCTCTTTATTTCCCTCATATGCCTCCCCGCTTCAGAGCTCATCTCTGTCCTTCCTCTCATGGCCTTTGCCCCTCATCAGCCTCCAGAAGCCACAGAACATCTATGTCTCCTGTAGGATGCCCCTCCTGCACTCCAAACCCACAGAGTCTTCACTTGGCTCCAAAAAACTCAACACTCTTCAGCAGAATTACTGGGAGAAAGCTCTGGTCCTGCCACATTCTGGATCTGTTGCCCTTTGGTGGGGAAGCTCCCCTTGTCCCTGAATTTTTGAGTTGCCAAGATAAGTGGCTCTTGAGCCCTGCTGGATGCAGACAAAGCAAACCGTGTGTCTCCCTTGAACCAGTCAGAGATTCTTAGCACCGTCCCATCTCATCATTCGATACCCTTAATTCATTCCTTGTTGAAAGGAAATAAAAAACAACACCACCACCATAAAACACAGCTAAAAAAGCATTTTCAACACATCAAATAACACTGCTCTGAAAATCCACGGCAGAGGCAGTGGCAGAGGCAAGGAAGTTTGTGAGGCGAGGCGAGGCAGACTCCTCCTGACACCTCCATCCCCTGACGAACGCGCGCTCCCGAATCCCGAGCCCAAGCCTGCCATATAAGGTGCTGATATCTCTGCAAAGGCAAGACAAGCTTTAATGCTGCAACTAAAAGGATGAGAGAACATTGCCTAAATCTGGCAGGTCCCTAAAGAGGGAGTGAGCTTTTCATCATAAACGTTTCTTCAGTTATTTGGGGAAAGAAACGCAAATGGGAAGAGAAGTTGCAGATCGAGCAGCCCCTAAATTAATGTTTTCCCTCCTAATCTTCTCTATGTGGCTTCTGACCGTGCTGTCTGTTGCAGTTTGCTCATGCTTTATAAGATACAGGAAAAAAAACCACGCAGACAAATCACAAGGCAGTGATTATTACTGAGTTGCTGCCTCTCTTCACAAGCTCGCTGTACCAGGAATTGGCAAACAACCCCCAGACAAACATGCTTTCAACTCATTAAACAACTACAATACAATGCACTTATAAGCGTATTTACTGTAACTGAGTCGCATTTTTCATCCAAATATCTGACTGACACATGGTCCAGAGCCAACCTTTCAGTAGCTTCAGGTTATGCACACACTCCCCAAAATGAAAAGTTGGGGATTATTTGGGTGCAGCATTCCCTCAGCCAGAGACGCGGCGCGGGCGTCGCTTTGCCTGCAGCTTTACTATCAACACGACTTTAGCCAGAAACCACCACCCAGCCTCAGGCTGCTCCCAACCCTTTGCAATTATGCCACAACTTCCCATTCTGACTCTTTTTTTTGCTCTAAGCAGCAGTGTGAAAGCAAGAAGCCCCTTTGCAGAGGCACAGAAGGAGGCAAATCCGTGCGGCGCTGGCGGGACGGAGCAGGGCAGCTCTTACCTCTCCCTTGGGATGGATGAAAGCCTGGAGGGTGCAGGAGCCTGGGGAAGATGCAGCTCAGTGTTCAGAGCAGCACGAGGCCTGGCCTGTGCTCATGAGCTGCCCCTGTCAGATTTTCCAACAGCAGAACTGCAGCCAAGTCCCTGCCCATGCCTGAAGAATTTCCTGAACAGCATTCCCGTTCTTTTTCTAACTGCTTTGAAACCACACTGTCTGTACTTCAATAAGGCTTTGTCAGGCCAAGTTACAGCTACTGGGCTGGCTCCAGCAAGCAATTGAAAACACATGTGTTTTGCATTAAAAGCCCCCTTCTCCCTGCACACATTCAGACACAGACACCCCCGTCTGCACCCAGCCCCGGAGCCTGCCTGCCTTGCCTTCGCTGCCATTTCGGCTAAAAGGAATAAAGGGATTATGTTGGTGGAGATTTTCTTTGGGAGAAGGAAAAATGGGGTGGGAGGGATCCCATTCCCACTGATAACACCTCACCCTGTCTCCTGTGCTTTGCTGGTGTCATGGGCTCCCAGGTGAACAGCCAGCTTTGCCAAACCCCAACAAGCAAGGGAGCACAGGAATTAAAATTTCAATTTACCACTACTCTCCCCTTACCTTTGCCTGACTCTTCTAAAACTATGAGAAAAGAAAGCATATTTTTAGCATCTCTAGACTCAGTTCAGCACATCAGAACTGTATCCTAATCTTGACACATACTCCTGTATCTGCTTATACTAAAAATAATACAACTATTTTTGAGTACTTTCATCCCTCTCTGCTTTCCAGCTGTCCTAACCTTTATAACCCAAAATATTTTAAGCACCTTGCATCTCTTTTTAAAGAGCATTAACACCGCTCTGGCACTGGCTTAAGGAAAATAAATAGAAGATATAATGTTATACCTTTAATCAGAACGGGTCCCAGTTCTTAATATCTGTAATCATTTCCAGGCAGCACCATGGGTCAAGGCAGCAACCGTGGGCTCTGCAGCTCGGGATGCCCTGTGCCTGGCATGTGCCTGGCAAGCAGAGCTAGAGTAGATGTGGAAGCACACATGGATGTCCCCCTTATTCCACCACGGCTAAGTCCCACCAAAGATGAAACACAGCAGCAGAGTTGTCAAGGTAACAATATAGAAAAGAGACAGTTTAAAGAGAGAGAGAGAGATTTTCCCCTCCTAATGCTCCTTTTCAAACCGTGCACTCCAGTTCTTTGGGGTTATTCTGTTCTGTGGTTTGCAGAGGTGTGGTGGGCAGGTGGAGTGTTTACAAGGGATAAATAAAGGCAGTGATGATTAGAAGTAAAGGGAGCTCTGACCCAGCACTCTCTGAAGGCAGAGGAAGCCTGTTGCCTTCCACAGGCTGTGGCTTCAGCCCATGGCAAGGACTCATTCACCCACAGGAATGTGAGACCTGCCTTTCACCCCTCAGCAGTGAGACCTTACAAAACCCACGTGGGATGCCCCTATGGAGGGAAAGCCTGCAGTTCATCCACCCAAGCTGCTGTGAGAGCTGCTGTGGCCACACCATGCCTGGCTCTCGCCTGCACTTTGCCCTGCTACCAAAATGCTGTTTCCTTCCTCCTGCACAGAGCCACACGGGGGTCAGCAGCACTGCCCTCGTGCACAGGCCAGATGTGGGCAGCCTGGAGCAGCCCCCACGCTGCAATCCATGGGGATGGATCCAGACTAGGATGCTATTCTGCAGAAGATGGGACAGGAGGAAACCACACAGTCATCCTGCCTCAGTTTGCAAGACTTTCAAACAAAAGGCGAGCACACACACACACACACAACCACTGGTGGTGGCATTTCACATCTATTTGCACAGCTTGTGAGGAGTCAGCTTGTGCCAGGGCAGAGATCTGGATCACAGATCAGAAGAACTGTCTGTGCAGCTCAGAGTCTCCTCAACAAACTGCCACAGCCATGGTAATATTCTTTGGGCTGGCAACCAGCACCAGCTGAAACCAAAGGCGCCTGTACCAAAGTCTCTTGGTATAAATAAGCTGAAACAGAAAAATATGAACTGCAGATTCACATAATTAGATTTTCAGTTGTACAAGACAATCAGGCATCTGCAGAGCTGTTTGCAAGATGATAGCAGTCCATGCCTTCTGTCTTAAATTTCCCTGTGGTCTTTATTCAGCAAACCAGTTACGGATGGGGCAGGCAGCAACGTCAGTGCATCGCCGTGTGTTTTGAGTTAAGCACATGCTTTAGTGCTTTGTGGCCCAGGACTTTTTATGGCAGCCTGGCTCTGGCAGGATCATTAGTCCAATCATTTAAAACATGGCAGCACAGCACTTTGAGATTACTCAGTTCTTTACATAAATACAGTAAATCAGTGGGTTTCAAATTTTTCTTGCTGTGCAGAACCCCTAAATATTTGACAGAGGTGGTGCATACCCCTGTAATCATTTCACAGAGAGAGATTCCTACATACCTTACAAAATCCCCTCTTAACTTGTCATTTTTCCCTTGGGGATAGTCCCCAGGCCTCCCATACATCTGTGGACCACAGGCTGGAAACTGCTGCTAGAGATAACTTAATCCCTTATTAAAAATCTAAATGATCTCTTCTGTTTATGTGAGGTACTTTCTATCTTCAGAATATTTATGCGAGCTAGCAGCATGCTGGCAGGTAGAGACATGGGGAGGTGACAGCATTAATACTGCATTTTTTCCACTGGCATAATTAGTAGGCCAAGTCTATAAATATTTACATTAAATCTGTCAGGCATCACACCAACCTCACTGATAACTTCAGGGGTGTCTTACTGTAAACTGCATTAATGCCTCACTATTTTGTCATCAAGTAACACATAAAATGCTCCTCCAAGCTAAGCCACTTTGAGTAGGTTGTTTTTATCTCTCTCTCATTTGGGTGCAGAGTTTAAAGACGCTTCAAGCATCAGAACTGTGGCTCAGGGACTGTTCTATTTTTCTGTTATTGAGCCATCATTTGTATTAGTGCCAGCACGACCAAAAATATATGAACCTTGCAAGCATAAACCTTAAGTTGATGTCGACATAACTATCTGTGTAACTGCTATTATTCCTCAGAACTGGCAGGGTTATGAGGATTAAAAAAACCTTCTAGAGCTCTTTGGGAAGATGAAAACAAATTAACCCCCCTCAAAGCTTCAGTATCTTTGCAGCTGGAGACTGTAACACATAGGGACTTCCATTTTGTGCAGGAGATCCAATCCACCTGGATCCATGAATTTCTACACTATGAAGAGACCTGCAAAAGTCAGGAAGGAAAGTTCCTTCTCTACCATTTATACCCACCCTCACTTTTGACAGCATTTTCTAGAAGCAGCTGGAATTTATTTGATATTTACTGCTGAATTATCAATATTCATAATTAATTTCATTTAGCAAATAATCTCTATTTGCATACAAAATGAAACTTGAGATTTTCATGCTGTGCAGATTTCCAGAAAGTCTCTCAAGCATTCCCCAAACCTTCCTGAAAAATTCAGGGCAAACCAAATATGCAGAAAGAATCTGCATGTAAACGCAGGTGTGGGTGCACCTGGAGTAGAGGAAGAAGTCAAAATGAAAATTTTATTATCTGAAATAATTAAGCAATCCCTTGGTTTGAGCTTTCCCTCCAAATGACTTCTTTTAAAACCCATTAAATCTCTCGAAGTATCACAATAGAATAAATATAAATGTTTAAATATTTTTAATGTCTCAACTGAAAGAAATCATCTGCCAAATTATTATTATTTTAAATCACCCTCAGCCTTGGAGCCTTTTAAGCAATCTCTCGAGTACCCATGTGCAAAGGGAGAAGCCAAGACTCATTTCAGCTCCATCTCCGTAAATGCAGAATTAAGGGAGCTGATGGATTAGAAAGTTAACTATTTTGGGTCGGGAGCAGCAAGCTGAGGGAAGGCAGCTATTGGCATTCCTGATGGATTCACCCAGCCCTGAGCATGCAGAGAGGATGGAGGGCAATTCCATGAGAAAGGAAGGGCTTCCCCAAGTTTCTGTAGGGAGTGGCAGTAGCTGTAGAGGTGGAATGCTGCAGTGAAGGGAGAAAATCCTTCCCTCTGTGTGTGTGTGTGTGCAGGGAGTGAGCCTGACTTGATGGCAGGGAGCAGAACCCTGTTTAAGTGCTGGCAGTGCTGAAGGCACACAGGTCATCAAGTAATCACACAGGGCTGAGATGGACTCGTCGGACAAGTGAAAAGGAAATGGGAGAAAATGAAATGTGTGTGTGTGTTTGAACACGGCTGTGTGCTGGAAGCAGCCAGTCCCTGCACCCCCTACGCCCTCACCCACTGCTCCAGTTTCTTCACAGGAGATAAATATGGCTACTTTTTAGAAAGAATATAAATATAGCACTGGTCATGAGATGCAAGATCTGCTAATTCTTGGAGACTAAGGAGAAAGAGGGGCAGAGCTGCTCTTGTAGACAGGCATTCCAAGGATGCTCTAAATTTCATGCAGATGAGAAACTCCAGTATCAGCAGAGGTGACCCTGGAGACCTTGATTCCCATGACAATGAGTTATTTAGATCTGAGTGCTAAATTTTCCCCTTCTATTCATCCCAGACTTAGCTAATAGTGCAGTAACATAAACAAATTAACGGGAACACAACAAAAAGTCCTGGTTTCATAGTCATGTTGCAGGTGAGCTGGGCAACAGCAGATCAGGGCAGGAGCCAGTGTTGCTTGCACAAGGCCAAAAACACAACCTGAGTTCAAGAGAAGGACTGAGATTTTATGAGAGGCCAGACTCAGAGAGCTGCTGCTCTGGCTCTGGAGTTCAGAAACATTCACATCTCTGCTGCTGCTATGAGACAAGGATCAAAGTGGCAAAAAGTCATCACCAAAGGCACCTTCCACTGCACAGGCTCAGGAGAGCTGTCAGCAGGGGAGGGTGGAGGATGGAAGTACCCAGCACACCAGCACAACAGCAGGCTCATGCTCCCCTGTGCACACACTGATGTGCAACACCTACACTGAGAGCACCTACACTGCTCCTAAGGCTCTTTGCTCCTCAGGGTCCAAACCTGCAGACTCCCTGAGCCTGCAGTGTTCCCAACCCAAAACCTCTGTGCCATACTCCTTTATCCACAAAAGCTGCAGCAGTGTTCACCTGCCAGCCAAAAAAGCCACAGCCAGGACCTCACCCAGCCCACCCCTCTATCCCAACTGCTGCTTCATAATTATTTTGATGATTTCAGCCATTTTCAGGCTCTTCTCAGGAATAATTTAAGGCCAGCAGAGCTTGTTAATAGGTAGAATGGAAAGTGTTCCTTTTCATTTCTCTGGCAACATTAATGTAATTATCCTGCATAATTCTCAAACTACGTGGGCTGTAATTTCAAGGCAATATTACCATTACAGAGCCCTGTTCTTCCAGCCAGCATGTGTCATACTTCCCATCCAGAGGTTATTTATCAATAATCAGAAAGGTGTTCATTTACAAACAACAGGGTCTCTCCATTTGCAGCAGAACAAGGGAGCAGGATGGGTGTCACCAGGCAAAAAGATTTGCCATGTCCCTGGCTTTACTCCTCTGGCATAAGAAATGCAAGGGGAAAAAAAACCTCACTGCAAAGATTAATTCCATACAGATATAAGAGCAAATATTCAGTTGGCAAGGCCAATAATTGTTCTACTATTAAAGTCTTAACAGTATCCAAATTCATTACTCTTATCTGAGCAGCCTCAGGCTTCGTTCTTTCAGAAATTAGGTTCAAGGCACGGAGCTGCTCTCTGAGCTTTCCTTAGATATGTGCCCTGACCACGACACATCATCACCTCAGCCTGCAGTAATCATCTTCTGGGGGAACATTTCAGTTTCTCTGCTAGGTCTGTTGTAGTGGAGAGTTTCTGAGCATGGACGTGCCACTCTTACATTTGATGCAGAGCAGTTTCTGGTCAGGCAGAGCTGTTCAGCAGCCTGTGCTCATCACAGCCTTTCCCTTTCCAACCCTGACTATTTTTATTCTGTCAAGAAAGAAGCTCTGCTTGTACTTACACTTAGGTATCCTATTATATCACAAAGTTTAGCACCACCCGATGCTCCCAAATTTGGCTCCACGGAACAATTTCCGTAGGCAGCAGATCTGTATTTTCTCAAAGCAATTAGCAGGACTCTTGCAGAACACTAACGAGGCGGCCTGTCAGCCCGTCAGCAGCCCAGGACAGAGCCATCTGCTTTAATGAGCTCTGGGGTGTCATTCTGGACTGCCACAGTTCTGCATGATCCTGTGAGACTCCTGGGATGGGCAGCAGTGACCTTCATCCATAATATCTGACCAAAGGAGAACTCTTGCCCTCCTCCTCCTGTGGCAGCATTAGGCTCTCACCATCCAGGATCACACTAGATATAGCTAAAAAATAAATAAATAAATAAAATAGAAAATTTTTTTTACAGTGAGGGTGGTGAGGCATCAGAACATGCTGCCCAGAGAGGACCCTGCACACTTTCAAGGTTGGACAGGGTTTTGACCAATCTGATGTAGTTGAAGATGTCCTTGCTCATTGCAGGGGGCTTGGCCCAGATGACCTTTAGAGGTCCCTCCCAACCCAAACCATTCTGTGACTCTAAAATCTGATGTTCTGCTCTGGAACAAGGAGACAACAGATCTGGTAATCAAAATAGTGAGGAATCTTTGGCCAAATTTTGCAAATTTTTCTCTCTGCTTATATTCTGCAAGAGGTGCTAAGGCACGTGCTGTTCATAAAGCAGCTCCTGACAGAATGCAGACACTTGGAGCTGTAGCACATTAAAGAATGATTGTGCTGATACATAAACAAACGCACACATACTCACATATTTTGAGTTTCAACAGAGAACACTGGGGAAGGTTTAAAAAGCTAATTCCTTAGAAAATTAAGCTACACTGAGATTGTGTCAGAAGGAAGGAAAAAAGATGCAATGGCTTGAGAAGTGAATGCATGCTTGTATGTCAGTAATTACACCTGACCTTTGCCAGAGAACTCAGTATGGCAGAGGCATATTGGTGAGGATGTGTACTCCAAGAATCATGAGAAGGCCATTGTGCAAGAATTCTAGACTTGGATTTCTCTACAGAGATACACTCAAGGACCCCTCAATCTCAGTATCTCTGCTTCAGTTATTGGCAGGATGTCACAAAGGGTAAAAAGCCATTTAATTGGGAAATCCCTTTATTTTTGCAGCTATTACCTCTCAGTTTCTGAGAGGATTCCTTGTGCTGTCCTATAGCTAAGCAGGTTTTGGAGCCTGGGCTAGGAGGATTTCCTATGTGTTCAACAGCATCCATAAAGGCTGCAACATCCAAGAGAGTTGCTGAGACCATTTGCACTTGGTGTGCTCTCCTCTTCCAAACATTTATCTGATTCAGCAGCTGCTGAGGTTTAACCCTCACTGCAGTGTCAGAGGGCTGCTGCTGCTGCTGCTGCTCCCAAATCTCTCTGTGACCCCAAGAATCATGCTAAAGGTGGTGTAGCAATGTTTGTTCCCTTCAGAATACAGAAGAGAGAATCAAATGTGCTATCCCTTCCTCCACAGAGCCAGCACACAGTTTGGTTCCTGGCATTGTCTCTTTATCCTACAGTTATCCTACATAACCTTACAGTTATGGTTCTGGATTCCTTGTGAGCACAGAGACCCCAGCACCACGCTGCAGGAATCTCCACTGCAGAGGTAGAGGAACGAAAGGTAGTTCCTCTTGCAATACTCATCTCCATATGGCAGAAAAATAAGAGGCTCATTTTGTGACTCCTCTGTGTGAGCAAAACATCCTGTGGTTTGGCAGCAACAGGATCTTCTTTTCATTAGTAGGACACAGGGAAAACCTTGCCACATTCGTACATTTTGAAGTGGAATTTCATCACTGCTGTGATTAATGTCAACATCATTTCTGCCCTAAATTCTCCATTCCCTCAGGCTAAAAATACCTTCCTGGATTTCTTGGTGTTATCCAATAAGAATCACAAAGGGAGAGAGGGCAAGGAGAGGAAAGGAGAGAGAGGTGCTTTTTGTCTTTCATCCAGACTTTGTTTTTGGGCAAAGCAGCTGTCAGGGAGGTAAGAGAGATGTTCCAAAAAAGTGAGGGATTTTACCTGCCCACATTTTTCCCCAGGTTATGACAAAAGTTATGTGGATGCTTCTCAAAAAGTAGAAGTGTTTTTCATGTTATGCCTCACCCAGAGGTTTAATTTACAATTATAGTTTATGAAGTCACTAACAGGTAATTTCAAAAAGCTTATCTGCTTCTGCCTTTTTTTTTTTAAATAAGTGCCCTTGTGTCTTATTCTCATTTTCCAAATCTGTCCTGCCTTCTCCATTTCTCTGGGCTAGGGACATGCTCAAGCTGGTAAACTCCCTCTCCATGAGAGCAGGAAATATGCAAAGTGGAAAATTAAGTCCCCTTCCTACAAAGCCCATTTCCAAATGCAAAGATGAGGGTCTAGAGGGGAAGCGCTATGAGAAGCAGCTGAGGTCACCAAGTTTGGTCAGCTTGGAGAAGAGAAGAGTTGAGGTCAGACCTCCCCAGGGACTGCAGCTCTTCCTGAGGGAGAGCTCGGATCTCTGCTCTGTGCGACAGTGACAGCACCCAGGGAACAGCTGGAGCTGTGCCAGGGATGATTCAGGATGGAGATCAGGGAAAGGTTCTTCCCCAGAGGGTGCTGGGCACTGCCCAGGCTCCCCAGGGAATGGGCACAGCCCCGAGGCTGCCAGAGCTCCAGGAGTGTTTGGACAATGCTGTCTCACACAGGGTGGGATTGTTGGGATTGTCCTGTGCAGGGCCAGGAGCTGCAGGGGACCCACACGATCCTTGGGTCCCATACAGATCAGGATATTCTGTGATTCTGTGGTTCTAATCAACAGCTGGGTGTTTTTGTAACTCCTCACCTTACTGGAGACCAGCACAAAATAAATCAATGCAGAGCATTTACCCTCAGCTGTCTATGAAAATAAACACATGTACTTAAGAAGTGTGATATTTAAGTCACAAAAAATGCATTGTAGCAGTGGGGTTAGATGTGAATTCTGCAGCAACAGTTCCTCAGTTCCAGGGCATCAGGCAGGAGCAGCACTGGGCTGTGTTCACATCAGCACTGCTAACCAAAGCCTCCCCCTCTCACCCCTGCAGCTATTTATCATCATCATCCTCACACAAATCTGGGAGCAGCTTAGCACAGTGGCACAGGAGTCTCCATCCTGGCTGCCATGTGGAGGTTAAACTGATCTGCCTGCAGCACAAGAGCCCAGCCTGAGCCTTTCCTGGAACCTCAATCACTCAGGTGGTTCCTAGGCTTGAATGGGAGCAGGTGGGGAACACGTGTTGGGAGCACGGTGTGGAACAGCCACTGAGTTTTATGGGTTCATCATCCCAACACATAAACCTTCTCCCAGCAGGGCTCCTTCCCACTTCCCTGTTTTTATTATTGTACAGCAAGATCTGAACAGCAAATCCTCAAAGGTTAACAGGCCTGTCCAGAAAGTGCAAGAAACAGACAGGCTACAGCCCATGAATTTTAATGCTCTACATGACAACAACATGCTATTTCTGCACTGGAGAGCAGCCCACAATCAGCACGATTTCAGTAATTGGGAGAGATGACAGAGGCCAAGGAAAGGTGCAATAGCAGCTGTAAGACAACCTGCCTGCAAATGATAGTAGAAGACCACCATAAAGACAGGATGGCAGAGAGGGGAAATAACACAGCAGAGAAACCCCTGCAAGGGCACCTCCACCTGCAAAAGCCTGTTGCTGTGCTACAGCGGGTCAGCAAGTTTCACATGGTGATGCCCATGTGAAATTAGTCCATCTTTCTTCAAGAGGAAGCCCTGGTGGTGTCCACTTAAGAGAAATGACACCTTAATGCTGGAAGTTACAGGTTGTTGCCAGCAAAAGGACAGAAATGCACCCACACACTTCCCTCATCCACTGGATGCAGAAGCTGGCCTTGTGTTTTGAAGCAAGGAATGCTTGTAGGTCCTGAAACACCTCAAAACCAACACGCTTTAGGAGGTATTAAAAAGAGAAGAAAAGAAAGCTGGCTACCTGTGTTCAGCTCTCTACTCACTGCAGTGAGTCAGCACCACAAAAATGCCTCTTACAACAGGACCCAGAGAGTGCTTAGCCCTGTCTGTCCCCAGTTATTTGCATTTCTATATAAAGACAACCCCAAGGATTCCTTAAAGATAAAATTTGTCACAATTAGGTGTTGACATTTCTTCAAAATTGCCTTAAATACTTCAATCTCAAGGAAATGTAGTCGAAAATGCAGGAAAATTATGCTGATTAGTTGCTCATAATTAGATAGATTGAATAAAACCTGGTGCTTAGCATGTTTTGCATTTTTATAGTCTTTATACAAAATTAACCTCAAAGATATCTCTATCATTTTTTAGTCCTTTGCTATCAAGCACATCTGATCTGCAAAGGATCATTTTCATAAACAGACACTTCTTGAGGATTGCTTAAAATCACTACTGTACCCACAAAATGTTCCCCCAGCACTCCACTCCTCCCTTCTGCTATTTATGAATAATCCTTCTGGTTATTTATGAAGGAAATAAGTCTTATTTCTATGGTGGGGAGAATGTGGGGAGCAGAAAAAAAAAGGTATTGTCCCACTGCTCCAAATGTCTTCCAACCAGCATTTAGCCAAAACCTTTGCTCAAAATGTTACCTGATTCTTGAATCTAAAATCAAGGAGAAATATGTATATCTCAGCACAAAAGCTTCCCCAGGGAGCCCTGATGAAGGTGAAGCTACTGGCAGACCCATAAACCCTATTGCCAAAGGTTACCTGTGGATGAAACTTCCTTCTGGTCCAGATTAAGAAAATCCCTAGGACTGACTGTTTTCCTATGCAAAATGGCCCCTTGTCATGGAAGTCCTATTAATTTTCTTGGAGCACACAAAATTAGCTAAAAATGCTTATGTGGACTAAAAAAAAGACAAAATATATTTATGGAGCTTCTTTCTCTGCAAAGCAGTCAAATATGTCTTCAACCCTGTAGTAAGCACCTCTATTTACTACTCTGAGTATCTGCATTTTTCCTCTCTGTGTGAGAAATTTTCCTTCTCCCTTCAGAGCACCATCCCCCTTTCTAAGACAGAATATGAAATAAATATGGTACTGCATATAAACAGTGCACAATATAACAGAGGTTCTAAATTCAGAGTCAGCCAAAAATATCAAGTTTTTCTTTCCCAGTGATTGATGCCCTCTAGAAGAAATAATAATTATATGGCACAAGGAGGAGGAAAAAAAGCATGTTGAATAATATAAGCATTTAGTCAAATCATAACTGAAACACTGAGGGGAAAAAAATGCTTTAAAACTGCTTAGCCAGAAAAAGACAGCATTATCAGTAAAATGGATGAAAAATAAACCCCCTCCAATAAGAAAAGAACTTCAGAAATTTGTTATACACTAATGCCATCTACCAGGCATCAGTGGAAGTAACAGAGAGAAGTGTCAAAGAAACAGCAAATACAACAGGGATTAAGTGAGTACTTGTGCACAGCCCCAGGTTTTTATTTTCCTAGCAAGTACTGAATTCCAAACCTTGTTCTACCTTTTCTTTCTTTCTCAGAGAAAGGACTCCAGGGCATCCATGAATGCAAATATTTATCATTTATTTTAATTGGCAAGGCTGCAGAATAATCTTTGAAATTCCCCTTCCAACATAACTTTGAGGCACAATATTTAGCTACACAACTTTGAATTGTTATTTTTCTCTTGCAAGCTGATATTCTCTTATGCAATGAAAACAACCCTTATTTTGTGTCAAATTCCACATTGTCTCAACGCCTTTTCAGCCTGCCCTGTCTTGATCAGCGAGTTCAAACTCAAAGAGCTTTACAAGTGGTTATACTGACAATTTAATCCCAATCTTCACCTGTATGTGGAGTTTCCAAGGGCTGCCTGATCACTGTAAAGGGGTTTTTACTTCTCTTCTAGTCCCAAATGGCCCCTGATTTATAGCCAGCTCCAAAAAACCCCTAAGGAGCTGTGCCAAACTCTAACAACACAGTTGCTTTCCTAGCAGAAAGTTTTCCGCCTCCACTGAGGATGTACTTTTCCAACCCTTGGGTTTTTCCAGTATCCATCAACGTTCCTTTTGGACATCCATCAGAAATAAACAGCCTCTTCAGTCTCAAAACTGAAAAACAGATGCAGGTGCAAAATCTGCCACTGCCATGGCATGGACACAGTGTCCATCTGCTGATGCAGAAAGTGGGAGATAGATAAAGCAAGATCTAAAACCAGCAGAGCACAATGGGGACTTGAAGCATTTTAAGAGGCTCAAGAACACTTCCACTTCAAAAGGAACATCATCTATATATGTGTTTGTTCTTTCAGACAAAATCTCATTTCTTCCTAAACTTACCTACCCAAACTTCTACCTAAACTTACCCCAAACGAATGAGATTTGTTAGACTTTCAGTCCTTAACATCTCTTCAGGAAAATATTCCATAAATTCTGACAATTGGAAAGAATCTAATTTTCTGTTTAAATGTATTCAGATCAACAACATCTCTTTGCATTGAATTTACCCCTTTTTTTAACCCCCTCAAAAAAACTCCACAGTTTTCAGAAGAATTTACAGATTCCAACTAACAGAGGCACTACCCAGAAATTCTGCCAGCATTTTTCTCTTTCTGTTCTTCCAGAAGGGCAGAAACAAAAGCTTTTTAGTTGCTACACTTGGTCTGTGTCTACAATGGAAAGGTTCACTGATGAAGCCATGCTGAATAGCCACTGATTAAGAAATTGCAGCAGTTCTAGGAGCTGCTGTTGATTCAAGGTGAGAGGAATTGCACCGAGCTGGAGTTAGCTGGCAGTGCACAAAGAGGAATTTCCATGTTGTCAAAAATCTTCCACCGTGTCTGATTCTGGCATTATTTCCTACTGGCTTGCTAAGAAAAAACGAGCCCTCATCACACTCCTCTGGTGCTTTCTTTGCTCCTTGGATGAATATTCTGTGAGTGCAAATAAAATGTTCAACAGCAGCAATTTATTTTCTGTCTCTCACAGGAAGGACTGGAGGCAGCCCTCAGGAGCTGGAAGTAAGATTTTACAGCCAAGCCTCCCTGCCAGCTCTGAATTCCTCTCCTCCTCCTGCCCTTTTTCTGTGAGACCCCAGCCACAAGGCACCACAAGGCCACACCAACGTGCTGCTGGTCTTCAGCACCATCTCTACAGCTCTTAGAGCCTGCCTGACACTCAGGAAATTTAGCCATGAAGATCCAGACCCAACATTCCTGAACCGCAGTGAGAGGATGCACAGGCAGCCCCAGCCTGGGCAGAGAATCAATATCGGGAGGAATATCTCAGTATTACTGCAATACAAGTCTAGGATTTAAACAGCCCACGTCAGAAGAGCTGAGACATGCCACCACAAAATTTTTATTAGCTATCCATTGGGCTTTTAAGCTTCCAGCTTCCCCGAGTAACAGTTAAGCTTGAAACCATAAACTTTTTTTTTCCTCTCTGCCTCCAAAACTGCAAACACACAGTGCAACAATGCCTAAGCTTGTTGACTCTCTTCTCTTCCAGAGCAGTCACTGCCTCTGTTTTGCTTTTCTTTTCTTTCCCAGGGTTCTGGCAGCATGTGGGTTAATGGGACAGTTATTTGAATGAAAGGCATTTCCAATAAATCAGCAGATAGCAAAAGGGAAAAAGCACTAGAGTAATTTCTTCTGCTCACAATTTCATTATGTTCTTGGCTTTGAGCCATTATAAGGTAAATCAGTCAAGTCATGTTGCACAGACATTTCTGAAAGAACAGTTTTTTAAATCACTTGGTAAGCCACACTCCTTGTTTTGAATGGAGAATCCTGCTTATTTTGTATGGCACTTCATGCCCATTTAAAAGTTGTGAAAAGGAGAGCTGCAGTCAGAGCTAGAGCTGCGATTTGGCTGCAAAGATCACTTCATGGAACTGTCCCCAGGGCTGTCCCCATGGCCCATTTCCATTCCTTGCTGCACCAGACCTGATGACAGCATCCCAACAAATGGACACACTCCCTCCGCAGTTCCCTTTTGGCAACAAACCTCGGGATAATGCTGACCAAAGAAGGGATCACTGCTGGTAGGATCTTGGCCTGGGCAGGTCTGCTCAGCTGGTGACATTCACTAGGGCTGTCCCCAGCTTTTCATTTCCATCTGCTGTTCTCTCCCCAGTCACTGGCTCACGGCTCCTTGGCAAACGGAAAAAATGCAAAAATGCAAAAATACCCTGCTTTCACCACTGGGAAGGCTGTCCTGGGATGAAACTCCCGGAATAAGGAAATAGAGGCTGCTGGCAAAAATATTACAGTTCTGACAGTCTCCTCATTCTCTTTCTCCTCCACAGCACTGGTGTGATCAAGAGGAGGCAGGACAGTGATGCAGCAGCAGCAGAACATCATGGACAGAGAAACAGGGGATGAAGACCAGGCAAACCCCACATATCTGCACATGGACCTGAAAGCACCAGCTCAGCCCTGCACAAACTGTCTCCCAGCCACTTTAATAGCTTCAAACTTCACACACCATCATTAATGTTCAGTATTTTTCCTATTATAGCTCACAGCTTTCAACTAAGTGTGTTCATTCAATTTCCCCCCATTCCCACATTTTACCCCCCTCAAAGTCCCTGAAAATACCTTTACCTTCATGATTTGGAGTGTCACACAATTTACTGAAATACTGAGAATCACTTATAGATGCCTCACATAAAAGCCAAACACACTCCAAGAATCTCAATTTAACCCAGCAAAAGCATCCTCACAGGCACTCCAGCAGAGAGAAATCCCAATTAATGCCTTGCACAGAAACACAAGCTCTTCATGCTCAACCCTCAGATTCTGAGTGGGAGCCCAGTGTTTGCTGAAAGTAGCTGTGGCTCACTTTAAACATCTAATTTCTGACTGTTCAGAACAGAGTGATGGCTGCTTGCTTTCGCCCCCCAGCCATCCTCCAGCCTCTCACTGGGCCTAGGTTAGCACAGCAAGCAGCTTCTGCAGGAGGCAGAGATCCCTCTCCAGTTTCTAAACTAGCTGACAGACACTTCCAGCTGCTTCTCAGTGCATATTCCACTGTCAATCAAAATTACAGGGTATAATTAAGCAGGCAACAGCCAAGCAATGTCTGTCTTCTACCCAAGAACCCAATGAACAGATTAATTTACCAGTGAAATAGAGTAAGATGAATTCTTCTAAAAATAAACCCCTGAGAGACAAGGTACCATCAATTTCTTTCCTGTCTAGTAGCAGGTTAAATATTGTATTTTTTCTGCAAAGCAGAGTTTCAAAAGTTGTCAAGAACTCAAACCTTTCTGTATCATCCCATATTAATAACGGTGATCTCTGTTCAACTTGCAAATTCAGCTCCTGGAGGCATCACTGGCTCCTTCAGCCTCATGACTGGGATAACATAAATGGCACCAGATGTCAGAAGGATGATGAGGTGCCACACAAACCACTGCAGAGTTGACAGAACCTGCCCCAAGCTGTTGTAGGTTCCTGAGCCCTTCTAAATACCTTGCTCTACCTGACATTTCTTTGTGCAATAGGTATTATATTCACTTTGCATCTCTGAGCTTTAATTACTTTGACAACTTGCAGGGGACTTTTTAAATAATAATTTATTTAATCAACAGGTTTTTTACATTGTAATGTTTGGTAGCAGCAAGAGATCATGCTAAGATAATGAAAAGCACTGGAGCAGCTGAAAACTTAATTAAAACACGTAAAAATTAATTATACCACTCATCATTGATTTTGTCTGAAAAAGCTGATATTGCAAATAGGAAATCAAAAGCAAGGAGGTCATGTGGAGAATCACTGATGCAAAAGTGATATATTCCAGAAAAAATACATCCACAATGAGAGGAGCCATTCACTCCAGGCTGACAATCCCATGCTGAGCTGAATTCCATCCGACATCACCAAATTGCCAATCAAGCATCAATAAGGAGGCTGATTAAGGTGAAGCCAGAAGAACAGAGTACATAGAATATGGCTGTTATGTAGATATGTGAGGTCAGAATCACATGATTAATGAAGTCAGCTCTTACAGGATCTTTTTCTGCATCTGTACCAAAAAAAAAAAAAACCCACCAAAAAAAAAAAAACACCAAACCAAAAAGGAGTTTAGTAGTGTAACTATGAAATATCACTCCTCAGGCTCTCCACAAATGCCTGAAATGTGTGCCTGGATTAGGACTACACACCTTGGTGCTGCAAAAAGGATTTACAGCATCCCTTAATGTCCATAACTAACCAGACCTGCTCACGCCTGCACTCAGTGCAGTGTTAGGGAGGCAAGGGGAGCAGCCAGGTGTTCACACCCCTTCTACTTTATTCTGTAAGAAAAATAATGTACTGTCCTCTGTTTAAATAATAATTCTCTTTCCCTCCTGTCAGCTCCTGAACTTGTTTATAAAGCATATTATATCCTATTTTCACTTGAATCAGTAGAGCCACTTAAGGTACCCTTTGAACAAAATACCACAGTACAGAAAGGCCAACCTGGTATCAGCATAAATTTTATCCACAGCTCTACCTTTGGGCAAGTCACTTAACTACTTTGAGCCTAAAGCATGGAATGAAGGAAATACTGCTTTATCAAACTCAGCAGAAAGATTATCTAATGCTATCTAATATTTATAAAGCACTTTCTGATCCTCCAGTAAAGACCATGGAAATGTAAAGAAGTACTGACCCAGATAAGGGTTAAGAGCAGAATCTTTTTTCCAGTGAGAGCTCTCAAATGACCTTGCAATGTTGGGATTTATTTTCAAGGCAAAGGAAGATCTGTCAGGTCTAGGAGCCATGTTTTGCTCTAACTGCAGATGACTTGCTATCAACAAGGAAACAAGTTTAGTCACTGATCCAAATGTCAGGAGCTGCCAAATCAGTGCTCTGATGAAATGTCAGGAACACTAACGTGGTTGCAGGGCTTCACTGATTTTACAGCCGAAATGGAATCTGGTCACATTCTTTTTCTCCTCCAGCAAATTTACAAATAACCAGCAATATATACATTATATACCCCTCTTCAATTTCTTTGAAGCTGAACAAACTAAAAAAAACCCATCTAAAAATCCATCTAAACCCATAAATATTTCCACTTCTGCATTTTAAAGCAGTTTGATCTCTACATGCTGGAAGTTCAAGAGTACAAAGATCTCATTTAATGAGAAAACTTAAAAATCCAAGGGTTTTCACGCACCTTCTGCAGGAAAATACTCTGCAAAAGGAGTCCTTCAGTCATAAGGTGAATCAAAATACAGTATTTGACATAACAGAACGTTCAAATGACAGGAAGAACAAAGCACACACACTCAGAAAAGATAATTGTATACTTTAAGACTATTTTCTTAGCCAACAAGTAAACTAAAACCAAACCACAGCAACTAATAGCTTTTATTTAAATTCATGAACCTAATCCCAAGGGAATCTCTCTTTTCGTTAAAGCAGCCAGATGTTTCTAAATGAAATATTGAAAATATTCGTATGCTGTTGTCAGAAATACTCTGTGGGGACAGAGTGACTATCAGATCCTTGTCATAGCACAAGAAAAGTGTTGAAGAATTTCAGTGCTGGGAGAAACTGCAGATGCCTCACATGTTGGGCATCTGTAAGGAATTCTGCCCCAGCTATTAAACACAGAATAAAAAGCTGTGTAAGAACAACTCCACAGTGCTGATTTCATTGACTACACAGGTAGAACTAAAGAGATCTAAAATCATCTCCTTTGTTAAGAAAGGAGTGTGCTGCACATCCCCCTTCTGCACAGGAGGACTGGCAGGGACACACCTGGAAAGGAGCAGCAGGGGCAGGCAGGGCTCTGCAGGAGCAGGAGTGGTTTCCTGCTGAGCAGCAGGGATGGCATTTCCCATGGGAAGTGTGTTGATAAAAGCTGGCTGGGTTATTCCTACAGCACAACTCTCACAGCTGCCAGCACCACCCACAATCTCTGGTTGACACCCTGCAATGCACTCACCCTGTGCTGACACAGACTCGAGTGTTTCTCACACAAAGGAGCTTTTATGTGCAACATTTAATTGGTCTCAAGTTTTGGCTCATACTTTAAGCTAATTATCTATCCTGCACTACACACAGAGGAAGTCCTACTGTGGAACTTGAAAACCCAAGTAACATCCCATTGCCAGCATGGCATTGGTTCATTTTATAATTCAACCTGGACAGCACTTCCACAGGAGCGAATATAAAAGTATCTCCTGCCAGGAGAGCACTGCCAGGTCTTTTTACAAATACTACAGAAGTTTCCTAAGCAGGTGGCCCATCAAACTCAAATAATTGATCCACATCAGTTAGACCTGGAAATTCAATAGTACAGCACATCATTACAGCAGTCAACATAAGAGGAAAGTCCTTGTGGTTTCCCCTCCAGCCAGCACTTGAAAGGAAACTGAAAAGCTCTGCTCTCTTTTCAGCTTGGCATATACCTCCTTTGAGGTTTTCAGGGGAACAGCAAATACTAACAAGCCCTGTGAGAGGCCCCTCCTCTAAGACTTACCTTTGCTTTTCTGAAACATAACTTCAGTACAATATTCACTTTTTCATTATTGTAAGCAGTTCAGTGTGGATAGAAGTAAATAAATATACCTGGCAGGTTCAAGCAGAGCTGTTAAATTCCCCATTTCCTTATGGAATGCAGAGTTTTAATGGACAACTTTCCCTCCATCCAGCTTCTCTTCACACTTCTGGCTGCTCTACTGTGACAGTGGCAGGTACTGAAGGGCACTGATTCTTTTCCACAGGTGGATTGAGCATCTGAAAATCACTGGTGCCTCAACCCCACCTGCCAGAGGGACAAACACCCCAGCAGGGACATCTCAGTGGATGGGGAACCTCTGCTCCCAGCCTGGCTCCCAGCTACAGTGGTTCTCCCTGGCCACACACAAATGTGATTCTGGATCTCCTCCATCACTGCGCTTCCCTGCCTCAATCACAGCCTGAATATGTTGGTTATAATTTTTGCTTAAGCATCCAAGCCCTAAATTTTCAGCAGTTTGGCTCCCTGTGAAGTTGTGAAGCCACTCACCAACTATACATTAGGACTTAGAAAAGATAAAAGTGATGTCTGAACCACTGCAAGCACAGGAAGAAGTTCTATCAGCCTCAATCACTTCATGAATTATTTATTGAATTTGCACTGGAAAGTTTTAGGAAATACAGCTATTAAGGCAGTAGCCCACAGCCTGTACTTTGCCTGTACGAGCTTTCAGTGCTACCAGCAGCCAGGGGAAATCAAGAAGTTTCCAACAAAACAGTAAAGAAAAGCAAGCCTGATCCTAAATATCCTAAATATGGTGTTTGTTCCTTCAGTATCACGTGCCCATGCCCCAGGAAAGGTTGCAGACCACTCCATCAAGGAGACATCACTATAAACTATCATCTACCAAACTCATTTCTTGTCTTGCGATAAGCATTTCTGTTCTTAGGGGTTTTTATACTCATTTGGAAACCACATCAGCTGCTATACACATAACACTTCCACAGATGCCTCCGCAAGTTGTTTCACAGCACTGCAAACAGTGAAACAAGCTGGGTAGGCTTGCCAGGCAGGAGAGGAGGGCTGGAGATGCTTCTCCCTGCCAAACTCAGTGCCACCAAAAACCCACCACAGCACAGCCTGGGATTCCTGGCTGGAAAAACAGCTTCTCCACAGGTGCTGAAGTCAGCCCAGGGACTGCAGCAAGAGCAAGAGCTGTGGCAGCCCAGGGATCCCTCGCTGCTCACAGCCAGACCCCAGCTCACAGGCACGGCAACGCTGGCACTCCAGAGAACAAAGAGGGCTCCAGATCCCATCCCCTCATTCTCGCTGCCCTGCAGGACTCAAGATGCAGCCCCACAAGGCTGCAGGGGGTGAGGAGCCCTGCCCCAGCCTGTGACAAACCCCTGCTGTGATGATGGCTTCCTTGCTGGCCAGGCAGATCACCTGCACTGCCAGTGCACCCTGCACGTGCTGGGACCTTCTCCACCTCAGGAGGATGCTGAAGACAGCTCGGGCACTGGAGCACTGCTAGAAACAAGTTTGGGAGCTTTGCTGATTGGACTTTGGGGTTTTTTCTCCCCCCCAAATTTTAGGCAGTGTTGGCAGTGGGATCAGACCTAACATCCCACTGGTGATCCCAGGGCAGCTCTTGACAGAGCTCACATGGGTTAAATCACCTTCTCCGCTCCCTAGAGGGAATCTTGGGTGCCTGTGCTCCCACCTAAACCCTCAGTCAATCTCATCAATGTCAAAGAAAGCCAGGGAAGGTCAAAGAACATTAGATGAAATGACATCAAGCCTTTATTTTCCAGCTTCCACCTCCATAAAACAGGTATAATCATACTTACTTACTTACTTTCAAAGAGAATTGTAAGGCTTAATTAGATAATTAACATGAAAGTGCCTTTAAAAAGCCTATGTATACACAAAGCTCTACTGTATTATTAGTGTAGGCAGGCATGGGGAGCTCTCAGAGATTTTCTAACAGGTTATTTGTTATTCTGGGAGAAGTCTTTAGCTGCATACAGCAGTAGTATAATTATTATCATCAGATTCACTTCCTAAAGATATTTATGAAACACTGTGAGAAAAAAAAAGCATCCACTTAAGCAGCACTGAGCTGAGGCTCTGTTTTGTTGCACATGCTGATTAGGAACTCTGTTAAAGTGTTGTTTTGCCATAGTGGAAATGCTGGTGCCAGGAAACGTAGTTATATGCTTGTTACTTGAATCATCATTATTTGGATATAATTGCTAGGTATCAGTGATTTCAACTCCTTTTTTTTTGTTTTTATCTGTGTTTCTTTGCAATGGGATTTTTTTTTCAGCAGGCTGCTGGATCATTAGAAGAATGTGCAAAAACAGGAACCAGGCTTGCACTGTTGTACAGCTGATTTTGACTGTACCACACACTCAGGAATTTCTCCCCCCTGTGCATTACATAAATGTGTTATATATATTTAAAAGCACTGAATTATGACCATGAAAGTGGGGACTTCCACCAGGTAGTAACTATGCTATTCTATATAAATATACAAATATACAAGTACATGTAAAATATACAAATTACAAGTACTCCACCTTAATTGTAGTACTAGGGATGGGAATAAGCAGACCAAATTTACTCTCTTATGTCATATAAATACTTCTCTAGTCCATAAAATTCCCCTTAAGAGCCATGTGAGGAGGATTTCACCTTACAACCCTATTTCTTTGGTTCTTTTTCAACCAAATGTCATGGTAAACTATACTGAGATCAGGTTCACATGAGTATCACACATCTACCCTCGGCAAATTTCTCTTGACTGATTCCCAGACAAAGTAAAATCAGATACAGTCTCAGTGCAGGTATGTCTGCACAGCTCAGGGCTGGGCCCTAAAATATTGAATCACATCTGTTTCTTCAGAAGTTTCAGGACAGCCCAACCACTGCACCCAGCACAGCTGCTCTTCAGTACCTAAAAATCAGGCAAAGCCAAGATTTCTTTTCCATTAAAAATAATTTTTAAAAAATCTCTTTAGAGAGAAAGTTGTACTGTCCATTCAGTTATAGCTTAAGAAATTAAGATATCAATTCAGCCATCAAGTTACAGAGCCTTTCATCTTTACTTTGTACCAGCAAGAGCAAGAATTAGCTGAACAAATTCTTTTCAGAGTGATGGAATAATAAAATTGTCAGGAATTGGATTCACCACCTTACAGCTTCTAATAGTTCCAAATCATTATTTGTTATTTTGAAGAAATCAATATAACAACATATTCCCCAAAGAGAAAATATCTATAAATCTCATTTGCAATAACAAATTTAATTTTAAAATCTGTTCATTTGATCATTCTCCATGATTCTGGTACAAAACTGGGCAGAAAATGTGTTTCCACCCAACTCTAATTGAGCAGAAAACCCTCCATAAAAGAACAGGAAAGGAATCTAAACAACATCAAATATTTATATCATGGGAAAACATCAAGAGATCTTTTTTGCAGCTTGTACTGTATATATTTTACATGTAAATTAAGCTGAGTGGTTCCTCTTCATAGCTTCAAGCTGCTGATAATGCTTCATAGATTTTTTAGGCAGACAAATATTGGTGAAAAGAGTTTTATAACCTTCATACTGAAGATTTATGATTAGATGTGAACTGGAAGCCTAATGCACTGACATGTGGCCTTGGCTCAGTCTCATTATAAAGTAATCTGTATCCCTGGTATAATTGCTGTTGTTTGATTGTAAATCATCCCTCCTTCCATGCAGCTCTGCCACTTTTGATGTTGGTGGAACTCACGGGATCTGCTGGCGTTCTCATGGCTTACACCAGAATTAGTGTCAGCTTGCATTAAAAGTGTTGCAGCTTTGGAAAGTGTTCAAAACCCTCTGGTTTTTGCTCTCTTTCCCAATGCAAACTGGCACTGCTTCTTCCTGCCCTGGCTCCACTGATAAAGATTATCTGTCTGCTATTTTAAAGTGCTTTCAGTTGCTTCAGTTCAGCCCTTGCTCTGCTCCTGCTGGAGCAGCACAGCCACACCACCACGGGGAGAAGAGCAGCACCTCCAGCAGCTGGCAAGCCCCACGTCAGCAATTCACTGAGATTCCCCAACAGCATTACACTGAATTAATGCTTGTGATGGAAACGTGCCAATGCAATTAGAACACGGTGCTTACACTGTGACATTTTCTATTAGCCAGAAATGGACGCCAGGTATTGTGCTGCTACCAGGGGCCATTAATGCACTGGGCAGCCACTTACCCAAAACAACCGACTTCAGCAGGAGCAGATGGCAAAGCCCTGCACTTCTCCTACCTGCCTTCAGCCTCCAGTCTCTGCCTGGCTACAAAAGCAACTGTGCTCCTTTAAATCACAGCGACCACTGTAATTAGCAAAGCCATCATCCCAGCGGATGATTTTCAAGCTCATGAAATACTGAAAAGTTTAAATGGTTTTCAAAGGGAGTTAACACAGTCTTAGAGGGCAGGTCCGTGCTGCTCTAAACAGGACTGCTGGCTCGGGAAGTCTTTGCAAAGTACAAACTGTCAGAGATGAGGAGCATATGGCCTGGGATGGATCACTCCATCCATCCTGCTTGCTGCTCGTGTGTCAGCATCCTCTTCCAGCAACAGATAAAAGTAGAAACGTTCTGTGCTTTATCCAGACTGGCACCACGGTTCTTATGTCTCTAGGAATAATCCCTCCATGAATGGAGCAGGTTAGAGAGTGTTCCACAGAGCCAAACAGCAGCCAGGGTGTGGGACAGCACCACAAAGCCAAGCCAGCACATCCACACCAAGTGTTTGACAAGAGAGAGCTGCCTGTGAGACATTCTGCACCATCCTAATGGGAGAAGGGGGACAAGACTCTTTAACCTGGGCCCATAAAGCCACATCTGCTTTGAGATGTTTGCTTAAGGGTCACTGATGTGCCTGCTTAAGCACCTTAGTGAATTCACATGGATTTATCAAAGCAACTCAACAATTTATGGAAATAAAACCTAAAAGTGAGAGCTTTTCTTGTTTAACCCAAAGGTGCAATTTCTGGCTAGCGGCTGTGGAAGGCTGATCCTTTGTCATAGCTCAGCCATCAGGGAAGGAAAAAGGCACATTCTCATTGCCTTATACCCAATAGGTGCACACAATTTCCTTCCTTACTGTTTCAAACAAGTAATGACCTCCACCTGTGTTTGCTACTGGTAAGTTTGGGAAAAGACAAAAATAGGGAGAAGATTGTTTTTAAGAGCCAGCTATGCTGTCTTTAGCTGGGATTTGTTTCCCTCTTGAGGATTCCTGGTCCAGTTGCATTCCCTCAGAGTTTTCTCTGCATAAATCTCTCAAACACAGGCTGGTCTTGCTGGGTTTCCTCTGGAAGATGCTGCACTGGGGTGGATCATGCCATCAGTGCAGTACAACCTCAAAGAATTTTTGCAGCACATGTGGATTGTACTCTGTGTTCTCTACAAGGTATCTTCAGAGGAAAAAAAAAAACTCAGCAAGGATTTTTGGCAAGTTGATGACAGAATTCTGAGCTGGGGAGAGAGGAGCCTCAAAAAAAAATCCCAAATTAGAACTGAACTTCTTTGAGTCATGGCTGCAATTCTGAGGTGCTGTTAAAGGTGATGGCAGCCACAGGGCATATTTCAACAACACTATTCCTCCTCAAACTGTCTTAAATTCCAGCTAACTCTGGGCATCCAGCCCAGATTTCCTAAAAATACCCCATGGCAAAACCTAGGGAGGGTGACCTGACCTGCTCCCTCTGGCTCAATTCATGCTCTTGATGCTGTTTTGCCACCACCTTCACTCTGGAATATCAAGTCCAGAATGACAACAATGTAGGGCTACACCAACTTGCACTCACTTAAAAACAAACCCATGGTTTTCTTACCCTATTAGAACTCAAACCATTAAAGAAGCAAATCACCTATAACCACAATAGTTCCATTATGACTATACAAATTAATTTTAACTGGAATATATATTTACTGTGGAGAACATGTGTATATACACACTCAGAAAGCTATTATGTATGGAAATATATTTGAAAATATTTGCACTATGATTATTTCTTCAGCTCCAGTATTTATCTCTTAAAAATGAATAATACATTTGAGAGGTACTTTTCTCTTTCAAAGCAGGAATATTATGCTTTGCTTCTGACAAAGAGTAAGCAGCAGGGATTGCACCTGATCTGTCCCTAGAGAGTAAATTGCTGCTCTGATGTTAAATCCTGCAGATGGGAAGAGCAAAAAACCACCCAATTCCACATCACCTGCAGTGATGGCTTTCCTTAAACTTCCCAGTTAACCAGGACATCCAACCTGCTCCATGTCATCTTACAGAACCAGCTATTCTCCTTGGTTACAGCCTCTAAGTCAGCCACAATGCGCTGGAAGGTGACCCTGGACAGCTTAACTCTGCACCCTGCTCCTCCCATGGCAATTATCTGTACTGAGGAGCTGGAGCTCATGGAAGATCCAGCAGCGAGAGGCAGGGGGATGCCAGCAGCAGCAGGGTGAAGAGAGAAGGGAAGGAAAAGAAAAGTCTTTTTCCCTGTGAGTTGGAGGTTCTGGGGGTACTGCGTGCTCAGGGATGCCAGGAGCAGATGGCAATGACAGACTTTTTTCTTGGTTTTCCCATTTTTTTTCTTGCTTTCCTGAAGAGCAGCTTCACAGAGCTCCGCATTTACCCCAGACTTCAACTTTTCCTTAAAGACCTCCCCCTTCACCCTGCCAGAACTACAGTTTTTTGACTTTGCTGTTGTTGCATGGGGGATGTCAGTGAGAGCAGTCTGGAGAATACTCCTGTGGCTTTTCCCCCTCCAATTTGTTCAAAACCTTTCAAAGGAACAAAATCCCCATCAGCCTTGCAGCCTGAGAAGCAACATCACTCCCTTCAGCATAACCTCCCTCCCTGTGGGCTTGGTCAAGTGGAAAAAGAGGAAAATCCCACATGAGAGTCAACCCAAACTGCCACCACCCCACACCTGGTGGGAAGAACCGGGAAAAATTACATGGGAATTTTCAAATTTTTAACTGTGGCTTTCATCTTCCCTTTCCAAAATCTCAGTGTTTGCTTTATGTTTTAAGCCTCTTTGCAAAGAATAGCCTGAGGGAAGGACCAAAGGCTACTATTCCAGAAAAATACTTCACCCTCTTCCTTCAAGAACCACCATTATCCCCTCAGCTGAGTTTCTACCACTGGGTTCATCACCCTGAGCACAATCAATGCTTAAAACATTTGAAACCAGGACTGTCACAGCCCAGGAAATGTACAGGATTTAATGTCCACAGAAGCACAAAAGCACTGTCTCCAGAGCACTTAACATATTGACAAGCTGTGTGAAAAGGGAACATTTTTCTCCAAGTTTCCAGTTATTTTGGTTCCTCTGAGGAAAGCATCTCTATCACAATATCCCACACAGACAGGGCCCCTTGCTGCTTCAACAACCCCACAAGCTGCAGTCGTCCCAGTGCACTTTATATCAAAATAATCACACCAATTAATCTAAACTGAGTAAGGAAATAAAAACTTTAGGCAGGGAAGTCTGTTAAACACAGCAGAATATTTTCCAGGGAAGAGCTTATACACAGCAAAGGATTTCACTTCCAAGCTTTTGGTTTAATAATTTGAAAATGAAAAAAGAGCAATCATGCAAGCAAGTGGCACTCTCCTTAATTAAGAAAGTCAATTCAGAATCAATAAAAGGGCAATTAATCTGTGGGTGTCACTGGCTCTGAATTATGGTGATAGCCCTGAAGAGGGGACCCTGTGACCTCCAACACTTCTCCCAGGGTCTGAAGGTTTTCACACCCTGATCTGTTATTTTATGACAGACACAGCATTAGAAAACACACTGATAGATGCCAGGAAACACTGAAGAAGGAGGGAACTGAAAAAAAAAAGGCCTGTGCCTTTTGCAAAAATTATTGTGGTGGAATTTGTCGTTGTTTTGGATCCTTTTAGGGACACATTGAAGGGAAAAAGGGGATTCAGTGCTCCCCTGGGGACTGAGGAGCCCCACACATCCCCCCAGCAGCAGCTGGTGCTGCTTTGAGCCTTCTCCTCCTCAGGGTTTTCCAGCAGGTCCCTGGCAGGCTTTGGAGAGGAGGATCACACAATTCAGCACAGTCCCCCTGTCCCTTTCTTTCCTTTCTCTGGGTGAAAAAGGGCAGTGCAGGTTTTGGAAGGGGAGAAAGCAGAGCCCTGCACAGCATCAATCCCCTGGCTCGCTCCCTCACCTGGCACACGGGGATTTGCCTTATCGGTGACACACACAGGTGGCACAAAAAGGAATTACTTGGCTTGTTTAGGGCTGCAGTTTAGCAGCTTATGAGACATCTCAGTGCTGTGCAAGGGAAATGCAATGAAATCCAGCAGCAGAGGAGGGTGGGTTGTGTGCAGTGACTCCCTCCTCAAAAGACAATCCCTCTGACTCCACAGGCACTTCATTACTTATGGAATATGGGGCTACCAGAGCATGATAAAATATCACACTCTGAGCCCTTGTACAGGTATTATATTAAAGAATATGTAAAAAGCCAGATCCAGGGTAAGCAGAAGTACCACTAAGCTGCCATCCAGGGGTGGCTTAAGAAGCTTATCTGCATTGTTCTGTACCACTCTCCACTGACAACTTTAACAGTCACTCTAAGAAACATCTTATTTCCTCCACTGTGTCCCAAGCATCTCCAGCTAATACCACATCCAGCAGAGACCTCATTACAGGTGTTTTTCTCCCCAGCCCATACCCTGTGAAACTCGGTTTTGACTGACATAGCCCCAAATCTGAAAACTCACACTTGATCTGTCTCTGTTTCTATTCTTTTCCTGGCACACGGTTACAGCTGGTGTTTTGGTGCCTCCCTTTGCCTCTTCTTTATTACCAATCCCCTGCCATCAATTCTAAGTTAGACATTTCACCTTCTCTGGCAGGAGCTCTCCAGTGTGAGATGACTAACAGACATTAAATTGTTAGTCTTCTGTTCCCTTTAAAATGTGCTCAGAGCAAATGCTAATAGCAGCACATCTCAAAAGACTCCTACCAGCATTTGTCTTGATCTTTCATTACCCATCTGTCAAAACCCTGGTGACAGTTACAAGTTTAAATCAAAGTTCAGAGGCACCTGTTAGTTTCAAAAAACTTTTGCCTCCAAGGCCTACATTTTAAGAAGCTGGGTGTGCTTGCCAAGTCCCAGCATTTGAAATGTTGGCAGGAAATGAAGTACGTGGGCATTGCACAGGGTGAGAAAAGCAAGGCAATTTTCCATTTAATAAACACACTGGGACAAATAAATCACAGCCCCTGGGCAGAGCATCCAATAAGTTTACTCTGTACCTCCTCAGAGGGGCTCGTGTAGCTTCGACTTGACAAGCCAGGCAGGGTAAAGTGACAAAGAATAAAGGAAAGGAGGCACCAGCAAAGCAGCTGGAGCCACCAGAAGTCAGGAGGCTGCTGTGTTGAGAGGCTGGAGAACATTAACCTGAGCTAATCTGATCAGAGAGGGGGCCACAGAAGCACATCTCTGCTCCTGGAGCTGGGACACAGGTTGTGGTTGGGTGTGAGGGAGGATCATGGAGAGAAAACGCAGGAAGGTTCCCAATTCTCTTCAGAAACTCCATTTTCCCCACTGGATTTCCACCTTTTGGATGTGACCTACAGTTTTAGCCTTTGGTATCTGAATTCAGCTCTCCAGACTGTTTTGTACAGAAATCAGGCTGAAAGGTAAATTCAGGACCAAGTAAGAAAGTCCTCCCCAAAGGAGTGGCAAGACTTTGGTGGAAAAAGGATCTTTGTTCAAACAACTGGCAGCTGTTAATCACAAAATCATCAGCCACAGCCTGACACTGTTTATTCTGCCAACTGTTTGTTGTGCCTACTGCAGACTCTCACACATTTCCAACAGTTGCAGCACATTTGCCACTTTTTTGAATGGTTTATTTTAATTTGAATGTCTCACATCTATTGAAAAAACACTTGGAAACAAACACACTACTGCCTACAACTTCCTGGCCATTTCTGGATTCTGATGAATGCCAGTGCATGGCACAGTGTGTCCTTCAGAAAGGACAGAGCTGGACTGCTGCTTTACCAGATATCCTCAAAGTTTGCTGGATTATGCACAATTTACTTTCTCTTATAAGCATAATTTTGATGTAAAAAATGTTAGCTTTCTATTTCTATAAACGTTAGGATTTCTATTTCTGCTTTCCCATTTTTTTCAGGAAACTCCTACCTGTACCAAACAAAACAATTCATGGTCATCACATCCCAGCTTTGTGCTGAAATGGGCAGAGAAAATAGTCTGCAGCTAAGCCAAACAGTGCATTCCTGAGCAGAAATCATTTTTGCAGCTCCATTATTTGCAATCAACAAGCAATGCTATGCTTCAAGGGTTGATTTTGATACTCTGAATAGAAATTCTTTTTCCCCTTCTCTGTCTTGTCAGAGGAGACTCAGCTCAGTGTGTGCTTTGTTACTAATCCTGTGGTTTTATCCACAGCACCTGGAGGTCACATCAGAGCTGGAGCTGCCAACCTCAGTGACCTGGGCACGTCCATGTCCTGATCAACCCTTCCTCAGCTTAACCTTCATCTTGTCTGCATGCTCCAAGCAGCTTTAAAAAACAACCTGGAGTTTTGTTCTAAGCAATGAGAAGCTCACAAAAAAAAAACAAACCCAAAAAACCAAAACCAACATGCACCAGTGCCTGTGTGCAACAGGTCCTGCAGGAATCTGACTCACTTCTTGTGCCAGCCTCTGAACTTAGACCTAATAAACCAAGACCAGGCTATAAGCCAAGCAATGCCTCTTTTTCAGAGGGTGGCGGAATACAAATGCAATAATTCCTTCTGATTTTGGTGTTTGATTACTGAGTGTGAGACAAGGCTCAAACAGAATGTAACTTTTAATTACACCGTTCTGTGGCAGTTCACTGCAAAGCCAGAAGCTCTTTCAGGGCCGTGCAAATGTTTGCCTCATTCCTGATAAAGCCTGAAATATGTCTTGGTGCCTTCCATAGCCTCTGGGCATAGTCTGTATTCATTCTTGCAGATCTCACTGTTGATTTGCTATATTTTACTACTGCTACCCTGGCAACCCTAGGAAACATAAAAAGCTGATTTCTCTGTCTCTCATGTATATAAAAAAAATGTATTTAGCTACTTCTAAATAAACAACACCTGCTAACTAATGCAAACTCATGCTAGAGTTTAATATGGATGTCGTTATGCAAATTATGGTTGACCAAGAGTAGCAAATAAATGCACCCCAGAAACTCTGCACTTTCTCTGCAGACATTACACTGAGCACTGCACACGTCTCTGTGGGAAATCCTTGACATAAATATGGTGGCCTAAGGCTGTAGGAATAAGGTAGGATTTGAACTGAATATGCTACGGCTATTTGAATATGTTTTATGCGTGTAATTGAGGGCAGAAATATTCCCAGTTGATTTTTTATATATATTTTTACTTAAGTATCTCAAAAATTAATTGATTCATTCACACAAACCTTTCAAGCCCCCCCAGCAGGCAGCAATATCCATTTGTGAACTTCAGGACGAACTTAGAGCAACTCACATTTCCCTATCTCCCCTATTCTGCTAAAAACCTCCACCAATTTAGCAGTGTCTGTCACTGAAGTCAAACAAAAGCATGAAGAACCCAGGAAATCTCATGTTTGGATTAACACAAAAGCCTGTGCTCCTCTGGGAGTAACAACAAGAGTATTGTGGTCTTCTGACATTAAAATCAGTTTCCTTTTGCCTTACTGCCTGTTTCTCCCCTTACCCAGCACCAGCTCGTGGTGTGGAGAAATGTGGAAAGGGGAGGGAAATGCAGAGCCAGGAAAGCCACAGAGATGGGTGCTGGAGTTTGTGCCTGTGGCAGAAACCCGGGAGAGAAGGTGCATTCAGAGATGCACAAATAAGCACAAGCATTTCACTAAAGCTCACAGAGGGAGGAGAGTGAAGTGACAGCACTGCTGTGAGCCCGTGGGACACGGTGTGCTGCTGGAGCTGTCAGCATCCACGGGGAAAGGAGGCAGCTGGGAGGGCTCTGAAGGACAAGCAAGACTCAGGGTTTGAGCTGTTGGCTGCAGTTGTCAGCAGGACATCCAGGGTCTGCCAAGCAAAAGGGAATGGGAAGAGAGAAATCTGTGAATCATCAGCTCTGGATGGCAATTAAAATATCCATGCCATGAGCTGTTTTGTCAGCAAGCCCCTCCTGAAGCATGGGGGGAAGTTGCTCAAAACTCGGTGTTTTCTACCCAGTTTCCCAGAAGAATACATTCAACCCAATATTTGTAGCCACCTCCTAATTATGCTGACATGGAAATTAAGCATATATGGGCTAGAGGGTGTGGCATGGACTGCCCCAACCAGCCAGCTTGGTCTCCTGGTTTTAGCTCACCAGGCACTAGAGAGAAGCTGCCAAAAGAGAGGGATGCGTATGAAAGAAGCAGGTTTTAGACAATCACTCCTTCATGGTAATTAGAAGGAGCCAGTTGATTAGGCTCATGGTTAAATGAGCCAGCCTGCCTTTGAGGCTTGCTGGGGCAGCTCTCCTTCCAGAGCAGTCAAAATTCTCACTTTATTTGGCACTGATTTGTTAGGACCATACTATGTTATCATCATGTCCAGCATCTGCTTTGATCATTTTCTTGCTTTCTCATCCTCAGAATGGCCAATTATCCAGACTTGGAAATCTTCAACACTTATGTCAAAGAGGAAAAAAGCAAGATGGGATTGTGTGTGTGTGTGTGTGTATAACTTCCCATCTGACACTGAGAGCCTTCATGGCATCACTCCCAGACAGGTTTCTAGGTACAAACTACATCTGTTCACACTGAACCCCCTCACCAGATTACAGAGGTTTGAAGCAGGTGTTGCCCTCACCTCTCCACCCTTCTGACTGCCAGAATCCCTGAATAAACCACCTTCCACAGCCCATAGTCCTGGGTGTGTCTGTGCTCTGAGTTTTTGTGGGTTCCTGCCATACAGCAGGACTGAGTGCTGTCTATCAGAGCTGCATTGCTTTGGGCTGGTTTTGCATTGCACAGCAGGGTCAGGAGAAGCCACAGTAACTTGAACAGAGCATCTACTCCCCATGTCAGCAGTTCAGGACCTTTATTTTAATGTATGATTCACCCTTATGTCTTTAAGGGATTCTCGGGCCATTTCACATATCTTTAATTTCAAATCTCGCAAAAGATTTAAATGCAAACATTTTCTTCTCAGAGCCCATGAATGCCAATGTGAATCAAGCACCACTAATGAGATCATAAATTAGGCATTTATGTCCTTCCTGCTAGAGAAATGGCACGACCTTGAAGTAAAATGGAATGTGCAGTCCACACCTCCTCCCCCGGAAAAGGCTCCTGCCCCACTCTCCAGCACCCAGGGAAGAAAGCTACACCAGGGAAGAAAGCTACACCAGTTTCCACAAAAATTGCCCTGCTGAGGCCCAGGTGAGCCTTTCCTGGATGGAGATGGGCCTCCTGTATCCCAAAAATGTCCGCAAAGCTGATACAGTCTCCGACAAAACCTCCAGAAGGAAATCAGAACTATACACAGAGCTTCCAAAATCCTTGGGAAAGCCTCATTGCCGGGCTTTCCCCCAGAAATCCTCACTGTAATCACTTCACAGCCACACTTATCCATGCAAGCTGGGCTTAAGAAGCAGCTCAGGTTCCATCAAACTTTTCTGCTTGTCACCCTCCTGCTCTCAGTCATACAAAATTAGCCATTGTCCCTCCTTACTCCCAGATTTTCTCTCAGGGAAAGGAATGCCCCTGAGGCAGTGCTGGCCAGGTTTTCAGCTTTGTATTTCTCTCTGGGTTCTCAGAAACATCATTCTACAGCCGGGCCAAGGAACACCCCCAGGGGGAGTCACATCTGGACCAGCACATAAAGTTAAGTCAGCTCCTCTGAAGTACAAAACAAGCAAACAGCCCCTTGACACACAGCTGAGGGCTGTGGGTGCAGATTTTGGATGGAAGTCAGAATTCAAAGCAAAGTTTAATGACAGTTACTGTTCAGAAACAAGCCTGTCTTGTTATTATTTTTAGTACATTTCTCAGACTTGTCATTATACACTTCTGATTTACAGTTTTAATGCCAGGCAACGGTGTTACCTTTATCCTTCCCTGCAGGATTACGTGAGAATATTCTTTAGAGAGGATATCACACTGGGCTAAGGTTAAAAAACAAGACATGCAGCAAGCCCCAAGGTGCCTTCCCGTATCTCTGAAATATAAATGATTCCCTGGCATAAAAGATTCTGAAATACATAGCCATAAAGTCAAAGCTCTGCTAAGCAAATAACAAATACGAGAGGAAGCTCTGCTTCCAAAGGCTCTGAATCACAGCGACAGCTACAGTATGTGCCAAGCTAAAATATTTCCAAAAAAGCCAAAAGCTGTCAGCAGAAGGTAGCAAAACACTGGCCAGTCCTTAGAGTTTGATTATAATTCACACAGAAATACACACTGGGGGGATGGACCTACAGCTTAGAAAAAGTGCAGTCTGTGTTTCTTGGAGACTTTTTTATGTCCAGGCATTGAAGACTGAGGGTCTTGCACCCTGCTGCAGTGACACTCAGTAACTAACAGGTAACAGCTACATACCAGCAGGTACCACAAGATCAGATGGTTTGGGAATTTCTTCCTGCCTCCTGAGAGCCAATTCCACTGCTGGATACAATCAGTCAAATCACAGACTCTCACTTTGCCTTAAAAAATTCTCTCCATTAACAACTGCAGAATAAAGTCAACAGATATTGAAGAAATTGGCCACTGTCTATGTCATGGATTGTTCATGAGCACATCTCTGTTTTAGGACTCAAAATGAGACCACAAGCCTCATTTTTCTTTGACAAAAAAACATTTTTCTTTTGCCAAAATGCAAGAAAACCTTGCATTTAAAAGCCCAGCTGGGAAAATCATCTCCTAAAGATTTCACAAAGCTTCTCCCACTGACACACAGCACACCTAAACACAACAGTTTCTGGTGTTCAAGATGAGCCTTCAAAATGCACCTCCAGCCATGGGCCAAACACAGTGATTTGGATTTCTCAGTGCAGATGTGGATTCCTCCATCCACAAAGAAGACCCACAGAGGGCAGTTACCAGATCAGGGGAAGAGGATAAATTCACTGCTCCAAAGAAGAACATTTCCCTGGCTGCTTTAAGAGAAAATTAAGGAGCACAGAAAATTACTCCAGGAGAAAAGAGTATAAAATCCCCAAAAGTTTAACACAGACCCTCTAAGACCAGGGGAGCAAGGCTCCACTTCTTTGCAGGCAAGGTCAGGTAGGATTTTGGCCATCTCAGCTGCATCTCTAGCCAAAGCTGCAGGAAGGAGCAGAACCTCAGCCAGGTTTGTTGCCCCTGGATGACCAGGTTGCAACCAGGGATTTTCCACAATTCCTAAGGGCATGAACAGCCAGTGGGGATGAAACACAGCAAGTGGGAATGTTGGGGGTTTCATTTCCATCCAGAAGGATCAAAGTCTGAGCTGTCCCCATCACAAGAAGGGATGTGCAGAGGAACTCAGCACTTGGCTGGGAGGGGAAATCTGCTCAAGAACAGCAATATTGATCCAATGGGCCACAGTCCAGGCAGGAATCACTGCCACACAGAAGTGTAAACACTTCCACACCTTCTCTAAGCCCCACTCTCTATTAGTTTAACCTGTGTCACTGAAATTGTCTTTATTCCTGGTTCTTTCTTGTTTTCCCCCCAGGCATATAAGCCTTTTGGAATGTGAAATACTTGCCAGGAGACATAAAGGATTAATGTCAGAGGTCTGACATACAGCACAAAAGACAATGAGCCAGACTTCTCCTAAAATCTGAAACACAGCCTGCAAGGTATGTCCAACAATAATTCTTCTTATTCCAGACTCCAGGAGTTACTGAATGTTTTATCACAGTGAATTTTCATATTTTAATGACTGAGGATACAGAGAGTTATGTATTGAGCAACTCAAGCTAAAGGTGTACAGCTGTGTCTGCTAAAGGCGTATATATGAGATTATGCAGATCATTACCCAGCTAACTTCAAGCACTGTAACATGCTACACGCTGAAATACCCTGTAATCTGCTCTACAAAAGCAGTCACAGTCAGTAGTGATCAACCTGATCTGCCTGACAAAACCCTACAAAATTTCCAAAGGAAGTGCAGACCAAGGGATTGTATTCAGAAATCCTGACAGAAGCCTTGTTTTCCCTACTTACCTTCTGTAATTCCCTGCAAGGCAGCAGAAGCTGCTGCAGGTCCAGGAGCATGAGGCTTTAAGGCACTTCCACCACCCCACACGAAACCCTGGCACACTGGCTGTACATAACCGACAGGTAATCATCCATCAAGCCCAGGATAAAAATCAGGCAAGTTTCACATTAAAAGTGCCAGAATGAAATAAGCAATATCCTGAATGCACATGCAAGTGTTTAGTGCAAAGCAAGTAAAAAAATAAAAAAGAAAACACCCCTGTTTGCACAACTAATCCTTAAAATCATGTGCAGCCTCAAAAGATTGAGTAAGAACACACAGGCACCAGCATCATTTGTCACCAGCAGGTCTAGTAGCTCATGGTTATATTGCATAGAAAATTAATGTCACATACAACTCTAAATTCAAGTTTGCTTTCCTATCTCCTGTTTTTTTTTTTTATGACAAAGACAGCTTTGGGAAGTGGAGATGAAAATATCCTTTGTAAGCAAGATCCCAGCTCAGCACAGTGCTAGAGCACTGAGGCACTTCAAATTTGCCTGGTATTGTTCAGGCACCCAAACTCCAAGTAAAAACCACCAAAATCTTCAGAATGCAAGAGCAGCTTTCTCTAAACAAGTAATCCTACTGTAGATGGATCTTTTCAATTCAATTTCCAAGCAAAGCAATGTTTTGTGATTTAGTCCCACTAAACCTTAACAAAACAGCACGAGGAACGAATCTTAAACTCAACTGCTGATACGGTCTATCAATATTAAAATAATCTGGCATGGACTGGCTTGCTAATAAGCCAGCATTTCAGAGATGTTGCAAAACAAAACTGTCTTAAATGCGTGATTTGTGGAGGATATAAAACATAAAAACTACAAAGCAAAAAAATGCTGTCATTGGCACAGCAAGATTAAAAAAAAAACAATTACAAGGCTGAGTACATTAAATTAAACTTGGTGCAGTCATTCCTGACAGAAGTCCTACTGTTGCTAATTGCACATATTTGGACTTCTAATTGTTAAAAATATCATACTACAAGTGTTTGATGCATTCCAGATTCTGCTGCTGAAAAGCCACACAAAATTCCCAATAGAAATCTCAGGTTTTGTTTTAGCATGAGCTTCTGTATTTGATTCATTGCTGCTTGCCTTTTTACTGTTTATTGCCTTGGGATCAAGGATCCATTTTGTAGTGGAAACAAATTCCAAATCATTGTTTGTGTGCTGCTTTACCATGAGAGACACGAGAGCTAGTGCCAGAATGACTGAATCCCATTCTTCTCCCCAGATTCCTGATCCTCCAGGAATTCCAGAGCCACAATGTCAGGTCTCAATGGTTTAACAGGGCTGCTACTGTCCAGCTACCATGTCTTTATTTTCCATTCCCCAAAACCCAAACTGAACAAACCTGCCCAGCACAGGCCAGCAGACAGATCCCAGGTGAGGCCTGAATGCTCAGAGATCCTACAATAAATGACACCTCCAAATGGATGCGGTGTTAAAGTGCTCCAAATCAATGGTCATGAAACTCCAAAACCAAGCCACGCATCACCATTTAATTAATCAACCAGCCAGAGACTTGATTTTACAAAGCAGGACAGAATCTAGAAAGTCCTGCATGTGTACTTCAGCTCAAGCTGGTTTACCTGAAGCAAGAGAGTACAGATCAAGCAGGCTGGGGCAGAGGAAGGTCTTATTATTTACGAGTAATAATAGAATTCTTATTATTATTCTTATTATTAAAAATTACTATTCTTCAGTAGAAATATTCTTGCTGTATTATACACAACTCACTGGTATTTACACATTCTTGTCTTACAGAATGATCTCCAGATGTTCTAGTAGATTTACCAAGAGTTACACGGCCACGGTCACATTTAAAAAGTGATACTTGTGAGACACAAACCCATTTGTGCTGCTGTTTCCTAGAGTGAACCTCCTGTCTAAACCACACCCATGCCCTGCACAGCAAGCACTCAGGAAAATCCTGTTTTCTCCTGGGGAAAATACATTTTAGTAACAGAGTTTTCTACTACAACACCAGCACAGTTTCTGCTTGACACCTGCCATTTCCAAAACCCGTGAAGAACATAAGCACCCAATTTCTAGGCAGTGAAAAGTGGCATCCTAGGGCTTTAGAAAAGTGGTTTCTTAATCTGTGCATCTGAATTGCTGTCGAGGATCCTTTATGCTCCCTTCAGACACAGGATTTTTCTTCTGAGCTTCTCAGGATCAGTAGAGACTGATGTTGGCAGAGGTTTGGGGAGGAAAACAAGTCTGCAGGGCACTGGTGTCATCATTGACCACAGCTCAGCCCAGAACCTTTTAAGCAGATAAATTAAAGCACATATGAACTTTTCCTGAACTCAAGGAAATTATTTGTGTGCCAACTTGGGCCTCTGTGCCCTGCTGAACCAGGAAACTGCTTGGCCCTTTCACAGCTGTAGTTTGGAGGGAATAAACATGTCATCAATATCTGCCTACATATATAATTTCCTGGTACACCAGGAGAAAGTTACTATTCTAGTTCAGTACCATCAAAAAAGCAATTTTGCCAGACTCCAGTGCAAATCAGTTATTCAGGCATGTGAGTGGCAGCTGGTGGGATCTCCTGTAACAACCCTCCCGTTCCTCTCAAATACACTGCGGAAATTTTTAATCACTGCTCCTGAAAAAGCAAACTCCTTAGCGAGCCTTAAAAGAGCTGCATGTTTATGAAACTTCAAAAAAAAGTTGTCCAGAAAAACTTATCACATCTCCTGTGTATTTAGGCACTTCACATTTTTGGTGAATGCTGATGTCACATTGCTTCTGTGGCTTACCTTGGATTAAAACCTTGATGAGGCAAACAGAGCTTCTGCCCCAGCTGCAGAGCCCACAGGGTCCCTCGGGTGCCTTGCTCTGGTTATCTCACCCTGCTCTGATGAAGTGAGAGTGCAGCAGAAACCACCAGAACCTCAAGACATGGTCCCCACATCCTGAGAGCCAGGACAGAACAAGGTGACCACAACTGCCGTGCATCCCAAAAACACTCCTGTGGTGGGAATGCCAGACATTATGATTAATTAATTATTAGGCTTGGTAGTTTGTTGGCCATCACACATCAGGTGCCTCCTCCCTCTCCAGAGGCCGGATGCAGCAGGGCCACCACCCCGGGATGCTCAGCAGTGGCTCTCTGGTGGCCTCATTAGCCGAGCTCTCTGAGAGAAGCAGCCAAGCAGCGTCCCAGATTTTCAGGCACCAACTCTGACATTTATAAAGGACTCTCAGTCGTGACAAGATCAAAACCTCAGCATTCTTTCAAATCTCACAATAACTCTCAAACACCCTCAGCACAAGGCTTGGGAAAAAACCCCCAAAAAAACCCCAAAAACTCACAACCGAAAATGATAGAGCTCTTATGAGATGAAATTTGAGGAATAATGGGATTTCTCCCCCACCTCCACCTCACTCCAGGCTTCATTTAATTTCTGCAACGTACTTTGCTCTTAGAGAACACTAATCACATTAGCTCCTGGTCAGGCCTCATTTGCAATCACTGCAGTCCTTCCCATCAGCTCCTCTTGCCAGCAACTTACTCAGTTGCTTGTGGCTCTTGTTGGACTCTCAACCATCTACTCCTATGATTATATTTAAATGCCAATGTTTTACAAGCCCACTTTGCATGTTACTGCATCATCCTCCAGCCAAGCTTGACCAGAAATTGTCTCAGGGCTTGCAGTCTGAATTATTTGTTCTGAATTGTATAAAGGGTCTGTTTTGTTTTATGGATTTTGCCATAAAAACTATTGATCAAAACTAGGTTTTTCGTGTGCTTACACTTAAGAATTGCTAAAGGTGGGAGTCTCTCTTGGTCACAGCAAATCTTATAAACCGTACCAGTACAGAGACACAACAGAAGTTTTGTATTTGTGTATGTCAAGTTCTCAAGCTGTTCTTCATTAATAATTATACATGAGACATAAGGACCTCTGGGTCTCTCCCTTTGCTGTAAGAACACATTCCCTGCTATATGAGTATTAAATATTGCTTTGGCAGCCTAAGATGTTATTTTATATTAAACCCTGCTCTTATAAAATCTGGATAACTTTATGCCTGAGTAACATGCTACAGCTTATCTACTGGCAATATTTTAGAAAAAATCCCAAAGAGCTGAATATTTGAGACAGGCTGTCTCTGTTCCTTCTGTCTTGTTATAATAGCTCTATTGATAGTTCCCACATAGAGTAAGCACCAGAGTCCCTGAAGTACACATGAATCAAAGCAAAATCATGAGCGTACACATGGACAAAAGAATTGATGAATTTTCTGGGTTAAAAGGTATACAGTCTTGTTACTTACTTGTCTAAAGACTGTTTTTATTTTCCTTCAGTTGATTCAAGGCCCTTTACTTTTTTTTTTACTTGTTTATTCCAAACATAAACCAGCCATTAAATCCAAGCTGTTCAGAAAATATACAATTGAGAACATTTCAACTATAAACAATACTTGCAGATTTACTCTATGAAAACCATAAATGAAAAGCAAAGAGTGACTCTTCAAGACAATGAAATCACAGACAAAATAGGCAGGAAACAACTTTAAGAAGAAACAATAAACCACACATCACCATTCCAGACCTGCTTAATAGCATTCCAGGGCTTCATAAAAAGAAACGAGCATCAGCCATAAGAGCAGATTTTTAATTAGCACACTGATGTGTTCTATAGAACAGAGAGAGTCACTGTGTTCAGAGTCTCAGGTGTGTTTATACAACTTACAAAAATGAATCTTTCATTCAGCCTCAGCTGGGCAACCGTATGCAGCACGAAATGCAAGTTTATGTTTAGATATCTGAATTGTGATTAATGTGCACCATATGGAAGCAGGGGCCAGCCCCAGTGAACAGTTGTGTCTGCACAGGAACCCAGAATGGCTTTTGTAAAAGCAAGCAAAGTGGAGCTTGTAGGGGATGGCAAAAAAGGATTAAACCAGAATATCCACCAATGGGATTGGCAACTTCTAAAATAGCAACACTGGCAATTAGAATAAATACAAAATCAAACATTAACCAGGCAAAATAATTCTGCAGGCAGTGCTTATGAACGCGGTAGATAATGGGGACAGGTACTTAGGGCATGGGGATTATTTGTGGGTTTTCATTACTAGAAAAAACACAAGCCATATTTCATGGAGCAAATTGCATAACCAAACTGAAAGATTAAGCTTGTAAATTAATTGGAACCAAGAATGCTCAGGAATGGATAATTAATGCCTTGTTCAGGCAGCTCCTGGCATGACACAGAGCCAGTGGGCAGATCCTCAGGAGGTGTCTGTAACCCAGCACAGCTCTGGAACAACCCCCAGGGCTGAAAACGCCCTCCCTACTGCCCAAAGGCAGCTCCCCTCTGAGCACACTCCTCCTGTGTGCCTGCACAGGGTTGGTACAGCTAACAATGTGGAACAAAGGTATTCCCTGAAAGCAGCCATGGCATTTAAGCAATACTACCCAGATTCTCAGTAGTCCTTGTGGCTTTGCTCCATTTTTTGCCTATCTGGCCCTGACACTGGAGCAGATGCAAATTTCTGGATTCCTGCTAAGTCTCACTAATTTGAAATAAATGATGTATAAACAGGATTGAAACAGCAGAGCCACAGACCACAGAACCTTTGTCTCTGGTGTGTATCACAGAGGGGAGACCAACTCCAGACTAGCAGCTCAAAAAGATTATTCTCTTTTATTTAGAGTTGTTGAACAGAAAAGAGACCATGAAGTTGCCATTTGCCAAAAATATTGAAGCTGTCCTGCCTAGCACCTCAGCACAGGTCTTCCTGTAACAATTCCACACGGACAATCACAGTTTGCAGCTGCTGACTTCAAGACTAAATATTTCCTACCGTATAATGTGCCTAAAGAAACAATTTTTGTTGTGTTTTGTTTGTTTTATTTTTTAGTAAGATAGGTAGAATAAAAAACAATGACAAAGAACCAAATAAATAATAACTCCACTTTTCTAGCATTTCACATGCAAAAGTTGTAAGTTTATTAATCCCAAAAGAAGAGGACGGTTCGTGGCTTGCAGTCCTGACAAGTTTATGTTTGTAAGAATTGAGCCCCAAGGGCTCTAAATGAATCTTGTTGAGTTGGGCCAAGTTTGACTTTTAAAACCACAGGACTTTCCACCTTCCTGTCTCTTTTACAGCACCAGTCACAGGTATAGAACTGCTGAAAGCTGGATCAAAACCACAAGCACAGTATTTGACACAAGATCACTCAGCTTCTGGAGCTTAAAACCCTATTTGACCTGGGACTAAACAGCCCCTTTTTCTGCAAAACATTCAATTCCTGCCAAACTTGGCCACTTGAAAGGGTGTTACACACAGATTAACACTGACAGTTTACTCATGCAACACTTAAAAAAAAACACCCCAAACACACCAAGAACAAGAAGCAAGCTCTAAAAAATAGGCATAAACAGCTGCTGTTCATCTTGAAGGAATCTGCTTCCACTTGTAACTCTCAATAAAATCTTTAAAACAGACTAAATTTCTAGAAGCTGAAACAGCCTGATGGGTGATGCCCCTGCCTGATTTTTCTATAGAGTAGCTAAAGATTTCTTTTCAAGTGCAGGACTGGGTACCTGAGGCATGAGTGCACACCTGGAGAGCACAGATGCCCCCCTGTCCCCCTTCCCCATGACATCCCAGTACCTGTGTCAGGTTGGATCATCAGTTAGATATTCTTCCAAAGGAACTGCAGAAACAAGAGCCAGGCTGGCACATCCTGCCCAGCTTGGGTTTGAATTATTAATCCTGGACTAAATGAGAGGGTTCCCAGAACAGGAGCTCTGTGCAAAGGCACTGCTGGAAGTTTCTGCTGTGGGCTACCCTTTGACATTAGCCATAGAAAAATGGGTCAAAAGGGCTCTGGCAATGGAAGAGACATGGAAGTGAACACAGGAGACATCTGAAGTCCATGGGAAGGGAAGATTACAAGAGCCCCTTGATGACAGAAACCATCAGGGTCATCTGAACTGCATCAACAACAGAGAACTCATCCATTTTGTCAGCACTTCTATTCCAAACCAGACTGCCAATTTGTTCTGCCAATGCAAAATACTAAGAGCAAAAATATAAAACTCCCTCTTCTCTAAACATGAATATTTGGGCAGAAGTCATTACACCCAATGCCCTAAGACCCCTGTGGAAACAGCACCCATGGGATGTAGGGGGGTCTTGTATTATCCAAACGCAGAAACATAGAGAGGAAATAACTTGTAAAGAGGAATGTACCCCAAGAGAACCAGGATTTTCTCATCTCTATTCAGCTCTCCACAGAAGGAAACAGAGCTTGGTTTTTTCAGTAGGGCAAGTCATGGTAAATGCACTGAGTGGAGCTCGACTCTTTGCAGAGGGTTCTGCTCTGCAGAGCACAGATTTGAGCACAGCCCTGAGCTCATCCCTCACCTGGCTGCTGCTGCCTCCTGCCCAAGCCTCTGGAAAGAGGGCAGGGAACAAAGCATCCCCCATGGCTCACCTCTCCCTGGCTGAACCACCTTCTGCTCAGAGCCCCAGCTGCTCTCAGGTGCTGCTGCCAAGCAGATTTACCCAGCGTGGTGCTCACAGGGACTGTACAGTAATGAGAGCAAAGCAGGCTCTTCGTTTCAGGGATGTTTGTATGCTAAGGAGGGTGTAAAAGCATAAATCAGGGCAACAGACCTGAAAAAGTCTGCTCTGTATTCCTTCAATTCTCCTCGCCTCATTTTCTTCCCTTGCATATTTTTACCTCCTTTACCCTGCTCTTTTTGGAGCTCATCTAATTGTCACTTGAGATGACAAATGTCCTCTGCCTCAATGCCCCTTCCTCAATAACGGATGTTTCCTTTCTGTATCACTCTGCTTGTAGAATTAATTTTCTTCATTAAATGATGTCTGCATTTATCACTTCCTAACTTTTATTTTGCAGTTTTCTACCTCTTCTTCCTTGGCAAATGTGCTTAAAAACCACTGCTTGTGCTCTCTTTTTTTAAATAAATCAAGGCTTAAACATCATAAATCCTCCCTTTAAAAAAGCCCCAACTTCTTGTACTGTTGTTGGCTTTTACTTTAGCCTGATGGTTTTGCTGTTTCCCATAAAATACAAACATCCATTCAGCCAGTCTTGGAAGAAAAATGAAGAATCTGTATTGATAAAATGTTTGAGGCCAAAAAGACCTATTCTGATCATTAGTTTGACAGCCTATTCAACACAAAACAAACATTTGTCCCTGAGATTTCTGGCACAAGCAAATTCCATTTAAGAGCCACCTGGCTGCTTTTAGGTATGGATTTTCAGTCTGCTGATCTGAAGTTGTCCATGTTAAAACTGAAAGAAACCAGAAAATATTGTATTCTTCACTGTCTTTTGATCTGTTTGGTTTTTTTGTTTTCACTTCACCACTTCAGTCAATGAAGAAAAACACCTAATTCTCATCAACAATTGTGACTTATTCTTCAACTTTTGTTGTCAAAGCTGTAACCAACCATTCCATCCACCATTCGATTGTAAAAGACACCAAAGACAATAAGCTGCCTCCTACAGCAAGAATTAGTGACGGTGAAGTCTTCTTAACTGAATTAGGAAAAAGAATATTCTAGGACAACAGCATCTGCCAAAGGTTTTACCCTGCTACCTCCTATGACCTCTCTCAACACCTGAACCCTGCTATAAATAGAACTTCCTTCTGCAGCAAGAAAACATTCACCTAGGACATGAAAATAATTGGCTTTTTCAACTGTTTTAAGTCTCTCTCTCCCTTTCTTTTCCTCCTCCAATTTTCAGCCATCAATATTGCCATGTCAGAAAAGCAGCAGAAAGCAAACATTTTCCAGTGGCATTAGATTTGGTGTGGGGGAAGCAAAATGCCATTTGCATTGATGGTACTTGGGATTTCTTGGGAGTCTCCCATATCAAAGCTAGCCAGGGTCAACACTACTTAACCTACAAATTCAAATTAAACAGAATACATTCAATCCTTTCGATCTACAGACCTTATAACATCTGACATCATCCATGGGGGGGGGGGGGGGTCTAATTAAATCAAGAGAGTGATTGCTTTAAATCTGAGCAATTAGCAATCCATGCTCTTGGAAGAAGGAGACAGAGCATTTCCTCTGCAGAGAGGCAACCCCTCAGGTTCATCCCTCTGTGTGTCACAGCACCCAGATCAGTCCCTTGGAACTCCTCAAATCCAGGGAATAGGACCATGGACAGCTCCCTCAGCCTCCCAGCCCGGGACAGAATTCCTGAGGCAGTGGCAAAGACTTAAACCTCATCATGGAGCTTATCTCCCTCCACAACTACAACGAAAATATCTCTATTTGGACAAGTTATTTAAACATCAATGGAGACAAAGAAGCCCTTCTAGGAGATGAGTCATCTATCCATGGGGATTTATACCTTGAAATAGAAATATTGTGCCTAAAGGAAGGATCCATTTCCACCCCTTGATTACCCTTGAAGGGGATCTCTGTGAGTAGGTCAAACACTGAGATCCATAATTTAATGAGATTCCTAAATTAATAAAATGAATCAAAGTCAATGTCCAAGCTGCTCGCATATATTCAAAACAAACAGCTAAATCACCCCAGAAACATGAAATAATAATTGGTTTAGTTATTCAGCCCACTTGGCTCACAGCTTTACTCTATTTCCTGCGGGAAAGAAATAACAGTAAAACATGATTCAATACATACTCCTACAGCCTCAGCATGTGGTGGGGCTCTGTGCTAACAGGGTAGGTCACAGTACACCCAAAATGTCACAGCAAATGATCCCATGAGGGAATTACATGGGTCACAGAAGAAAAACGCCAAGAAAGGAATTTTATACCTGTCACTCCCTGTACAAAAACTTTAGACAGAGCAGACACTGTGCTACATACCCAGAAAAGAGAAGGAAATGAAAGGGAAAGAAGGGAAGAGGAAGCAAAGGGAGAGTGTTAGTTTTCTATGAAATACAAGATGATTAAATACTGTCAGGTTTTAATCCCTGCTGACAAGCAGAGCTGCATGAGAGATATGGGCTGATTAATTATATGGAAAAAAGGCTGTGACACAGGCATACGAAGCAGAAAGACCAAAAAGGAGGGATTTGTAATTTATTTATTTATTTATTGCTAAAGAAAAGGCATTAGCTAATGAAAGGAGAGTTGCTCGTCTGGATCTGAAACTTTCAGCCCTACTTCTAAATCCTAGTGCAGACTCCCAGCAAACACTGGGGGGAAAAAACTTATCTCACAGCTGAATTTGCTTTTTAAAAAGGAATTGAAGGTGGGTTGTGTGTAAACCTTTGTGGTTTGTGCACTGGGATTTATTGCCAGTGGCAGCAAAGGACAGCTCTGGAAAGGCTGGATCAAAGTGGGGCAATGGCCAAAGGGACTGAGGCAGGACAGCCCTCAGAGCCTGGAGGTGGAGGAGAGGAGCAGAAGGCTTTGAGAAGCCAAAGTGTCAGCAGATATGTAGTTCAGCAAGTACTGTCAAGGAACAAACTCTGATTGTCTTCTGCCTCCTTCACGTAACTATTCAGTGTTCAGGGCTTTTACACATTGCTTGCTGTAGCTGGGAAATCTGATCACAGCATTATTTCATTTTTTTCCTTTTTTTGAGTGTGTAACCACCTCTCTTCCAAACAAAAAGCATAGCATACTTTTGTCTTAAAAAGAAAAAAAAATCAGAAGCCTGTTGCTTTGCTTGCAATCCTAAACCAGGTGCTGTGAAGAATTGTCCCCTGGGGGTTTTTCTCACCTCTGTTTGAGGCATCACTTTGTCTGAGACCTGGTTCTCATTTCACCCAGACAAACCCTGATGAAACTCAATCTCTTGTTCCAACATCCACAATTGATCTGGTATTTGGAAAGCAGATTCTGTTGGTTTAGCACTTGCTGAATAAATGGGGATTTAATTCTGGGCTTCCTGGAAATTAGGTCAGCATAGGTCTGGTGGGGCACTGCTGAGGTGAGTTTTTGGCTTTTGACTTTGGAAAGATATGAGCAAACAGCTGAAAAAAAAGGTGGGGAAAAGGCAAAATGAAAAGGAAAGCAGAGTTTTGTTCAATGATGCAATATGTAATGTATTTGTTCAACATTCCCAGATATTTTAACAAGAATCATAGCTCATTTGAAGTATGTTATAGCTGAAAAAAATGTAGGAGGCATTACAATACTTTGGGGAGAAAGAGAACTGACTGAGACAGTATCTGCTACTGGCTCAACTACTTGGATGCTCTAAGAAACTTTCCAGAATTAAAGCTAAAACCTTCAAGCAATTGTGCCTGCTGAGAGAGGCACTGGAATCAGGCATCTTATCAGGAAAGGAACACATCCTAAAAAAAGAAGATGAACAACCTCTATGTTACAGCAGGCAAAGGAAAAAACCCTATAAAAAAAACCCCATGTTTTTTTACATGGTTTTAAAATCTGAAGAGGAAGAATGTGCACATTCTTACTCACACATTTCAAATGTCAATTTGTGCTGTCTGTAGACCCAGCTTGGAGGTCACAAGGATCTGAATGCAACCAAAACTCCCTCTCCTCCTGTGACAGAGGGATCTCAGCATTCCTCCCCTGCTTTTCAAGGGCTCTCTGGCAATGTGTGTAAGAGGTGTCCTACTCTACTGAGGATTTTGGTTTGGTTTTCTAAACAAGATGTTTGCTTCAACATAATTTAGCCAGCAGAAATGACCAGGGCTCCAAGATGTAAAGAGTTTAAAACAAATTGAAAATCCAAATTTTCCTGAATCACTTCAACTTCCTCACTAAACGACTTAAAACTTTTCAGATACCAATTCCAACACCAAGAAATAAGAGAAGGTAAAGCAGAGAAAAAAAGATACAATAGAGGGAAGAGCGGGGAAAACAGAGACAATCTATTACAGCCCCGTAATTTCATCCCACAAAATTTCAGTCTGCATGCCCCACCAATTCAATTACTGTACACAGCTTTACCCTTCAGCAGAACCAGAATTACAGAGAAACCCATTTTTAAAGGTTAGTGAGAGAGTTTTTCATTGACAGTGACCTGCTTCAATAGGGGCACGCAATGTAAGGCAGGAATTGCATTTGCCTCACTCCTCCAACACAGGTATTTAAACTTGTTTTGGGCTGCCAGTGAAAGACGTCTGATGATCTTAATCTACTCCCCAGAGAGAGCAAAGCCAAGGAACAAACTCACTTGATTACCAGGTTCTGTGCAAGATACTGAAACTGGTATTAAAAAACACATTTTCCTGTACAGGGGAGCTGACTCCTTTGGCATATTTAGGAGTATGTAAAATATTAGGATTCTTGGCCAGAGGGCTGGCAGATCAAAAAGGGTGAATTTTAAAGCTCCCAGCACTTGGAACATCACTCAAGGGCTTTCACAAGTTGTGTCTCCCAACACTGCACTGTTATTTTGGCAAATTGTGTTTACTTCAAGGCAGGTATACTGAGCTATGCTGAACAACCCCAGTGCTGGATGCCAAATCCATCACTAAACCACGTCCCCAGGTGCCACATCTACACAGCTTTTAGATACCTCCAAGGATGGTGACTCAACCACATCCCTGGGCAGCCCATTCCAGTGCTTGACAACTCTTATGGTGAAGGAATTTTTTCTAAATCCCAACCTGAATCTCCCTTGGTACAAATTGAGGCCATTTCCTCTCATCCCATCACTTGATACCTGATATACACTGATGCCCCCAGTCTCCCCCAGCCTCCTTCCAGGCAGTGTAGGCAGCAGCAAGGTCCTCCCTCAGTCTCCTTTTCTCCAGGATAGACACTCCCAGCTCTAGTAAATACATTTGCAGTTCCTGTTACTCATGGAACAAGTTTTGAAAAATTGAAATGCTATGGAGGAGCTCTTCAAAGGGAACAGCAAAATCATCTCTGGTAAAAAGCCATGAGGCTTCACTGAGCCTGGGAAGGACTGAGCCCACAGGATGCCACTGATGCCAAGAGAAGATGGAATTATTATCACTATTTACATAATCAGCTATGCTAAGAGAAGATACTGCAAAAGCACTACTAATTGTATTATTCTAAACTTAAGTGTTCTCAACCCAACATGGAAATCTCCATGGGAATTTTCCTGTGGGGTTGTTTGTTTTTTTTTTTTTTTTTTTTTTTTTAAATCAGCTAAATTATAACCCTCCAAAAAACTCTGGGCAAATGACAGCTTATTTTTCAAGAAGACTACTATACAAATGGATGGGTGAAATATCAAGATCATTTCCATGGAATTTATTCCCATTTCCCATCCTAATTACTGATGGATTAGTTAGTGTCACTGGAATTATAATCATTTGCCTAAGTAGCAGGTTTTTAAATAATGATGGGAATTGCATTCAGAAGCTGCTCTTGCACACATTATTTATACATAGTGTGTGTCTGTTTACGCTCCACACATGAGTGGCTATTTTGTCCCTGGAGATCCTCGATAACACGCTAACAAGGATCCTACAAGCACATCCACACGTTCAGCTCTTCTCACTTGCAAACATTTCCCTTTACAGGGCTATCACCACGTCTGCCAGCTGCTGCCCTGCTGCATTTCACACTCCCTCTCACCCTGCACAGGCACTGCACAGCCCATGCAGGGGGCTGCTTGTTCCAGCAGTGTCAGCTCCCTCTCCACCTTCAGAAAAAATAGGAAAAAACCTCCTTCCAGCCTCAGTGAGGGTGGGCTGGTTGGCTGCAGCCCAACTCTGATGCCCAAGCAAACATTTCTCATGATCCCCTGCAAGCCACTGCTCCTCCCCAGGTGACACTGATGCCTTGAGAAGGCTGACCTAGACCAGAGGCTGGGCAGAGTTCAAGAGTAAAGCAGGGATTTATTAGAAGCCTCCATGGATCCACCTTGGGCAGCACAAAAGCCCAGCCAGGGATACAACCAAGATGAACCAAAATGGTCACAAAATGGACAACTGGCCACAAGGTCTCACACTTTTACAAGTTCTGCTCCATTTGCATATTGGAGTTCATTGTCCAATTTGAGCTTTAGCCCATGCAGTCCCATCCTTCTTGTTTTTTCTCTTCAGTCCATGTTGCTTCTGCTCTTGGGCCTGAAATTTGGATCATTTGTCCTTAGTCCCCAGCTAGAGCAGGAATTGTTTTGTCTCCCTGCTCTGTGCAGAGAGCTCACCATCCCCTCATATGAAGCCCAGACCCACACACTAAAGCAGCACAGAATGTGAAAAATGTAAAAGCTAAAAACCTGAGGCATCAGCACCATTTCAGCCATTTGGGGATATTTTCCTCCTTTCCTCTTTGGCAGTTTCAGTCTCAGCATGGCTTCCAAAAGGCTATGAGCTTTTTTCTTTTTTAGTAATTCATTTGCACAAACAGAAACACTTTGTACTACACACAAGGAAGCCTTCTGGAAGAGGCCAGGCATCACCAACTTGTCATGGCTATGCTGTTTTTAGCTGCCTGATTGCTTTTCCCCCTTCAAAAATAAACAGAAATTATCTGGAGGAGAGAAGGAGATTTGTTTTCAAACTAAACCAATTTCTCCACATCTCTGCCATCTGCAATCTCCCACTGCACCAGGGTAAGAGAGCAATGCTCAGGCTGTGCCCAGCAGGCTCCAAAAGATGGGTGGGTACAGATCCAGGTGAGACACTGGGCTCTCTGCCCATCCCATCCCCTCATCTCCACCAGCCCTGGACCAGACTGTGAGACCAAAATCCTGCAAGAAACTCTTCCCTAAGCTCACCCCTGCCAGCAACACCTCCTCTGTGTGACCAAATACTCAGCCTTTTGAAGCTTTTCCCAAGTTCTGAAGTGTTCACCTTCACAATCATTTTGGCCAGCATAAAAATCTTGTTTTAACTCTCATAGGAGCCCAGAATAACAATTGAACCTAAAATTAAGCCATTTCTCCTCCTCATAGAGTAAAAAAGAGCTCAAGTGTAACAGCCCTGCTCAGCCCAGAGTGGTTCATCAAGCCTTAGAACCACGTTGTGCCATGGTTGGGGCTGTCCAAGGACATCCACCACCCTGGAACTGGGAAGGGTGGTTGGATGTGTAACCCTCGAGTCTGCCTGGGAGAGGAGGTCAAGGAGAGATTAACAGAACAGCCACAAAGGGAAATCAGCCACTAAACTCCTGCCAAAAGCCACGGGGAACTGGGTGATTAATGCTTTGAAAATCCTCCTTACCAATCAGGGGCTATTCTAAGGACCAAGATAGGTTCAAAACACCCACAATTAGAGGGAAATTTATATTCAGTTATTGGGGAAGCAGGTTTGTACTTGCTGAAAGCTCAGAAAATTATCTCTTTTTACCGTTCTTGTATTACTTCCTTTCTTTTTTCTTGGAAAATGGGCCCATTTTGAACAGCAGCAACTCATTGTTCCAGGATGGAGCAATATGAAAGAACATCACTGCTCCCATTTCACAGGGACCACAACAGGAGGCACCAAGGGCTCTGAGGGCACCTTTCCTGCAGTGGGAGAGAGGATTACATCCTGGGAACACAGAGCCCCTGTTCCAGCCACAGCTAATAAATAATACTCTTACATATGTAGGCAGCAGGTACAGAATCCTGGCAGGAGTCCTGCTGTGGTAATGCCCAAGTGTGACAGGAAACCTGAACAATCATTTAACTTGGGATGTAGAAGCAACAGGTCCCCACTTCAGTGCAATATTCCAACAAGTTTGGTAAAAACACCAGAGCCTGCTTGAAAATAATTTTGCCTGTCTCTAGAAAAAAATAAAAACCAAACCAAGAAAAAGACCTTTTGAAGTTTGTGCATGTGATGTGAGTTCATTTTTTTCAAAGGGGCAGCATGACAGCTGTGCTGGAGATAATCAAGATACCCCGGGGCAATTATGTTTTAATGCTGTGACAGTGGGGATGTTTATCAGCCTCCCTGTTACAGGCACATAATTCTTGGCAAAATCTTTGCTAATAAGGAACAAGGGATATCATCATTTCTTTGGAGAATATTTTATAGGGTTTTTTTTCTGTTGTTTGAAACAACAGCACCCTACTCCATGTGAAGCAACTGGTACTACAGTTAGAAGCTACATTAGGTAGAGAAAAGGAAGCTTTGCAGACACTTCTGCCTTATGCAAACTGAAGAACAAGCATGACAGCAGGCACTGCTACAGAAGGCACTCTGATTTCTCTGCCTGATTTTCTTTGGTGTCTCCAGAGTGGCCCCTGACTACCTCACATCTGGCAAATTACTACTTTTCTCCAAATCCCAGGTAAGGGTGAGGGAGTGCCCCTGGCAAGATGGAAAATCTGAAGCACAGAGAAGCCAGGAATTTATTCACAGAAAATATGTTCCAGAAACAGATACTCAACCTCAGATTGGCTTTTCCACTATGTCATTTTTTTCTGTTGTCACACTGCAACTTCCTATTGGTTCACAAATATGTATGAGTGTGTCCTCCATGAAACCTGAACATTCAAGGTCTGTTTGGAGCAGATCTTGCTCAGGACATTCTTGTCCTGAGGCATGACTGTAGCTTGGGCTGCTACAATATCAAGAATGCAATGGACTGTACAGCACACCTCACTGTGAGCTACTCCCTAAGCCTAAAAGCTTACCCAATAATTATTAAAGTCATTAAAAGAAGAAAGTACATAATGAAATGCACTTTCCTGACACCCCAGAGCAGATCAGCAAAGAAAAGTTTTGGGCATTCTGGCAGCTCGTGAGCACAGTACAGTTGAGGGCAGAATTGCCATCCATCCACTCCCTGCACACTTGTGCTCCTGGTGCCAAATGCACATGGTCCTGCACTGCTTCTTACACTTCTCCTTCTCCAGTTCCATAAGAACTACCTGAACCCTTGATCACTTCTCATTGTGGTCTTGCAGAGAGAGAAAGTGGGAGAACACGGGTCAGGGGTCAGTGGGATTGTGCCTGAGTGATGTCCTGGGGAACAGGGAGGGGGGAGCACCCAGCCCTGCCACTGTAACCCCCCATCCTCCCCATCCCTTCCCAGCTGCACAAGTTCAAAATCATCTTTAGCAAGTCAGCATGGTAGAATATAAAGCAATGCAAAAGGTCTACAGCACACAGCAAAGCACCAAGGGCACAGAATCCTACCAGCACACCTCACTTGCTCCAGTGGCTGTGACTTCCAGATCCAAAGCCCCAACCAGCCCCAAGGGTTTCCAGCTCTCTTCCTTTCTCCCTGAAGGGCGCCCACAGCAGCACAGAATGCAAGATCCAGCCAGTGCTGTTTTACATTCAATTTGTAAATTGACTACTCAAGGCAGAGGAGAATCAGCTTTCTTTAGCAACCAAAGGTGAAGTGATGCTCCATTTCCAGGTGTGCAGCCTCCTTCTCTTAAAGCTGCCCATGCCACACAAGCCTGCTCCTTCCCATGAAGCAGATTACACATTCCCACATCACAACCTGCACTGCCTCAACACAGCACCAGACTTCCTGCAAGAGAGAAGGGGAGCAAAATAAGGACCTCATGATGAAAGGTTCATGTTCTCAGTCTTCCCTCCCAGGACTGAGCTCAGACTTTGTGCCTGACACAGTCTGGCTTTATATGCAGGTCACTCAGTCATTCTTCTCACATGTACATCAGGTGCTCCTGGAAAATGTGGCCATTATCCATCAAGTCCTTAGCTTCAGTCAGCTTCCAGAGGAAGAGTAATAGATGCACTTGTGTTGTCACATCATTGTCCGAAATGTCAGGGTAAAAAGCCCTGAGCATTAACAACTCCCTAAGGAAATCAGCTCTTTTAAAAAAGTAGAATAGAGAGGGGGGAAAAAAAAGAAGGAGAGGGACAGAAGAAAAGTGCAGAGCTTCCCTTTTCATCAGTGATGACTTGCACAGGAAAGTGCCCTGACCTGCTGCAGGCCAGCCAAGCACCCACACTGGCATCTGACTTCCACTAAGATTTACATTTTGCCTGGATAAAGCAACATATGAACATGTTGGTTTTAATTCCCAGGATCCAGGAATGGTCTTCTCTTTGGACATCATGCATTAAAAGAGACATATCAGTTTGAAGGGTGAGAGTAATCTCGTCCCAGGGCACCTGCATTGAGATTCAAGCAGTGTGGAGAGGTGATAGTATCAGGCAGTGTAAATCTTCACAGACAGTAAAGGGAAAGGGGGGAAAAACAGAAAAGAGAAAGATGAAATCAAAGATGACAAGAAGCAGTAGTCAAAGTTAGGAGGAAGAGGAGGTCAGGCACCCAAACTAATCAAGGTGACACGGTGATATTTTCCTGGTGTGGTCAATCTCTGTGATCTGCTTTTAAAGGATTTGCTAAAGTTAAGTGACAACTACGTAAAGCTTCAAAGCTTTTAAGAGCAGGTAAAACACAAGCATGAACAAAGATATTTCTTTGCTGAAATCTGAGGAAGAAAAGGGAAGTGAAATGAGAGGCAAAGCATACCCTGTCCTGAACAGTCTGAAGCTGAATTTTTTGACCTCTACTCACCAATTCCTAAAAAAACCCCTGACCTGGGAATACAAACCCTGCAGAGGAGTTGCTGCCATTTCTGGAAAGCTTATGAAACTTATGGCACATATTTTTGCATTTGCAGCTGCAAGTACACAATATCAAAACCTCAAATGACAAAGATAAGGTGCAGAAAATCCAAAAGTGCTTTGCCCTCTTCTCCTTCAGTACCCCTTTTACACAACCCCTCATCACAGCACAGTCTACACAGCCAAGAAAGATGCTCATAAAAAAATAGGAAATTAAGGCAAAGTTAGACAAGACCACAGGAATCTGTCTCAGAGATAAGAGCACCAGTTGTCACCTGCCCCAGATACATCCCTTCCCTCTCCAGACTCCAACAGGAGAGGCATGGCCACACTCTCAGCATTACATCCTACCTCCAGCTCCTTAATTGGGCTTGTGGATTACTAATAAGTAATTGATACACAGGAAATGAATGTGAAGCCACCACTGAGTGTGCTTCTGCATACAAATACAGGCAGCTGAATGCGCAGCAGCAGCAAACGCTGCAGTCCTGCCATTCCTGTGGCATTTCCAGTAGGAACGTGCTTAAAATACCTCAGCATAAAGTGTTTCACTTTGTACAAATGATGCTGCTGTGATTGCTCAATGCTTTTTTCAGTGAGGAAACTGCAGAGGGCTGAGGGGGTCAGACAAAACCCAAAGATAACGTGTTATGCAGACACTGCTCTGGATGAATATCAGGAGAAGAGAGAGACTTTAAGGGGCAACACAATAAGAAATCAAGATAAAGATTTATTTTGCGGCACACAAAGCCAAGTACACAGCTCTCCACGCATTCAGTCTTCAGGAACAATCTTCCTATTTTTTCCCTGAGAGCCAAAGAAAGTCCCCAAAATAATCTCACTGCACAGCCTAAATTTGTACTTAATGCCAACTTTGTATCAAATTCCTCCACAGAGTAAGATGCAGCGCTGTAAATAGGCTCATTTTCGTTATTTTATCAAATTGCCTTAACTTTCTCTCTGCAGCATCCTCCAGGGCTGGCAACACGGAGACGTGCAGGAAATGTAAATCGCTCCCCTTTTGATATGATAACCATGGCAGTGAAAGCATCCCAGAAATCAGCTCAGGATTATAGCTGAGAACTCGCTGAAAGCACTTGGCTGTGGCGTGGTGCCAGCAGGGGAAACTTCAGCTGGCAGGTCAGTGTGACACGGGCTCAGGGCTGGGGAAAGAGGAGCAATGTGCAACACCCAGCCACCTGGGGCTGCACAAACCCCAAAGCCAGCAGCCTCAGGGGCCATCTAGAATTAAAAGATGCAAACAGGTGCTAAAAACCAAGTGTGTATTTATGTATGCAAATACATGGGGGAGCTCAATTAAATATGAATAAGCACCTAGGAAAGCAACAGCCAGAGGCTGCAAGATAAAATCTACCTGCCAGACATATACAGATGTGTGTGTATATATATATATATAAACAACCACACACCAAAAAAAATTTCATTTCCTGCGCTGACCTATTTGTGGTTACAGAACATTATGACAATAATTATAATCATGTATCTTTCATTTAAATAATGTTTTCAGTTTCAAAGTTTCAGAGGATGTTGGAATGCAAATAAAGATAATCAGGACGTGAAAATAATTGTTTTCCTAATGCCTTATTTTTCATGTGCAAATGCCACTGATAACAGCTCCCAGCATTAACCCTGGGCCAGAACCCCACAGAATTTGGTAGTGCACAAACACTAAAAGAAAAAGCCGTCTGAACCCTGAGGAATTTGCAGATCTAACAGCAAAGAGACAGCAGATGGATATAGACAGAAATAATCAAGAGGTAGTAGTTAACAAGGCAGGAGTTAGTCTCAGCAAACCAAATCCCTGATTGCTGTGAGCCTCGTACAGGCACCACAACAAAGAGGAGTTTTGATCATTGATGCCCCACAACACACAAAGCTCAGCACATCCTTCATCTCCACCGCTGTGCTCCATCTGCTGCCTCCACACTGGCTGGAACCCGTGCCTCCTCCTCCCACTGCACTCAGATTTTCCACACAGAAGCTCCCTGGGCCAAGGACTGTCATGTATGACCTCGCTCCCCAGCACTGAGCATAGCAGGGCTCAAACTAGGGCCACAGAGACTGATCAAATCATTTAGGGACAAAATTGATGATAATTCTTATCAATAACTAGTCCAACAGAGTATGAGCATGCATGCACGCAAGCCTAAAGGCAAAACTCACACACACAAGCTCCATGTGAAACAATGGAGACATCTGAGCACCTTCTGATGGCTCTCACTGAGCCCACACTCCTCTTCCTCTCAGTATGAACCATGCAGGGGAGAGGAAGAGCAGCTGGCACACTGTGAGCTTGTGAAACTGAGACACACCATCAGGAAATGCATGTACTACACCCAATCTCAGCTGGAATCTCCAGAGGCACCACACTACACACCACAGTAATCAGAACTAGCCCAACAGACTGGTAGCTGAGTGGTTATGATTAACAAGCGCCACAAAAATATTTAAAATGTTCTCAAGCAGTCCTTTGTAACAGAGATAATGTCTGCAGGATACAGCATTCATGCCAGGAGGTTTTGTTTCAGCACTTTTGACTCAGTGACCTGCTTATTACAACACCTTTCAGACTAACTTTAAGGCAATAAAATATTTCATTTGTGTAACCGAACCTGTCTTTCATGACACAAGACCATTCCACACGGCTTTCAGGTTCTTAAAAGTCATGACGTGGGGAAATAAAAGCTCTACAGCACCAATCCATCCCTTCCCCATGCCTAACCAGACCTGCATTGCAGGGAAGTGTTGCTCTTCCAGCCTCCACTTCCACAATGTAGTTCAAGGCAGATACATATTTTCATTATGTTGTATCTGTTTGTTTGTTTCTTGCACATTCTTTTTTTCCTCCGTGGGCATCTCCCAAAAATCAAAAGTACCAAACAAGAAATACTGTTTATAGTCCGAGTTCAGGGAGCATTCACTCTGCAGTCAGGAGTGTTCCACAGCTAGGAATTAAATTATGTTTCCAGTAGGACACAGTGGAATGCAGGGTAGGAAGGCAGCCCCTCCATAAAGACATGTTCAACAGGGCATCAGCTTCCACTTCCATGCTTTAATGCCCAACATGACCTGTTTTCCTCTGCAATTCAAACCTCAAAAGTGGAAAAGAAATGGCATGTAAATGGACCTTGCTTGCACTTTAAATCGCTGTTAGCAAATCTTAATCTCTTTAAGTCTAGCCATTTAAAATCAGGCCTATTTAACTTGCAAAGGTAGGTCAGCTTTTATTGATCACCCCTAATGCACTCTTAAAAAAATGAGAGCAGTGAGATACACAGCTCAGTTGATGAAGGCTCACTGGAAAAATATCAGGCAATATTTACAGCCTTCAAGCTATGCTGTTGTAAATGTGATTTCCATATTCCCCAGAATGCAGATTACAGGCTTGCCAGTTCACACTGCAAAGGGAAAAGAAAAGCTCTGCCACAGAGGAGGTGGATTACTCTGCATTGACTAAAAGCACACTACAAACTTCTAGAATACAGGCACAGCAGCCCAAACCCATTTAGTTCTCAGTTATCATTCCTCAGTCTTTCTCCAGTGCAGTATTTTGAGCCTGGATCTCCAACTCAGAGTCCATGCTATGGCCAGAGTTTTGAACAAACAACAAAACAAACAAAAGAGTTTTGTTACAAACTACCGATGACATTTTTCCAGCTGCTATATAAATAAGGTGGGTTATTGTTACTTATATTATGGCATCACCTAGAAGTGCTCATAATTAATCAGACTTCCTTCTTCTACACCTCTCAGAGAAGGACCAGAGGAGAAGCAAGTTTTACTAAGGAAGTGCAGCATTTTCCACCCACATGGACAAGCTCAGATCAGACACACTGCAAGATCTAGATAGTTCTACTTGATAGAGTTTTTTGCTTCCCTACTCTGGCTGTTTGTGAAGGATTTCACTCTTGAACCACCGTTCAGAGAAATGAAAAGTATTTTTCCATGCAAAACTAAACATGATTTTCCCTTTTTTATTTTTCATGCCATGCTAAAATAAAACCACAATGGGTTTCTAATTGAAACCTGATATATCATCCTATTGCAACTATAAAATAGTCATTTTTTTTGCATGAGAGAGATTCTAAATATATTTACAGACACATAAAAAACCACTGCAGTTAATATACAAGGACAGAGGATTTCCAGGGTTACTTCTACTGCAGACTTCTTGTGCAACTCAGACGAGTTCCTTAATCAACCTTTCCTCCTCCACCTAATGAACACATGAGCTGCAGAAATGGATCACTGCCTAGGACATGCTCTGGAACCACACTGTCAAATAGAAGACCTAAATAGGATAAATCCCCATCAACGACTTGAGGCAATTATCAAATGTTTATTAGCCTCCAAAGTGAAGGCTAATAAACCTGCTTATTTTAGCAGATAAAGTCAAATTACCTTGACTGAAGTTGGTAAGTGTTCCAAGATTAACAGCTCTGGCCTCATATGCTTTTAGTTATTGGTGATGAAGTGTCAGCTCAAAAAAACTGAAAAATACTTCCTAGTTATTTAGGCAATGTGAAAATTGGGCAGTTATTTTCCAGGAAACATGGCCTGCCTGACAGGTTTTAAATGAAGAAAAGTGGTATTATTACAATTATCATTAGAAGAAGATGTCCCTCATCAAAATGTGTCTGGATTTTAATTGACAAGGTCCAGGTTAATTCTGTGAAAATGCCAATGAAAGCAAAGCCTGTGGCTCAAACTAATTGTCAGCACTGAGCAACCTCCACCTCTAACCCACCACAGATTTATCACTCTCTGCAGACTGTACTCATGACAAGAAACGTTTGAATTAATCATTAATAACTAGAAATTCCTCCCAGAGAGAAAGCAAGCAGAGTGCAGAGCTGCCCACCCCCCTGTGCCCGTGCTCCTGAGCCAAGGACAGGTGCCAACAAGCCTTCCTAAGCAGAAAAACCTTTTTTGTTGTTGTTTTGCCCCCTTTTAAGAGCATTCCAAGGGGAAACTTGCAGTGATGCTCTGTGTTTTGGTGTCACCCCTGGGGGCAGCACAAGAGTGCAGAGAAGGACTCACAACCTCCCTACTTCAGTCATGAACTCAGGACACTTTGGGAGGTGTCACCCCACAGTGCCAGTCAAGCACCACCTCTCCCACCCAAACTAACACATAAAATGCAAAAGGGTTTGGAGAAAACTTCTGGAACTATCTTTATTATATTTTATTTCCTCTTCCTCTTTATTATATTTGTATTTCCAGCATGCTGGTGCAGACCCACCAGAATATGACTGGACAGAAGGAGAGAAGCTGACAACCTTCCATACCTGACAGAGTCATGAGGTCTGCAGGGAAAAGGCACACTCCTAACCCTCGTGGTGCTTCTTCATTCAGAATGCTTTGATTTTCAGCTTCTCCATCCACGTGGGTGATGGCATCACAACACAGCTTGAGTACACATCAATTTGATGGTTGCTCAAGCCCAAGTCTTTATACAACACCTATAAAACTAAACTGTTCCTTCTCACATGACGTTGAGAGTGGAAAGCACAGCAGCACTGGGAAGAAAGGAAGAGGGGAATCTCCACAAAGGTCAGGGACCACTTCCTGAGGTGGACAAAAAGTCATCTGGCCACTCAAGCCAAAGGCACCGAGCTTGTCTGGAGAGATATAAATAGAAGTACCTTATCCCAACTAACAGACAAATAGAAAAAAAAATAAAAAATGTGAAAAAAAAACCTCCCTGTTTTTTCCTGGACAGCCAGGAGTAAAAAACAGATGGTATTTGGTGTTGTGATGGAGTAAGACACAACTTTGTTTAGAGGAGGCCAGTGCTCTGGGGTCTCTGCTGGCCCCTTCCCAGTAACTGGAAGGCAAAGACTGAAGGGGTGTCAGCCATAAACAGAAATGCTGCTCACTTCATTGTCCCTTTCACCCCAGAGGTGAAAGGCTCCTTCCATTTGCCTACAGTAACCCTGCCTTTTTGGTTTTGCTGTTATCTACATATTCACCACAGAAACTGGGAGCTGGAAAGTTCCCATTAAACGATGCCAACAGGAACTCTCCATTCACAGCTAACGCTTGGCTGCACACATTCCCTCTTATTTCCAAACATTTTCAGTATGTTTTAGCTTCCCTTCATTAGACATTCACAATTATTTGCAGCACATCTAAACCTGTGCAATGGGTTTGTGCTTCCAAATACAGTCCCCTGGCTGCAAAAAATCAGCATGACAGCACTAGAAAGAAAGTAGAATTTATGTCAGTCAGGAGGCAGAGCTCAGGAAGAGGATGAGGCTCACACCATCGTGATTTCAGTCAATGACTTCCACCAGGCAGCAATTTGGCCCTTTACAAAATCCTCAGTATTTCTTAGAGATCACCCCTCAATTAACCATTAAATTAGCAACTGTGATAACTAATTTTATAATAAAAATGTACAAAGTGAAGACATCTGGTACCTTAACTGAAAACTTGAGCAGCCAAAAGGGTTTTTCTGGTCTGAAGAGACACTGTTATAGAGAAAAGTATTTCCATAACACCTCACACCTGTTACTGTTGTGTTTCTACCACACCCTTCAACACCCTTTGAACTAAACAAAGGCTTCATCGAGGAAAGTTACACCAAGTGCTCATTTCTTTAGCTCAGCCCCAAACTGCCACTTAAAATTTGTCAGGGCTTTCCAAAACCCTCCCTCTTTCAGACTCTTTCATGTATCCTAAAGGGCTCCCTAAGGAAAGGCATCTCTGGCACTTAGACTGGGCTGTGCTGGCTCTGCAGGGCTCAGCTCAAGGTAGTGGGAGCCAATCTTCAATTATGAGACCAGAACAGCTCCTGAACTGCCCACGGGGCTGGGGCTTCCAGCAAATGCCTCTGGGATCATTAAGACAGAGGTTGTACAGGGACAGAGCTGCTCCTTTGGGTAATTGCATTCCCAGGGCTGCCTGGTGCCTGTCAAACTCCCTCCTTCTGTGGACAAGGCCAGTTTTTGAGGATCATTATGAAGTAAATATGTCATCCTGAAGGATGAAAATATAAAAAGCTGCAGCTCCTCTAAACCTGAATGTCACCAGGACACCGCTACACTGGAACACAAAAATGTTGCTCCCTGACTGCAGAGGGGACACGGGTGACTTCCCCACCACACACACAAAAATCTTTATCAACTTGGAGGCACAAATAAGCTAAACATTCCTCCAACAAAAAGTAAAAAATTACTCCTTGGGTGGTGTCACAGCTGAAAGCAGAGCAGTAAAGGCTCCAGAGCATCCTGAGTGATCAGTCCCGCAAGAGACATTCTCCACTAAGCTTTGTTCTGGCAGCATTCCCACCATGTGAGGAAGGAAATGCACAGCTGGATGTAAAGCTTGCAATGCAGAACTGCCTTAACTACATGGCAGGAGGATGGCAGCTCATAATTAATTTTCCACATCAACTGTTGGCTGCCCTCCTCTTCCTCTCTGCTAGGCTGCAAACTGTCAGTGGATACTTATCCAGAAAGCAGGCCTGCCACAGAGAAAAAAGCATGACTATTATTAGCTAGTATTTTACAGGGCTTGCTAGCCAAAAATCAGAGGTAAGTGAGCCTGGGCAGAGTGAGAGCAGTACCAGTGCAAAGGCAGCCCTGCCAGAAGCTTCTTGTCCTCTGAGAGATGCAAAACCAAAGGGAATAAAAAAGCAGGACAAAGAGAGCAAAACAGATAGGAGAAGGCTGCAAGGAGACAGAGAAAATCTGTTCTCAGACCAAGGTTTTGAACCAGCTAATTTCAAAACACCTGCAGCCCGAAGAAACACAGGCCCTTTTCCACCCTGGCTGGGCTCTGCCAAAGACATGGCCCATGGGCTGCCAAGCAGCAGCTCTGCAGAGGACAGGGGGCTCCAAACTGCTTTGGCTTCTGAGAGAAAGAATGTGTGCTGCACTCAGAGCCAGCTTTTCCCTCTCCTCAGTCTCCAGGTCTCTGCACGACTGGAGTGCAGAGTTATTACAAGGAGGCTGCTGCTCCTTGCAGGGGAAAGGTCTCCAGAAGAAAACAAACCCCAACTTCACCAGGCTCTCTGAAGCACCACTACAAACATCAGAAGGCAGCAGGCAGAGCCACAAGCTGCCAGCCCAGGAGCAAGGCCCTTTGAATGACTTCAGACAGACCCACTGACTTCTCAGTACTTCAGGAGAACAGGTAAAGGACTATTATATCTCTGTTCTGTGATTGGTATCTTAAGAATCTCATGTTAGTATTGGAGTTTCTTATTTTCTTTCAGAAATTCAACTTGGTTCTGCTGCTGCTATCACCTCTTTAATTCATTTTACAACAAGATATTTGTTATCAGAAGTTGTGCTTTGATATGTGTCAGGTTGATGGATTCAATAAAAGCCCTGTGAGGAGAAGCTGAGTGAATGGGGCTGCAGAAGTGGCGTCATCAAGGGAATTGATACCTTAACAGCCAGTCTGCTGATCTTGCAACAAAAACATGCAAATATTATAGCTGTTTCATATCCTCACCCTAGCAAAACAGTCCGGAGGAACATTAGAAAACATTTGCATAAATGTTACTCATGCAAACAAGCTCAGCCTGCTCACTGATAAAAAACGTATGTAAAACACAATCCTGCATGCTGTCCTCTTGTCCTATTTGGTGTGCAAAATTCAATCCAGGGGAATTAAGGCTTTAATCAAAATGCAGCTTTTAATTTAATTTTGGGAATTCAAGCAGCAATCCCGCGACACTCCAACCAAAATTTTCCCACAATAAAGCTGGAGGACAATTTTACTGACGAATTTTCAGACTTGTATCCCTCAGCAAAAACAGTAAAAAGTTGCATTAGGGTCTTACTGTGAGAGGCATATAAAGTCAGAGGGTTTTCTTCCTGATTTAATAAATGAAATCATGCAAGAAAAAAGAAAAATTTGAAGAAAGAAATAATAAGTTTTTATCAGACCACATAACAGAATGAATGAGAGAGGGAGACCTGCCCACTGCTCTGCTGCAGGTCAAGCAGGGCTTGAAGTCTCTGCTTCACCTGATCAGAGCATCACAGCTGCACCACCACCCCTGCACTGGCCTGGAGCACAAAGAGATTTTTTTTAACTGGAACTGATTTATAGAACATCTGGAAAAGATAAAAAAATGTGGTGTTGAGATTCAGCTTTTAGAAAAGAGAAATAATATTACTAGTCTAAACAAAGCAAAGGGAAAATTTCCATAGCAATTAATCTGAAAAAGGTGAATTACATTGAGGATTTATGTTCATGTAATGAAGACAATTAATTGCTATGAGAGCCATAAAACACATTAAATGAACAGGTTTTTTTCCAATTCTACTTGCAAGATAAAATTTATTAACTATGTTTAATGGCTACTTAAAAATTTCTCTTACATATTTATTAAATGTGCCTTTTCAGCCGAACAGAGCATTTTACTAACCAGATTCTACTAATCTAAAAATGGGCAATTTCAGAAAAAAAACTACTGCTCTGCACATCATCTTTAGACCCATTTAAACTAATTCCTTGTGCAATAAGATTACCATCAGCACAATTTCATAAGTGTTGCTAAAAGGGCATCTGCTCGTCTCACGTGAGCAAACACTCTGCTGCAAAGATGAATGAATTCAGCCCACATCACTTGAACAGATGTTTCAGTTTTCAGGAGAGATAGAGAGGGAAACCTTGAGTCCTGATGTCATTAAGTGTTACTGTAATCACTTAATTAAAACCCTCTCTACTTGGGAGAGCAGGACACATGGAAGAAACTGGATTGGGTGGGAGCAGTGACCTCAGAGAGATCCATAACTAAATCTTGTGCTCAGCCAGGGCTGCAGATGCAGCTTGTGCACTAAGACTGCCTGAAAATCAGGGACAGATGTTTGCCACTTAAAAGTGACCTGGAAGTGACTCTGTTTCTTATTCACCATTTACAAAATGGGGATAAGTAGCACTTCTGTCTTACAAGGGTGTTGTAGGAACAGATAAAGTTGATGGCAGTCAAGTACTTTGGTAATCACGAGTCCCCAAGATGAAGAGAAACAATAAGGAAAGGCCTCATCTACTCAAGTGAGCAACAACAGTTTGGCCAAATCTTTATAGTTTAGCACAACCTTCTCAAAGTGAAATGTTCTTCTTCAAGATAAGTTTCCAGAAGTGTGAGATTTAAATAAAAACCAAATTTTAGATTTGATGGTAACAAAGTAAAATGCAAAAGTATAATCAAAATCCAACCTGGAGTTTAATGCCTTAACAATAATTTCACACAAACAATTTATATAGACCTAGAGTGAGACTTGGATTGGCTCAGGAATGAGAGGGGAGCTCTTTCCTGCCCCCCTATCCAAGGCAGGAGCAGCAACACACCAACAACCCACCAACAACCAACATCTCTGGAGCAGATCCTCACACACCCCAGGACACCCTGGGCACCCAGCAAAACTCACACCCTCACTGAAAGAAAGATTTACATAAATCAACTCAGAAATCTCAAACCCAAACAAGGAATAAACAAAACTGCTTTGATTTCTATATTCTAACAGTGCCAAATTTTTCTCTGCGAGAGTCAAGAAGCTCTCTTGATTACAAAATACCTCTCCTACAACCTTCCCTTTTAAGTGTTATAATCACAAGAGCAGTAGCTTGGAAATAAACAGAAGTGAAGAGGATAATAAAGGCAGGAGCAATGTCTAACAAGCTCTTCTTGCAGAAACCAGAGCAGGCAGACAAGCAGAGCTGTGCTGTGCTGTAATGATGGGAACCTTGCCCTGGCAACCGTGTTGTTTGCTTGAAATTCCTGTACAAATTAACAGCACATGCTGTGGTTGGAACAGACCTTTCTTGACCCTCAACATTTAAAAGTTAAGCACCCAATTTAAGCTGTTCCAACCAACTTTTCCCTGCAATTGCCAGACACTGGCAGAGCTCTGCTAGAGCATAAGAGTTAGAGCCCACAATTTCCAGAGCTAACATGACAAGTCCAACCAGATCAAAAGTAGGAGAAGTAATGTACACTCACCTGCATTGTGATTTATTTTAGAGGCTTTTAAGAAAGTCTTGACTTCTTTTCCCTGCTCCTCCACTGACACCAAGCACAGGTGTTATATTGCTGCTGTACTTTTCCCAGCAACATTATAGTGCTGGTTCAGTTATATGAAGGAAGTCAATACCCATGTGCTAAATGAAAAAGGATAATGTCATCTGATATCACTCTACTGAGATCTTGGAACCATTGCTTTAAATCTGGGTTTTTTTGTTTGTTTGTTTGGGGTTTTTTACTCAGAAAACTTTGCCTTCACAGAAATAACCTGACCTAGGTAAAAGAAGCCATAGAGACTGTATTACCCTAAAATCCCATCTAGCACAATCTTCATTAACAATACATCCTGGCCTTCAGTTTCTTGTTAGAAAATGGTTGCAATATTGCTTTGCTACAGTTCCAGCACAGCCAGGGCAACATTTGTATGGGTATGAGAACACTCACACAAATAAAAATTTTAAGTGCTACACAAAAAAGAGGGAATACTATTATACAGGAAATTGGTAGTGGTATTTCCATCCTTTGCACACAGTGAGAATATACAAAGCACAAAGGAAAGCACAGGGCTGAATTACAAATGGGCTACTTCATCTCCTTTTATTTTCCCCATCTCTGACCCTCAGAATTACAGTCATTAGTGAAACACAACAAGTGGGATTTTCAAAACATAGATTCCTATCACCAAGTATCCATCACCAGCAGCAACACACAACCATCAGCGAGCATTTCGTTCAATAAAGAACTTCACACAAACAGACACCCCCTCAAGCCCAAGACAATAAAAACACTTCACTCCTGCTGAACGCTTTCTAAATTCAGGGAGAGCAAAGCTTATTTACAGACACAGTATGAGCATGGCATGAATACAGCAATAAACTCAAAGGCTGCTAATGCTCTGCCTTCCCCACATGTAGACATTCAGAAAAGAGCAAAAATACAAGAGCAGGGGAAAAAATACATACCTTACCAAACCTGACTGTTGGACACGACTCCTTTCAGAGCAACATTGGGGTGAAGGTAAGTTCCTCAGGCGACCACCAACCACAATTCCTTTCTGAGCCCCCCAGAGGCTCCAGCTCTTCCTTGCCCGTGTCCCTGAGGAAGATGCAGTGTCCTCCAGTATTTCAGAGCCTCAGCTGCAGAGGATGCTGCTCAGAAAAAGAAAAGAGAAGAAGGTGTGGCATTAAATTCTAGGGTCAGTTGTTTGGCAGATTCAGAGCAGAACACAAGACAACATCGGATAGGAATGAAATGTCAAGGCAGGACAGAGAATCTGTGACAATCCATCATGTGTGGCACCTTCAGAGGGCAATCATTGAATTCAAGAAATGTGGTGCAAAGCTATTCTTGCTTTACAGTACTTTTATAGCGTCCCTAGTCCAGGAAATGAGTGACAGCCTGGCTGCTTTTTATTCCAGTCCAATATTGTAACACAAAAGTATGTAATGCACTTCTCCATAGGGAATATTTTAATTCATTATGGCATTTCTGAAGAATAACAGGACTTTCATATTAAAAGCAGAGCCATCACCTCAGTCTTAATACTCTGCACGATAAAATGGCTCTTACTCAAGAAATTCAAAGCTTAGGAGCTCACAGCAGATGGGAAGTCGTGACTGCCAGCCCAACACGCCGCAGTTCCCAAAGTTCTGCCTCCAACGCAACTGCCAGAGACTAGGAAATGTCCTGGGGTTTTCTGGGAGTTGGGGGCTTGCCTTCAACACATTTTCTAGCCACTTGTCACTGCTAGAGGTGCTCAGAGCTCCCAAGAGGTCAGAGCCTGGCACTGAGCAGGGATGCGGGGCCTCGCTGCAGACTCCAGGTGAGAGACAGTGATGGAGGCCACCACCAGCAGCAAGCAGAAACCTCACAGCAGCTCTGGGAAGTGCAAATGCTCATCCCTAAGCCCTGGCAGATGGGAAACACTCAAAAGACCATCCTTCCCCCACCCAGATAATACAGCCTGTGAAGCAAAACTATGCCCAGCAGCACAAAACAGGTGAGGACTGAGGAAAGAGCAGGATCTGAGCTCCCTATGTCAGATATATCCACAGCTCATAGCCTTAAACCACACCCAGAGATGCTTTTCTGAGCCATGAATGTACTCTGACCTTGCCTAGAAATTTTACAAAAAGCAAAGGGAAAAACATCAGAGAGTAGAAAGCCCATGGTAGCTCAAAGTCCCACAAAATCCCATTACACCTTCACAAGAAACCCTGAACCCATGAACAGGTTACACCTATCTGGAAAACACATTAGGTTTTGGGCTTGCAAGAAGGAGTATTTCAGCAACCAGCACATGAAATTGTGCATTCTGGAAGTCAGCATCATAGTGCCTTTTACATATATATACACACACAAATGTACGTAATGGGGTTTTTCTTTTTTTTGTTGAAGTCCACACAGCAGGCATAGTCACACAGATCAGAACAATCAAATAAATTTACTTCATTTAGCACTAATTACTTTACTGGACCTCATATGTTCCATACACCCCTAAAGGCTCCACAACACCTTGCAGGACACCCACAACAGAGTCAGGGTGGCAGATCTCAGCCCCGTGATTGTTGTACACATTTGCAGAATTCCTGCCTTTCTTGAACTCAGACATGAAGGACAAAAGTTGGACCTTCAGTTCCTGCTCTCTTCCAGGCCAACCATGAAAAATCAGACTGCCAACTGAAATGGCTGCTGAGTGACTTATGGGCACAGGAATGGCTGATGCTGCACTAGTTTGATCTGCAGGCAGCAGTAAGACCTAATTCTACTGCTTTTAAGGATTTTATCTCTGGAGACCACAGCTACAATTACTTTTTCATTTCTACTCGTAAATTGTAACATAGAATAGTCACTAAAGAAAATCAGTGCTACATTTTTGTGCATTAACCAGAGCATCAGCTGAGTAGACCAAGAGGACCAGATCATCACTGCAACCTGAGTGCAGGAGCCTGAGCTCAGGCTGGGAAGGGTGGGGTTCTGAATGTTTCTGTTTAGAACAGTTTGCCAAAGAATATCTAGCAATGTGAAGGAAGAAAAGTAACAGGAGGTGTGGATGTCGAGGTGAAAACAACTTTATTCACGACAAAATGCAGTGAGTGTGCACAATTCCCATCTCTCATGATATAACTAAGATGGGGCAACTTAATGAAATTAAATCAATGGCCAGGTTTCCAGGAAGCAGCAAAGGGCAGATGCTCCAGTCTGAAGGCAGTGTGCTTCCTCCACACTCTGCTGATGTGTATCACACAATACAGGGGCAGGGAGCCAGGCCAGGGACCATCCTAGTCAGCAATAAAGTAAAATGCTACAAAAGCCAAATGCATAGAAACCCTCACGAGCTATAATTTGTGTTGGCTCAGAACCATACAAAGGGAAAAAAAAAGAAGAAAAAATATAGTAAAAAAAAAAGGAATTTATGCCATTTGTGTTGCCCAAACCTGTACAGTTTGGCAAGAAAACCCCCTCACATTCAGTAGGTCAGTCCTGACCCGATGGTCAGAGTCCAGCTGGTTTCCCTCTCACAGCCTCAGAGAGCCCACCACAGAGCTGCCAAGGTGCTCCTTGGACCTCCTTGGCTTTGGGCAGCTCTTGCCAAGCCCAGAGCCTCGGGAGCTGCAGACTGAGGACACAGTGCCCAGAGAAGCTGTGGCTTCCCATCCCTGGAAGTGTCCAAGACCAGGCTGGATGGGGCTCAGAGCAACCTGGGACAGTGGAAGCTGTCCATGGATGGTCTTTAAGATCCTTCCCAAATCCATATGATCCCTGACACAGAAATCATCCATTTAAGCCTGCACCTGCTGTAGGAGCTGCCGCTGTTCCTACCTGAAACAAAACCAAGTCTGAACTTGCAAAAAAATGCCCCATGTCCTAGAAATCCCACAGCCTGCTTGTGCTGTTTGAGTTGCTGTGCTCCCCCACTCGTCTTTGATCAGAGGGAACACGCCGACAAACTGCAAATTACTTTCATTAGCCCACCACTTCAGATTTTTACATTCAGTTAACATAGTTAAGTGGTATCAGATCCGTCTTCCACTCACAAAAGCCAGCATATGGATGTTCTCATTAATCAGAAAAGGCAGACAAGACATTTTTCCAGTAAAAAGAGAGTATTTCCCTTGGAGGAATTTCAGTCCTTTGCTGATGGAAGCATGAATTATACAAAATAACTATATACTTTAGACGTAACAAATAAGCTCAAATATTAAATTTGAAGACACCATTTCTACCTTGGGATGTTTCCAGGCCACAAATCAATGAAGTCTGGGAGACTTTCTGTCTCTCAGGAAGCCTTGCTGTACCTTTGCCCTGTTCTTAATTCTTGTCTTTAGGCATCAACTATTGATCCCTGTCGGGGTGAGGACAGGAGCTGGCTGGACCCTCCTCTGACCCAGCACACTCATCCTTATATTTGTGTGTCATACAGCTTGAGGTACAGCTTGGGCCTTGTGGCAGCATTGATGAGCATTTGCAACTTCAGCAAGGGCAGAAAAGAGGTATCTAGGAGCTAAACAACACATCTGTGAGCAAATGTTACAGTGTAGTAGATATTCAAATTAATATTAGTTTGTCTCATCAAATATTAATTACAATCTACCTAATTGCAATTGAATAAATTAGTTGGGAGGAGAAAAGATAAAATATTTTAAGTGGCTGGTGACTGAAAAGTAATTGAAAACGTAATTCCTTGCTTAAATATTACATTTCTTTTGTTTTTATTGCTACCGTGGCCATTAAGAAAACAGAATTCCATATGTGTGTGCATCCATGACACATATGGAACATGTTCATGTTCATTCTTCTAACTTCCCTCCTTCCCTGAAACTAAACTTGAGTAAGTATTTTCAATTAATAAAGAAGAGCTCCACTGGCAGAGCCAGAAGAAAGGCTGTGAAACAAGCAAGGGAAAACACATTTTTACTGCTAAGTATTTAGCAAGGTCACCTGCCTCTGCAAAGGCAGGAAAAGAGATCCCCCAGCAGACTCTGAACACAGCAGGGGATTACACCAATTCATTAGCAGGTATATCTTCTAATTACAGCCTCGGACACGAGTCCCCACACAGCTGAGCAGGGAACAACTGCTGCTTTTCGCTTTTTCCTCGGGATCAAGCTCAGAGTTTCCTGCTGAGCTCCAGGACAACATCAGCACAACCTCACCACAGGCTTCAGCTGCAAGCCAAGCTCTCTGTTATCCCAAAGGATGCTCCTGACTCCTCACAGCTCCAGTGCCAGGGGAAGCTGTGGGAGCAACAGCTCACCACGTCAGCTCCATCTCTGCTAAACATCTCACATTAATTTACTGCAAAGGTGACACAGGTGAAGAAGGGAATAAAATGAGACTTTGAATCCTTCCTTCCAGAAGGCTAAGGGTAAAAAATTGGTAGCAATGCAACTCTGGCAGATTTCCAACTATAACACTTAGAGTGCTGCCCACAGCCGTGTCCCAGACACACTTTATCATTCACCATGGCTCAGTGCAAAACATAAATAAAACAGAAGTCATCAGCACTACTGGCACTCAGCTGTTTGGAGGCTTTTTTTTTTCTCCCTTCCCTGCCAACAAAACAAATAGTGAAATAGGAGAGCTCCAATTCAAGTAATAAAACCCACCATCTGAAATTTGGTGGGGGCTGGTGGTGTGATGGGAAATGAACTCAATTAAAGAATGCAGGCAATAATAAAATGAAGAATATGTTGATTGAGATTGATACAATAGAATACTGTGATGCTGCTGAAGATCAGCATTGATTTTTGTTATCCAGGTACAAAGTAATGGTATTCAGGAAAAAGGAAATAAGTGGTTAATCACCCTTGTTGAATGAACTATTTCCATCATAATAGCATCAATGTTACACTACCAGGTTCAAGAGTGTAATTAATACCTTGCTGTGTTAGAAAATGCTATGACACTCAAAAGGTTTTGCTGCTGTTGCACGTAAGTAAATAGTTTCTGAAAATGAGCCCCAGAAATGCCATGGAAATACTTCCAATTTGAAATAATATAAACTCCTTTCTTCAGCAGGCATTTGGTTTTAACCAAAGCTGCTTCCCAAGTTCAAAAGCATTAAGTTGCAGGTTACTGTCTAACTCTCCAACTGCCAAAGCTGCATTACACTATTAAGTGTTTTTATCATTATTACTCCTACTATTACAGTCTGCTTAGACTATAAAATAAGATCTCTTGGGCCCCTTAGATGTTTACATCTGCCCTTGTACTGAAGCTCTTTCAGGAGATTATTGTTTCTTTTGCCAGTTCAATTGAAAGCAATGATGAAGTCACTGCAATGCATATGTCCTTGTCAAATAATGCTTTCAAAGGGTTGGAAGCACATTTGTGGGTGGAAAAAAGCAATGCTGAACTCACTTCAGTGGTGAGTAGCAAGCAGCTTCCATTTAACCAGACAGATCATCAAAATAATCGAGTAATGAAATGAAGCCACTTCTCCCAACAAGAGCTGACAGGCTTGTACCACAAGCAGCTGTGTGATACAACCCTCACTGATGGAACAAGATCTAAGTGGATTTCTTCTTACTCTAGCCTGAAATGGGAATCTAACAAGGAAACAATCCCGTCACTCATCTTGGTGTCACAGTTAAGCTGCAGGTCTCCCTTTCACAATTACAGGTTCAAGCAAGTCCCTTCATCACAAATTTGAAACAAGTTTCTCCAAGTGCACAGCATCAACATCACCTTGTTTCCCAGCTCACTAAAAAGCTTCATTTCCAAATTTAGGATGACAGAGTCCTTAACTCATTGATAAGGCAAAGTCAGTGCCTTTCCTTTTCTTTATCCTCTTCATCCCTTTCACACTGAGTCGGGGACAGATGTTTTGAAAAAATTAGGACAGATTATCACTTTTCCAGCTTCTCCCCCTCCTCCTGTGGCTCACATATCCACACATTTCTGCCAGGGTGTTCCCAGGGCGAGGGCTCCACTCTGCAACCACAGCACTGCAGAGCTGGGATGTGCTCTGAAATCCTCAGCTGACCCAAAGGAAACAAAATTCATCAACATGTGCAATAACACACAATTACACTAGCCACAGAAAAAAACATTTTTTGATCCATCCATGCAACAAAAACTTCTACACAAGCAAAGCAAGCAGGATCAGGACATTAGAGCATAAGCTTTTCATACACATACTATACTTCTCTATCAAAGGTATTCACTTGACCACTATTAACTTTAATCTCATTTGACCTCAGCAGATTTCTATTATGCCATCTAAAACTGACTTCTCTGTATCTTCTTCAGATGTGCTTTTCACTTCTTTTCTATTTTTCTCCCTTTTCTAAAAAAAATAATTTGATTGTTCTTTTAAAAAAAAAAAATTAAAATACTCTCTCTTCAGATAAAACTTCCCAACCTTTCTGGCACTGGCTGCACTCTACTCTCATTGGAACCAGAGAGTTTTATGATGGCCTGCATTTACAATGGTCAGAAATAACAGCTGCCTTTGCTGTTCTGAACTGTCACTGTTCAGAGACTTTTGTTTTATGTTACTGCCACTTCTAACCCATGTCCTATTGGAAAATTAATAAGGAAATGCATATACCTCCATCTATTATTCAATATCATTGCTAAGAAAACCTTTTGCCCTTTGCTTAAGTTACTTATCTCCGAAGTCACTTAACCCTGTAATGTTATTGTTTATCTCAGTGGAGCACAGTGGGATAAGCTGGTACCCTAAATGTTAAAGAAAATACAAGTATATTGGATTCTGTGGCACCTGGAGGGACACACAGGTGTCAGCCAAGCTAGAATCTGAACAGGGTTTTCCATTATGAAATCAGGCTATTATTTTCAAACTTTTGATTTTAAAAGCCACACTTTTTAATAGCATCACATTTCCTGAGAATGAGCTTCTCCTTTGATGCTTTAAGTCAGCTTTAGCTGTATTAGAAAAAATAGTTGTGTTTTGGTCATTTTGCAAACCTTGAAAAGTTTGGATAAATTTGTTATTTACAAAGTCCCCGCCCCATTACTGCAGCTTTTACAACCCAGGGGATGCAGGAGTCAACAAAGTTCATAAATGACACAGAAAGGTCCCTCAGTGCAGAGATCTGTTAGCCTGGAGAGTGCATCAAATTCAACAACACTTCCAAATACCAGCCTGACTTCCAAAATGTCCTTTTTCCTGTGTGGATTGCATAATTGAAGAGAAAGAAACTAAATTTGAACTGGTAGCCAGCAAAGAAGCCTGGTAAAGCCCGAGAGCCTTTGAGTGCCTTAATATTACTAGAAAGGACAAAGCAGGACACAGGAGAGGGCAGGATGTGATCTGGCACAGCATCAAACGAGAAAAGGGTGAGCAGGGACTGGGGATTGCAGTGGGGAGCCAGGACAGGCCAGAGCAGGCCTGGGGCTGTGGGAGGATGCTGAAGCTTTCTACAAAAAGTGTCACGAGTTTGGAGAAGCTGAAGCAAATTAAAAAGCACCACAAGGAAAGAAAAGCACTTGCAAGCCCCAGAAGCTGGCCTTCCACTACAATGCACCTGTAACTGCAAACCACAACTCCCTTAATGTTCTCCCTCCTCCCCAAACACACACACACATCCCTCTTCAGCCTCCACATGGGAGAGATCTCCAGTTCAGCCAAGCAAACACCTCCTGCTGCCTGCTCTGAGAGAGAGAAGGTTTGCTGGATTTCGACGAAGTCAGCAAATACCTGCAATACTCTAATTCACCCATAAAACAAGGCAGTGTCACAGTGCTTCCGTGGGGAAACGCTGCCTTAAAGTGCTGTAAATCCTAAAGAAAGGAGCAAAAATACAGTTCCCAGCAGAGCCAGCCTGAACAGCAGTGCCTGAACTGCCTTCAGTGCTCAGGTGCCTCAGAGAAAATTTGATTTGTGCTGAAAACCAAAACAGCTAAAAGGGGACCATCAAACGTCAGGGAGTTTAGAATACCCTTGTTACAAAATAGGCTGGACTCTTGTCAGACACGGCCCTGCTGACTCCAGGGCCAGACCCAGCCAGAAATATGTCATTAAACCCAGGCAGAGCTTGGCATGACATGAAAAAACTCATTTAGCCACTACTGGCAAAGAAACCATACAGGGCACCTGAACCCCCACTAAACCTTGACATGGCTAAAGTACAGTAATTAAATACAGATTAAGACTACTTCTAACAGGGCAGCATTTGAGATAGAAATTGGCCTTTTCACTGATAAAAATTTGTATTTCCTACAGGTGCACACTGACACATGGAGTTAGCAGTGCTCACAAGAGAACTGCCTGTGACATCAGGTGTTTGCATTGCTGCTCTCCCACCCACAGCTCATCACACCAGCACATACTTGTGTCCAATTAAAATATCATTGGAAATATGGACCCACAGATATCACACATGAGAGTCTAACATGCTTTTCTTCTTTTTAAAGTGCTTCTAAAACTCCAGATAATATTGTTGTCAAAACCATATTTACCTGCAGTTCTGCATGTATTTAAACCAACTTGCACAAATTCAGCTCAAAGGGTTTTTTTTCAGTCCACTTAAGCTTAAACAATTGGACACTGCAAAAAGCCTACAGCTGCCTATCTGCATAGCACTGCAAATGGTTTAAACACCACTAAAATAATATTCATTGACTTGAATTTATCTTTGGTGTGACTTCAGTGGGCCTTTGCAGGGATAAATTTGCCCCCTGGGTTCTGGGACACGAAAGGACTATGAAATCACAACTTGTAGAAATGTCAATGAGCAGGTCTGGATGTGGGCAAGCCCGTGCATCGAGGAATTCTCCTCATTACAAATCTGCAAACCTTTGGCAGCTTGCAAAATGCTGCTCTTAGAAACATTTTGAGGAGCTATAAATAGACTGTCCAGCCCACGATAAATTATAATCTGTGGAGACTGCAAGACCAGAAATGTCTAAAGCTCTGGGTTATCAGTACAAGCTTTCAGGACTTCTCTGAGCAAATTTTCAGACTTCAAGTTTTCATCTGTGTGTGCCCTTGTCTATAGATGAATGTCAGAGTCACCTCTGAGCTTTTCCCATTTCTAACAAAATGTAGTCTTTTAAAGAGTCAAAATCTGACACCAGTCATACAAACTGAAATGCTCTTGTGACATCCCCAGTTTAAAAACAAAATGAGAAAGGCTCAAGTTCCTACAGTCTGATGTCCCTGAAGCTTCTAATTTTCAGAAGCCATAGAGTTTCACTGCGTCTCACAAGAAAATTCAGAAATTTTGATGCAACCTCCTGAACCCCTGAGCCAGCTTGAAGTTACAGCTCACACTCTGCTCCTGGGGATCAACTACCAAAAGGGCTCAATTTCACCAGCTCTGAGCCACATCCAGTGTAGAAATAGTTGCACATTCCTACTAACTCATCTCCTCTTACCAAGAAAAGCTCTTCTGCTCTGATTGCTCACTAAGCTTTCACTAAGCTGAAACATTGACATGAGGACAGCACACGCTCCTCACAAAAAATATAAAACAATAAGTAGAGGAGGAAAATTGTATCATCAAATTTGCAGTCTGTGTAACTCAGACTGGAGTTTTTTAAGCTAATGATTACAGAGTAATTTTTTTTCATTTTCAGATCCATACTGTGCATTGTGGTTTTCCAATCAATCCAAAGAGATGTGACAGCTACTATGCACTAACAGCTATTGTACACTGGCCATTACAATTATACACAGGCAATTATTGCTGGGCCAGAGATTCGTGGGAAATGTGCTTTCCCCTTCCTATTTCACTGTGAAAGGACAGCAAGAAGTAGTTAAAGCATATATTAATGGTTTTTCAAATAATATACTTGATTACATCTACTGCAGAATAATTTTTCTTCATGTTTCTATAATGAATCTGACCATGAAAAGCAGATTTATGCCCACAGTTTGTATCATTATAAACTCAACTCATTTGATGTGAAAAACCTACAGTTTAATTGCTTGATTTAGATTTTGGCTGGTAAAATGCGTACTGAAACATTACTATTTTAATTATGATAATTTATAAGTGAAAAGCTAAATTTGCAAAGGCAATAACATTAATTATTTACTTGCCCATTAAAGCTGAATATTTATTACCAGGATAATTGCCTTCATAAGTCTGCCAAAAAAATTAAAAACAAGTTTATGTACTGACTTACAGAGGAGTGAGTGATACTGTAGCATCTCGCAGCAGGTTGTGTGTTTAATGGATTGCTCTGATATACAACTACATTTCTTTCATTTATAGTCTGTTACATTTAGGTTTTTTTAAATATTAGACTTTTTTTTCCTTTACAAAGATGTTGGTTGTGACTCAGAGCAAGCTCCTTTTCTGCTCTGCAGCCAAAATCCTTTGTGCAGTGTGAGGGACTTCCACTGGTCTTAATAATTTATGAAGATTGCATCTCACCTGGTCATCTAAATACTCACTGGATGTAGAATTACACTGGGTTAAATCAACAGAAAAGGGAAATAGTGACCCAAAATAATCTACCTCACAGCCAGAACAGGAGGGTTAAGAAAAACCAGTAGTGAGGAGTTTCCACCTTTGCTGCTATTTTACCTTCATTTCCATTTGCAAGATAGCAAATATATTCAATGCTTATTTATGCACGCATCCTTCAAGTAATACAATTAACTTACTAATGCTTACAGAACAATTTGTATATTACCTTGATGCAGGATGAAAGGCTAATTTTGATTGCTGTCTAGAAACAAATCCTAATTCTGTTTGGCAAAGTCTCACCAAGCAGACACCTTCCCTTTCTGCTTATGCTCCTTAAATATGTGACTTTCCCAGCAGGTGCAGGATCACTGAAGAGCTGCAGCACCACGGCCACCAGCAGGAGCCAGGGAGGACTTCTGTCACTTTCATCTTCCCTGGGGGTAAAAACCCTCTTTGACTGAGGTCTGCAGGGTGCACAGGTTAACCTGAAGAGGCAGCTCTGAGGCAGCCTCATGGAGACAGTAACTAGGATTTCAATCAATATTTATTTATTCAGGTGTCCTCAATACAGGATGATTAGATCCAGATTACAGTCTGAACTCCCAACCATGCTGTAATTATATTGCCAAGCAAGGGCAGAAGCATCCTTCAAAGAGAGGCAGTAGGTCAGTGGACTTGGCATCTCATCTTAAGTCAGAAGGAATGGGTTGAACCACAGTTTAAAACTTTGCTATCCTTATTTTCTTTCCTGCAACTCCTCTGCAGCTGCCTGAAGCCCAGAAACATGGAATGTCTGAACCTCAGTATTGGGGGACTGGCTTTAAATATCTGCATCTCCCACTGCCATCTCACATGGCTGGATTCAGGACAGTTATTAATATCATTGTTGTTGATATTATTATTATTATAAAACTGATACAAGGGAAAGAGAAATCAAACTCCAAAACTTCTAATTGAAAACCTGAGGTTTCTTTGTCCATGTGTAGCTTTCACACTACAAGAGATTTCTGTCTTTTCTCAAATTTTGCAGGACACTGATCCTCTTGCCAACAGGGCAGACAATACGCCAGTATCTCTTAGCACCAATTTTCCTTGACTACAAAAGCAGCACAGCTCAGTATAAGCCTGCATAGCTACAAGACACAAAAGTGGAAAAGCCAGCAGAATTTGCTCATACCCACATCCAACCAGTGATGCTGAAGACACAGTTTTGACTGGATCCATTCAGTGCCCCCAGAATGACATGGGGTGATATTTCAAGTGAGAATGTTCATTCAGGTTGGAGCTGGAGCTGGTCCATGCCCACATCCAGGACATCCTGGGGGTTGCAGGTGAAGGCTCCACGTGCACAATTCCCATGGCCACAGGGTGCAAGGCTCCCCAGAAATTCTGGGATTTAAATCAGAGCCGGAGCTTTCCCTGCTGCCTGCTCTGCTCAGGGCTGCAATCAGCTCACACACATCCAAGAGCCATGGAAGCAGCCACAGCTCCTGTCTGTATCTGGGAGTTTGGTGCAACACTCCCTTCACTGACAGCCTGAGCAGATCGGAAAGGATCCATATGGTGACACTCACTCACATACTACGATGCTACTTTCCAGGCTTTCCCTCAGAAATATCTGACTTGCCTAAATACATCTGCAGCTCCTTCCTCTCAGCAAAGCACACACCAATGAGGTAATAGCTCAGAATCGCTAAGCAAGGCAGAGTAAGAAGTTTTTCTAACTTTAAAAATTTGTTACTTAGACCAAAGGTCAAAGTTTCAGAAATTCTAATTATTCAGAAAGCTATCATGAGTTCAAGTCTATATAAAACTCATTGTAAAATGCTTCATTGGAATTTAAAATGTTTTTAAGAACTTTGTTAACTCTAAAGTAACAAATATTTCTTAGGGAAAATACAGTATTTCAAACTAAAACCCAAGCATTTTTATTCAAAAAGCTAACTCCAGAAGTTTTGTGCTGTTCCACTTTGGTTTCAGCCCAGTGTTTGCTGAACCTGCCCTCTCCCTTGCTACCAAGGTATTAATGGTCTGGCACCAACCAGTGCCAACACATCAGACTGTGAGTTCCAGATCAGCTCTGGCACCAAGCTGCAAACCTCACAGATAAAGACCTGGTATGAGGCAGGGGTGGTAAACAAGAATAATACTGCATGACAGACTACTAGCAGGAGAGAGGATGGCAAACAGAAGATAATTGTCAAGCATGTGGTATTTTTAGCAACAATCAACCAAAATGCCTTAGACATCAATTTCAAGCCACTTAATCCTCTTAATGACATGCTATGGCATTTGTTTGTGATTAGGGTTTCACTTTGTTTTCTATAGAAGATTCCCCTCAGACTCCTGCATTCAATGTGCTTTGTAAATAGTTCTGCCAGTATGCTGAGTATTAGGTTAGAGTTTACTTATCACAGTGCTAAATTATTCCAGCTGGGTCATTATTAATTCTCCTAATTTTACTGTCATTTGCTATCATTACAACAACGCAGCACCCTATGGATACATTTATTACAGAGCATAAATCCAGGGCTCCTCTAAGCAGCTGGAATGCCTACTCTGCAATCTTTATGCAAAAGCCTGAGGAGTGGTTAAAAAGAATTATCTTTAGGAAAACTTTTTAAAGGCTTACCTCTAGCTCCCCATCCTCCACCCACCCATCCCATTTCTGCAGATGTTAGGTAAGTTTTCAGTATGTGATACTCCCCTGAAATACAGGCTATGGCCCACGGCAAAGCTCTTTCATAGTAAATGCACTGGGGAAAGGGATGCTGGAGAGAGAGCAAAGAGGATGGTACTGCAGTCTATGCAATTTCCATTGAGAGAAAGCACATATAAAAATAGACATTTAAAAATATCCTAATGTATATTCCTCCCCCCTTCAGAGAACTTATGCACGGCATCTATCCTTTTCCTAACACAAGCATATGCTTGATTGGGTCTCGATTCATCAAAGTAATTCATTCAGGGCAGAGCTTTTAGCACCTGTTAAAACCTGTCAGACAAAAACTTAAGCAGATGCTTCAGTGTTTTTCTAAATCAGGACTGTAACTGAATTTACCAGTGCATGAATTGCTCCACGTCATACAGACTGTGAGATTTTGGTTCTGTTATGAAGGCAACTGTCTACCGGTTCTGAGTCTGGTAACAAGAGGGCATGACTCAAGTTTTAGGAAGCTGCCCTAAAATAGTCCTGAATGTACTTCCAGTACTTCCCCACATGAACCCCCCTCAGTAAAACTGCAGCATTTTCTCAGTACAGCAGACACCAGATTAATAACAGAGGTACTAGACCTGGTTTTGTTGCTTCCCTCCGAAGCTGTCCACATCCTTAGGGAACACAATGTCACAGCAGCCACCCCTCAGTTCAGGGTCCAGAGCTCACCTGAAGCAGTGGTCCCCATACAACAACTCCATATGTGCAACTGGCTTCATCTTTCATGACTGGGGCTCACCCACACTTGAGAATTGTACTTTTTGGTCCATCATTCAAACAACAAATTATTAAGGCAGATACTTCTCACGCCCCATGGCTAAAATATCCAATAACATCTGAGTTAAACATTAATATACTTCTTTTAAGACTTTGTTAAAGGCAGGTGTATAGCCAGTGGTAGTTGTTGCACAGTGAATTCCTTGCTGACTGGGCATATGAAACTCTGCTAAAAGAAATTTAGTGATCCACAGATCAAGAATTTTGACAGTCACAAGTCTGAGCTTTCTCTCAGGTATGAGAACGTAATGCTCACGTGAGCATCACACTCCTGGCTACAAAGAGCGTTTGCTTTCCCCCTCTCTTGGGTATTAGTCACACAATCAGAAAAAGAAATCAGATTTTGGGCTTAAAGCATGTCAGTTACTATGTGCTGCTCACAGGTATGTGCTCACAGGTAATTTGCTCTGGGTCTTCTTGGGTATTTACAAATCTCTGTTTCCCTTGTAGTGTCCTCTGTGATGACAGGTACTATGTTTGCCTTCCTCCAGAATTCTGACAATTGCCCTATTCTCCATAAGCTTCTGAGAGTTGTAAATAATTCAGTTGGTACATTTCATAAGGCCACATTGACCCAAATATATCACAGTTACCTAAATACTCCTTATCTTGTTCTTGCCTTTGCACGTAAGCCCTCTTACAGGGAACACTGTTACAGATCTGACACAGTTATTAACCTTTCTGTGAAGAGCAGTGCAAAATAATGGCACTTTGTATTTCTGTCCTCTCTTCTAGTCCATTTATTTGCTTCCCTTTCTTCCTGATGGACTTCTCTCTTCCTCTTACTTCCACTGTGTCTTAAGTAATTTCATTTTATAGCCACAACTGATTTTGCCTCTATGTCCTTCTGATTTTAGCCTATGTGGCTGGTGGTGTTCTTGGCCACACATCTTTGGTTTGTCCCATTTGTACCAATACACAATACTGAAAAGTCTTCTTTGCTACTCCCCCAAAATTATCTTTGTGCACAGAGCCCCTCAAAGCCTGTATTCCACAGCACTGCTTTAGTCAACAAGTTGCACAAAACATTTTCAATATGAGAAGTGGGACTTTCCCTCTTCCGATATTGGCACCCCAGCTCATTATTCCAAACAAGCTCAAAAGGTGAATCCCTTTGTTAATGCATTAATCTCTGCCCAAACCCAACCCACTCAGACATTCCAAAAATAAGTTACATGATGTATCCTATAATTCTGGCCAACAACATATCTGTGTCCTAAATTATCTGCCTATAGCCCACTGGTCAGCACAAGTTAATTTACCTCACCAAGAGCAACACCCTTGAAAAAATGTCCCACAACCAATTCCAACCAAAATGCCAGCTGCTCTCCACTTACCCCTGTCTTCACAGCTTCCCTTTTAAATATTCTGGTGGCATCACTTTTTCTTCAATACTTTTTGGATTTTGTACACCTTGGTCACGACCCCTCTTAATCTCTTCTATTCTAATGAATATAAACATAATTTTCTTAACCTTGCCTCCTGTTTTATAACCCCTGAGGCCCTTTATCATCTTTGTCAAGACTGTATCCATAATTAGGGTATGTAAAAAAGATCAAAAGGAACGAACAAGAAAGTGCCTACTTGACACAAATTGTTACATGAATAAGCAACATCTTCACCCCAGACTCCCCCTTCCCACCCCAACCCTGTGTCAGAGGGCAAGCTGCTGCTGATTCCTGCACATCAGGTGGTGCAGCCAGGACAGGTTTTGTCACTGCAGGGTCCCCCACTCCCCCCGAGGGCATTCTGCAACATTCACCTTTTCTGCTGTTTGTGCTAACTGATTCCAGCTGCACACACAGACACCTGCTTTTATATTCTGCACACATAACCCGAAATGTTGGGTATCAGCCAGGCTGTCCCCCTCCCTCTGTGCACACACAGCCATGGACACTGTCCCAGGCAGCAGACTGCTCCCTGCAGGCCCTCACAGGCACACAGGTGGAGGGGCATGTTCAATACTGCTCTAATGAGGGAAGAGAACACTGACCATTCTGCATACAAGAATTGCAGATGAAGGTAACACAACAACTGGCCTTCAGTGCTCACAGGGATCAGCATTCCTTAGCTGGACACATCCTTGAATACTCCACTGATTAGCAGAGCAGAAGTTTCAAAGGGATGCACATAAAACCATGAAAATGCCCAGGGCATGAAGTTGAATGCCTTACAGAGAATATCACTGTTTACTTATGGATTATTCTCTATGATATTCAGAATTTGAAATTTGCCATAGCAGATCAGACGAGTGCTCTGTTTAGACCATAAAGCTGAATCAGACAGCAGCAAAAGCAGATGCTTCAGGGAAGAGTTTGAGCAACCTCTGCAAACAGTTACACAACAACTAAACCACCTGGGCTGCTTTCTTCCTCATCCTGATTCACCAGAGCATAGCCAGATAACCTGAAAAGGAAGAATTTCTCTACCTCCCTCAAGCATCTCCCTTTCACTCCTTACCACTGATGTTGAATGGCCTCACTGCTGTGAAATCATGTCCAACCCTCTGGACTTCAGCTCCTGAGCTTTTGTCCTTGGTGGCACCTTGCTGAAGTTTGTCCCCCAACCCCAGCAACTCCACAGCCCACCCCACACCCATAAAATAATGAAATCACAACCCCATGACCAGCTGTGCTGCTCTTCTGAAAGAGGCTCCATGCAAAATTAGTGAATCACTCCAAATCTGTTTGGCATAGGCAAATTTAAGGTGTTTTATGATGGAAATATATGCCAGAACATCTCCCCTCAGAGTGTGGCACTCTGTGGTGTGGCACAGTTACACCGGGCTGACCCTGCACTACATTTTACAGAACACATGGCTGCAACCTGTTTGTAGTGGGGTGGCAACCTGTTCAAGCATAAAAGGTGAAAATGAATTTATTTGCCCTTGGCACGCTTTGCAAATACCTATCTGCTGCTCAGCAGGTACAGGCAGTAGTAACAACCTGCAGAAGGCAATGGCACTAAAACTGCAGCCCACGCCAAACTTACGACTCTATTTTTCTTCACCATTATTAGCTATCAGATGGTTACTATGAAACATTATCTGCGTATTTCATCATGCCCACATTTATGCTCCATGAGCAAATCAGCAGCTGAAAATAGCTTTGCACTCCTCCTAGAAGCCTCACTGCCTTTACAAGATCTAAAGTTGGTAGTTCTTTATCAGCACCTTATTTACAGAGGCAGTTCCCATGCTGCTGAGCTTCAACCTTACAGAGGGTGGGAGACCTGCACTGCTGTTAATGCCACTGATTTTTGAAAAGAAAATGCAGATGCAGCTTGGAAGAGCAAGGGCACTCAGCTGCCGGACTGGGTTAGGGGCTGTAGGATGCCACATTTACAAGTAAACATTTACAACGCTGCTACTTAGTGCCAAAGTATCACCCATCAGCTCGGATATATTAAGAAAATTATTGCATGATGTTTGCTTTGTGAGTTTCTTTATTTCATTTGAATTTCAAGGAGGTTTTTCAGTCCCCTCAGAAAAAGTAACAACATGCTCCTCCCTTCCCACCAACTGCCTGCAAATTTTGGCTTTAAATCAACTCGGTGGACAACTGAGTAGCTGCCACATTACAATACCATGGATCAGATTTTTATATGGGTATGAGCTTAAAATAACAATGAAGTTCTTATTTCTTCACCAGATAAATGCTTGCAGACAAATTCTGCTCGTAATTCTGCTGTCCTCCTGAAGATGCAAAGCACAGGAGCTCACACTTATTTCACATCTACTACCTGGGCAGCAGGGGCAGAGCTCAGCCTAGAGGACTATTATTAAACTAGAGCAGGCCAAAAAGTGGCCTCTAAACCAAGCAAATAATTCCATGAGTTCTTCTCTACTTAAGTCACAAACAAAAGGTGGGGAAAAGGCAGTTCACAGAGTACCCAGCTGAAACATGGCAAACATTGAGTAAGGTCAACACATTCTCTAATTCCTGCCTTTAGGATATAACTGGTTAGGGAAAGTCTACATGTAGGTTTAACTGGGCAAATTAATAGCCACAAAGATCTATGAATGTTAGTATAAGTCTAGGTGATATAAGAAAATTGCAAAGTGAAAGCCTGGGAATACAAAACCACCAAAGGAAAAAAAGAGTAAGAGCTTGTTATAGACTTGGCTGCTGGTTAAAAAATAGAAAAGGAAAAAGAAGAAATATCTTATTGCTTTTTACTGGCAAAGGTACTGGTTTGACAGCCCTGAAGAGAGATCTATTTATTCAAAGTAATGCTGGCAGCAATGGCACATTTCTTCCTATATGCCCAACCCTGTATCTATTTTCAGTTACATCAGTAAGCTAAAGGTTAAAGCTATTTATTTAAACCCACACCCACATGCCATTTAAATTGACCCAAATTATTGTCTGAGTTGTAACCTCTCTGTATTAAAGTCCCCTTAGGGGCTGCTTCTTCATTTCAGGCTCAAAAAATTCCTCCCTCGCAGGATAAAACCAGATAAGGAGCACTTCCAAATAGAAATGGAGAAGGAAATGGGGAGGAGTTCAAAGAATGCCTCTTGGTGTTGTGAAAGAGAACACAAAAAATTGCAGTTTTCTGCAGAAAAATTCAGTTTCATTAGATAAATAACTAGAGAAGTTAGTTCCAGTCATATCAACAGATGTCATTGCCATTCCTGTTTTAAGGATTTCTTAAAAATATATATACATGAGAAAAAAATAAAAGCGAAAACACTACAGATTCTGCTTGCCTTCATGATGCAACTGGAGTGAAGCCCACCAAAATATCCCAAAATGAAAAAGAAAAGGTGGTCCCAAACAATCAGCCCACAGAGGAAATAATCCTCTGCCAAAGCCAGGGGACAAGGAGGACTGAGGGGGAACAGGAGCTTTCTGCAGTCAGGCAGCGGTTAACAGGAGCAAAGTGCCATCCCAGGAGTGAGATTATTCTCTAGGCTGATAAAAGGCAAAGGGAAAGCAGCATCTGGCCTACAATATTTAGCCTTTTCTACACAGTTTAATGCTGTGTGAAGCATGGTAAAAGCAAAGCTTCCTCAGCCCCGGGAAGACAGCTGGCGAGGCAACGCAGCAGGGACACCATATGATGGAAGGCTCCTAATTACAAAATCTCTGTCTTGCCTGTCAGAGCAACTGCACAGTGGTACAGGGGAGCTCACAGAGGAGCTGGGGAAAAATCAGACACAGATAAGACTTGAAATCCATCTCCAGATGCAAACTTTCCCTGCCTTTGAGTGCAGCTGGCTCTTGGATCTAGCTCCAGCCAAAAAGATGCAGTTCAGATAGGTGAAGATATTCCCAAAGCTCAGAGCTTGTCCAGCTTTGCTTCTGATGGTGAGCCAATCTTATAAAGAGATATTCAGTGGAATATTTCTAGGCTGATGGACCAGAGACACCTAATTCCATCAGCATGAGTGATAATCCTTGGAGACCAAGATTCACAAACACCATGAAAAAGCACAAGGGTGGGGAGAAAAAACAGTCACCCACGAGGTTTGAATTTCATTTGATGTACTCTAGACACATAAATAGAAAAGAAGGACTTTTAACATACAGAGAGTATCTCATTATGTACTGATCCTGTTAATTGCTATTCAAGAGCCTGGAGGCAAAGACACGGTACAGTTCTAACGAGCTAAAAAGTATTGTTAAATACATCAGCATCATAGAATCAGAACTCCAGAATGGTTTGGGGTGGAAAGGATCTTAAGATCATTTCATTCCAACCCTCCTGCCATGGGCAGGGACCCCTTCCACTATTCCAGGGTGCTCCAAGCCCCATCCAACCTGGCCTTGGACACCTCAGGCATGGGGCAGCCACAGTTTCTCTGAGCAACCTGCGCCAGGGCCTCCCCACCCTCACAGCAAACATCAAAACGAGTGGAATAATTAAGAATGAGGTAAATGCCACCAACAGCATGGAAGCAAACCCACAGAGAGCCAAGGGAGGTAACTCCACACTGATGGACAGACTGGGACTGGTGAGGCTGATTGAACATACCACACTTCAGCCCCCACCACGACCACACAAACCCAAAGAGCAGCACCTCACTGGGATCACTGCAGTGACACCAACAGCCACATGGCAATGAACTGCTAAACCTGGATCTTCCCTCCTCCCTCTTCTTTCGGTGGCTGAAGCTCTCCTCCTGTACTAGTGCATCAGAATTATACAGGCACCACTGTCTGCTGGGAAGGAACTGAGCAGGGATATTTTCAGCTGCACTGCCAGCATGTTTCTGCAGTGCCATCAGGGGAAAAAACCCACTGGAAGAGCTGGCTGAACTCATCAGTAAACATAATTAAGCTCCTGCTAAACCATATGACTTCTGCTAAATTTGAAGCACAAACAACAAAACTGGTTTATCGGCTTTATGCTGAGCTAGAAAGGGATAAAGAATTAGATTTTTACAATTCAATGTGAGCAAACTGCAGCCCTGCAGAATCTGCATCATCCAGACTGTACATGGGTGGCAGAGCTGGGTGCTTAATTTTTGAGACAACAGCAGACAGATCTTTAAAGCTATTGCTCAAAGGGCTTAAATAATGAGTTGTAAATTAATTCATTACCATTTGCTGTATAGCTGATGGAAAAGAAGTCAGATCTCATATGCTGTACAAGCCTTCCTGAAAACTGACAGGTGAAGCTTTTGGCCAAGAAACTGAAGCTCCCAATGCTTGAGGCATAGTTTGCTTCAAATCTAAGCATTTGTTTCCCACCAGAGTCAAGTTTTCATGAACTGTGGGTAAATTTGACTAATCTTGGTTGAAGTTTCAAAGTTGACAAGTATGTGTGTGGAAGAGAGACTGACAAAACCTTTCAGTCAGCAGCTTTGATATATGTTTCTTAATTATGCTAAAGCATTATGAGATCCAAACAGCTCAAACTAAAACCAAGAAAAAAAATTAGTGCTGCTGTTTCAAAAAGAACAAACAGTAACAAGGAAAATCTGTTAAAAAATAGTAACACGGATTAGTAAACACAAAAGTCAGGCAGAACAGTACACAGACTTTCATTTCAAAGAAGAAAAATGGTCCCAAAAATTGTCAACTAGTAAAACAAGACTGATAAGCATTAACTCTCCACAAAATTAAATTACAGTTTAAAAAAGAAGAAAAAAAAGCAGAAGCAATGAGCCCTGGTAGAAAAAATGACTGAATTAACATATCAAAGGAAGAAGATAGGAGAGTAATCCAGAGGGTAATACAAAAGAAAAGTTTAAGGGACACCTTGGGATAAGTTTTCTTTGAAGTACTGCACTTCCTAAAATAATAGGAGGGTTATCTAAACACGCCCATCATGCATCACAATTATTGTACTAGACTTTCACTTACAGAAAATTCATTGCATAAGTGGAGAGTAAGTGCTCCTGTGGAACAGGCCTAATTAAGAAGTTCTCATTATGTGTGGAATTAGCACCAGGGACACAGGAGCCAGGTCTGTATTTCAGACCCCGGGCATGCACCCCGGGCACACAGAATCCTCCAAGGCAGAGCAGCCTGGGGTGAAATCTTTACAGCCAGTGAGTTTTATTAAGCTAGAAATTATGTCATTGTCCTGTATCTCACCTATTCCCTCCCCTTTTCCCATCTCCACAGACTCTGCTGGCCTCTGACATCAGATGCAGGTCAGCAACTGTTACATCACATGCAACTGGGAATGCTCCATTTTCCATCTATGCTGGAGCAAAAAGCCTTGCAGGACATTGAAACAGCATAAACCAATCTAAAATGTGAAGAGAATTAATCAACCATCACTTTGCAATCACTGCAGCAGATGCTGCAGGAGCACCCCCTTTGTGGGGACATCCCATTTGTCTGCCACAGAGAAGAACCAGAGATTTACATCACACTTAGTATTCAAGCAATAATTTAATTTTGGGGAAGACTAAAAGCTGTGGCACCAGCTGGAGAAATGTCCAGTTTCTACACAGCAAGAGACTACTCATGAATGCATGAGCCCAAAGGGATCACAGCAAAACCCTACCAAAGAGTTCATATTTTGCTTTTTTGAATAACTGGAAATGCAGGGATTGAAGAGTTTACAAGGAAATATGTACAGTGCATTTCCTGAGGGATTCCATGGGTTTTGAATAGGATAATCCTGTTTCCTAAGATCATTCACATCTCATCACAACGAGGTATGGCTTTGGAACATGCTTTTATTTTTGGAGATTTAAGATATAGAAATACTTTATTCTATCTAATTGTTTTTAACTTTAATGGAGCTTATTTTGCCTCACTTTGCTCTCTTTTGCCAGCCCAGTTCCATGACCACAGAGCAGTGGTGCATCCAGAGTGGATTTTCCTTCCTGAGCAGTACTGCATCTGAATGGGATAACTCCACATGAGCAGCAGACTCTGATTTCTGAATGCCATTTTCCAATGTATGTGACAGATGATACAAATATTGCCATGTGATTGATTTACATCCAATAATCAAATACAGAACAGATGAGATCTTTAGATGAAAATCATTCTGGAAGTTTAAATGGAAAAGCAAATCAGATAATTAAACCCCTGCCCTCAGTGGTACATTTTTTAAAGTGACAAAATCTATAGAAACCTAAGGCAGAAACATAAAGTGCAGCTGAAAGAGAATCATTGAAAACCAAATTAATATTTTAATTCTGTCACCATGGAAAAGAGTCTCTAAATGAGATGAAGTTTAGAATGAGTACCAAGCACAGTGATTTATTACCTTTGCCCTGTAATTTAAATTACTGTTTCTTTAATATTCACTGAATTCTTCCCAGAAAGTTTCAGCCTCAGCTGATCACAAAAAAAAAAAAAAAAAAAAAAAAAGAGAGAAAGAGAAAAGGAAAAAAAAAAGCAAGCTGAAGGAACAGTGAATTAATAAAAAGCTAGTGGTTTTCCAGTAGCCATGTCAAAAATCAGTGAGACTGAAGGACCAGAGGTAGGATTAATAAAGGTTTCCTCAACTCTGTAGCTCTGCACTTACTCCCTAAGCAGAAGGAATGGGCTTGTTTGCCAGACAGTCTCTGTGAACAAGTTTCAAAGAAAAATCTAAAGATTCTGGTGCACTTGTAATGCAGCACGATGCTTTCAAAGCCAGATCAGCTGATCAGGGCAGTATTTTAGCTACACACACACTTCAAATGATTTATCCAGCATTTACCTTAGAAGGTGCTTCTCTGAAACATGTCCTCTCAAAAAGCAGTGAAAGTAAATTAATAAATACACAGATAAATAAATCAGGAGCATTTGGTTTGACTGCTTAAAAGAGTCTACAACAGTCCCTAAATGATAGGCTGTCAAAACTGCAGTGTTAATTAAATGAAGATTAATTGTTAAATTTACTTAAATTTAATACAATTAAGGGATGCATCATGTTTATACGAACTGATCAAAAGCAGTTAGCAGCTTGCACAGATCCATATTTAATAATATGATTTTAATGTTCAGTTGACACTTACCACACAGCCGCTTTTATTAAACACATACAACAATTAGCATGGCACTGCCAGGCCCTTCCAGCATTCTGTCATCAAACAAACGAGAATTTACAGACGCTATTCCCTACCACCAAATCTCCCTGCTTTGATATAATGACACCAGCACACGAGGCACCCTGAACAGCAATATTCCATGGCAAGGGGATGGGAGAGAGTCATGCTTTTAAAATAAAAGCTGTCAGCTGTGGGCTCAGCCTGGGGGTCAGGGCAGGAATGCAAAGCCCCAGAGGGGTGAGCTGGTCCATGAGGAGCAGCAGTGCCATCCCAATGTTCCCATCTCCCAGCTGCACCACCCTCCCTGTGGCACATCACAAACGAGCACCAAGGACCCCTGCCCAAAGCAGAAAGGACTCAGACATCAGCAGAAGGAAGAGTTGGATGAAAACCCCCAAATTATCCCAGAAGACAGCAGCTCCTATGTACAAAACAAGCCTGAAAACAGTTCTTGCCTCTGATCTGAAATTCCTTTTTCACCTTAAGCCTTGCAAGGAAATGAATCCTGGTTAATCCCTGGCTGCTGTTACAGCCAAGGGGGTCCCAGCAGAACCAGGAGCAGCTCCAAACACCACACACCCCTGGCCAGGCAGCCTCACTAACAACTGGATGTGAGGTTAAAGGATAGGCACAGCGGAAACTGGGAATTAACAGGAGCAAATGAACAATGGTCCCGAGGCACCACAGAATATATGGTCAACAAAATGGCAATTCCAGGAGGCACTGAAAGGCATCCAGAGTCAAATGGCCACTGATGAGTTTGATTTTGCTAATTAGAGGCAGGTATCTTATGACACAAGTAGAAAGCCTCCATTCCCAGTATCCTCTGTGGCCTCTAACACTTGCCTTTCATAGATGATTATTTTCTTCTATTATTTTAAGAATGGGAATAAGTATATTTTAAAGATGAGGATAAAGAGAAGTCTTTCACGTTTTTACATATTAGAAAGCTTTTTTGAGCATCATTCTTGAGACAAAATTTTGGTTCTTCCTGGTGAAAAATCTCAGTGCAAGATAACAAACCATTTCCATGCAAAATAACACCAATTCTGGTGACTTCAGCAATGGTTTTACTGAACAGAAGCCTTTCATACATTCTTTCTGTTGTTCTACATAAAAGTAATTCCTATTCCATCCACAGATCTCAGGTCTTAACCTCAGTGTAACAATTGCATCTACCATCCCATTAATTTTATTCTGACAGGCAACATATTTAGAAAACTACTTAATAATTCAGTATTTTCTTAGTCAACATAGAGCATCCCTTTCCAGAAACAATCAGCATTGAGGGATTTATTCCGCTGTGCTTACTCATGTCCAAGTGGATTACAAGAAAATGGGAATAGCATTAACAAAAATAACCACTCCTAAAGAAGAAGTTTAAATTTTATCTACAACTGCCTTAAAAATTATACTCAAATTAGCTTAAAATGTTGAGAATTTCCCTAAGGGCTAGATCTCAGCTCATGTTAATTACATTACCCCACTGAAGGTAACAAATCTATGTGGATTTCTACCACTTGGAAGTCTAGAAGCAGGAACTTCAGCAGGAAGCCACCAGTGTGTATCTGAAGGCAGCACATAAATCTTGTAAGGAAAAGAAGCACATTTCACACCAAAGCCCAGAAGAGCAGCACTGGAGCTGTTTGCTTCCTTCAAGCTGCGTGAGGAGAATCAGCCAAGCACACACTCCTGCACTTCAGAGACAGACATCACTGAGTGTGGGCTCCAAATAACTAAAAGTGAGCCCACAGCTCCCCAAAAAAATTAGGTCTTTGAATGTTACTGAAATATTTGGGAGTCATGTCTTTCAGCACCTCACCAACCTTTTGTTTTGTTTCCTTTGGAATTTTCAGTGATATTCCACTTGAGACTGTTTATTTTGCTCATTTTGGTGTTCTCCAAATACTTGCTTTGTTTGGATATTCACGTAAACTCTTTCCATACATCAAGCAGATGTATTGTTATGCTGGGCACCAAGATCTGAGAAGAAACACCACAGGCAGTGCCCTGGGACTCTACCTGAACAATAATTCACCTAATTTAAAGCTGCTGGAGCTGTGTCCCCTGTGTCCTGCCAGCTCTGTCCCTCACCAGCACTCACTGCTGGGCTTTGATTGACCAGCTCCAGCTCACACTTCACTTTCAGGATGTGAATTGTTTCAAAGCTCATGTTACAGACCTGACTTTCAGTGCTAACAATTATTCTTTAATACAAATAAAAATAAATGAACAGATTTAAGGAGTCATTTGGTTTGGAGGAGGAGAAGCATCCCAGCAAGTGGATTTTGCCTTTGGGATTTGCCCCACTGTGTCTCCCTCCAGTTATCCCAACACCTCTATTCCACAGCAGCAGATTAAGCTGTTGGTATTCAAGGCACACCCCGAGTTCAAACTCCCACCATATGCTGAGAAAATATTTCATATTAGATCCTAGTACAGCTGCTTCACTACCACCTCATGTGGCATAAGGTGAGAGCAAGAGGAAATTATAAATAGGAGAAGAATTAAAAAACCCAAACAACTCAGCTCAGACATCAATCACTTCTATTATCCTGCTTGGGTATGGGGGAACTTTGTGCAGAAAGCTGGATCCTCATCTCTAAAAATGCCTCTGCCACACAGATTTAGTCCTACAGATGTCTGGGAAAATTATTTCTAATTTAAATCATTAACAGTGTTTTTTCAGGACTGCCAGGAGAAATACGAAGCACCCTTCCACCTCGTAAGAATAATGCAGCAATCTGGAAATATTGCAGCAATGTGTCACTTTTACTCGTTCTAAATAAAAAGAGGGAAGTAAAAATTAAGTATCACTGAACACAAATGCTATTTCATTACCAATATCTAAAGGGCATCCATTTTAGAATGCAGTACATCTAGACAGCTCATTATTTAAAAAAAAAATATTAGCTGTGAAATAATATGCTTTTGCTTAGTGAAACTTGATCCCACTTTACACTTTTGTAACTTCATTAGAAACCTCTTAGTGAAGCATGAACTGCCACGAACTGTCCCTCTGAAAACTGAACAGGAATTTCCATCAGGGATCCATTAGAAAGAGACAGGGAAGACAGGGAAAGTGTCACTGGCAAAATACCTGTGAGTGCCTGAACTGCTGTTTTCATGTAGGGAGCAGTGCTGGCAGCTTCCTCTGCCATTGTCCCTGGTACAATTCAGGCAAATAAAATTACAGTCTGAATGCACTGCTAAACTGCTAGGTGACAACTGTTACATGCACAAAGGAAATCTATTCTCCTTGGAGTTATTTGTTTAAAAAAGGATTATTCTATTTATATACAAATATTTACACGGCATTAAACTGCACTGTGTTGATCTCTTCTTGCATGGAATATGTTATATTTTAAAAACAGAACTATTCTACTATTCTCAACAATCTTTAAGTGCGTATTTCACAAAAATATCCTTTGCACTGAGAATATAAAGACTAAAAGACACTTGATTTTGTGTTTATATCCTATTTAATGCAATGAAATGGAGATCTAAACCTGTTCCAGAAACCCTTGAAGCTCCTTGGCCTAGAAATTGCTGATATTAAAAAGATATTTGTGATTACAAATATTTTCCTAAACCTAAGTCAAGCAGCCTTGAGCTACCTCATATTTACCCACGGTCAGCTCCTGTGGATTAAGTGGGATCCAGCAGCTCGTTATCCCTGAGCCCCCACACACCTTCTGACCCCACAGAGCCTCACTTGAGAGGTGAATCAATAGGCTACAGCTCCAGGATTTCATCCCTAAAGAACAGAAAAAGGCCTGCCCAGATGCAAGCAGCCTATTAATGATATTCTCATGGCACAGGTGCTAATTTCTCACACATCTCCTGTCTGTCAGGGAAGGGAGATCCTTATGTAGCATGGACAACCACACTCCAGAAATCCCCACGGAGTTCAGCCAAGCACCAGCAATTCCAAGTGAGACTTAGTCTTAAAGCACCCTTTCTTTCTAGATTGAAAATATCACAAGGAAATGCTGGAGTATTTAGCCCACCTTTCTTTTCTTTCCCCCAATGACTTTTAAATAAAACTGTACTGGAAACACAGTCAAGACTTTTCCTTTATCATAAATCTTTTTTTCCAGTGAATCCAATTTTTAACATTAATTTGCAAAACAGCTCAAAAACACTGAAGAAAAAAACCAGGTAGAAATACTGAGGGCAGAGGGAAAGGGAAGGTCTAATTTAAAATAAAGCTAACAATAAAATAACTAACCAGGCTTCCATTTACCAAATAAACATGTTGAATATGCCCAAATGAATATACCTGGCCCACAGTTCCCACTGAGTGAGTGACATTAGGGAACAGATATACTACCATGAGGCAAGATTAAATTTCGAAAGCCTTACCACTTCATCCACCTTAAAAAAGGCAGGAAAAAATTTTCAAAAATACTGAATCTCAAGCCAGAGGGTATTTTCACAGAAAAAGCAGCCACCACTGCATACCAGACCATCACCAGAGGCATTTCCAAAGGAAAGCATCCGTGTGAAATGGATCTGCCCTGGCTTCCAGGGCTGCCCTGGGTGGCTGTGGAATTCAAACATGAATGAAGTGTTTTCCTTGCCCTGTCCACTGTAACTCCTCAACACGCCTGCCTGGCGTTAGGGAATTGTCTGCTTCAGCACAACACTTGCCAGAAATTATTAACACTCAGATTTCTCACAGAGAAAGACTGGCTCCTCTGCGGGGCCGAGGTGGGGCTGGAGGAACGAGCAGCACGAGGCAGTCGGCCAAATTCAGAGCTTGATTTTCCCCTGAGACACACACAGGGCAATGCTGAAGGAACAGGAACGATTTTGTCAGATGAGACAGACAACAATCTGTGTTGCATGGATACAAACTTCCTGCATGCTAATTCTGGCTGCTTTAAAAAAAAAAAAATCATTTTCCAGGCTGTGCTCCCAGCCCCTTCCCACCTCCCTGTCTGAAGAGCCTTGTTTGGCCCTGTTACTGCTGTACCCATAAGCACCTCATCATGATCAGATTTATTCTCACAAATCCCCAGGAGGCAGAGAATCACAATCATGTCATTTTTGCAGATGGCTGTGATGTGCCACTTCCCCAGGCGTTTGGTCCAAGGCAGCAATGCCAGACAGGGCGAGGGAAGGGCTGGTACCCACCCCACTGGGATGCAGCTGCATCCCCTCACCAATCACTCTGTCCTCAACAGGAACAGCCCATCCTTTCCCCTTAATGCCCCTTGAAGCTTTTCAACATCTTGAGTATTATCTAAAATGCCAGACGGAATTATCTGCCTGGATCTCATTAAACATTTGGGACTTTAATTGCAGTGAGCTTCTGACACGGACAGGTTCAGGACAGCCAAAACACAGCCTCAGTCTGCAGGCTGAGGCCAGGCTGCTGCTGCCTGACACTCAGCCAGTATGAACCACAAAGTACTCAGTTATTACTTGAATTGCAGGAAGCACACCTTTTTCTTCAAGTTCAAGACTTTCTGGCATGTTTTCACACAAAAAATGTGTTCAAATCAAACACCTCACAAGATCCAATGTTAGCTCAGAGACCAATCCTAATGTAATTTACAAGTTGTGCAGGTGAAACAATTTTGAAGTCTTCATTCTTCAGGGTGCAGGAAAAGAAGATGCAATGAAACTCAGAACAGGCATCTTTAGCCACCCAAAATCAAGGTATTCACTGCACTGCATGGGAACAAACAAGCTTGTGGACTGACCCAATGCACAAAAGCAAGTTTGCTGTGTTAAAACACACACAAAAAGATCTTTTTATTGTTCATTGGGTTATTTTTTGGTTTCTGTTTTTTGGGGTTTTTTTTCTGAGGGGAAACTGGAGAAATAGAAAGCTCACATTCATAACAGGTGGAAGTAGATGTTTTACTATAGAGCACCTGCCCATTACCTGCTCACACTGAGGCAACAGTTGAAAATTATTGCTAGACACCTCTGAATATACAGAATATGACACATCCAAAACACCCCACTGCTGCTGGA